>NC_134737.1:15169166-15515833 GCF_049634645.1 Pelodiscus sinensis | reverse complement strand
CACGTGACTCCGCGGAGTTTGACAGAAGTTTGAATCGCGGCTCGGTGCAGCCCGTCGGGCGACGCGCAGGAGGCAGCAGCCGGCGGCGCCCCCCGCACAGCCCGCTCCGAGCCCGGGCTCGCCCCGCAAGGCGACACGCGCCGCGCCCAGCCCTGCCCGCAGCCGCACCATGTCCGAGCCCGCAGCCTCGGCTGGCGACAAGGAGCCCGGGCAGCAGGTACCGCCGCCCCCCTCCCTGCCCCCGCGCCGGCCGGATCCCCCCGGGCCTGGCTGACCCGGGCTCCCGCCTTGTCTCCCCTGCAGGGCCGGTGGCTCCTGGGGCTGCGCTGGGGCCGGCTGGAGGAGCCGCTGGGCTTCGTCAAGGTGCTGCAGTGGGTGAGTTTGCCACCGAGGCTCGTTCTATTTCGGGAGCAGCGAGTGACGCTCCTGCCGAGCAACGCGGCGCTGGCTGGTGGGGGCTGCTCGGGGGGGCTCTGAGTGTGGGAGCAGGGCAGGACCGGCGGGGGACCGAGCAGGCGTGGGGCTCCCCCCCCCCAAGGCGGCCCTTCCACGTGCAAGGAGGGAGAGTTTTTGGAGGGGGTAGGACCTGGCCTCAGCCCTGCTCACATTTCACTGGGGGGAGAGGGGGAAGCTGCTGCGGGCTTTAACCTTTGCAGAGCTCTGATCCTGCACATACCAGGCCTGGGGGCTGAGCTCCCGGGACTCGCCTGCCTCGCAGAGACCGGACTTTGCCCTGCGTTGGACCCCAGTACGCAGGGTTGAGTGGAAGAGGGACCCCCCAACAGATCTGCCTTCTCCCACCTTCTGATCAGTGGCTCCGGTGGCAAGCGCTGGAGCTGGCTGGCGGCAAGGCCGAAAGGAACATGCCTTCTCAGGGCAAAGCTACGGTTGTTTCACAGTGTCTGCGCCAGGCTCCAGTTTGCCCCAAGGCATTGTCGGCGGGGGGAGGGGGGGTACATGCACCACCTCCTTCAAAAGAAGGTGTTGTCAGCAGGCTGCTGAGAGCCATGGCTCCTGGGTTCTAGTCTTACTGACTCTGTGACCTTGGGCAAGTTGTTTCGCCCCCTGAGCCTCAGCATACCCATCCATAAAAGGAAGCCATGCACCCACTTTTCAGCCATGATTTGCCAAGGCTCTTGTGCACAAACTGCCATGGAAGAATGGCAGTATTCATAACACCGCTGGGCGTTCCAGTGTTTGCAGAGAGAACTGTTTGAAGGGTCTTGGTTTCATGCCTCAGGGCGGTGGCACAACCGGTCAGCATGCTCAGAAGTCTCAGGGGTGCCGGTGTGAGTCTGTATCTGCAAAAATGGCGAGGCAGCCGGTGGCACCTCAGAGACTGACTGATTTAGTAGGAGGGCATGAGCTTTCGTGGACACCACCCACTTTGTCAGACGCAGCTCTGGTGCGGTGAATGCATCTGATGAAGTGGGTTTTACCCATGACAGCTTATACCCTGATAAATCTGTTAGTCACAGGACTCCTCGTTGCTTTTGTTCAGCAGGTGGTGGTGGTGTGCTGGGTCACACTCATGGGCCAGGGCACAGGGAAGCCAGTACTCGACAGATACCATGAGAGTATTCAGTTCTCCCATAGCACACCTCAAGGCCCCTGTTTTACAGCTGGGAACAGGGGAGGTGACTGCAGGGCTAGGAATAGACCCACATAGACTCACCCCACATCTAGCCTCTCACCCCCACAGCCTCTGTGCCCTTGCTCGCTTTGGGTCGTGCACACCTCATGGCTGACACCTTTCCAGACCTGCTCAGACCCTCCTTTTTGGGAGCCCAACTTGAGACAGCGGGGATCTGATTTTCAGAGGTGCTGAGCGCTTGCAGTCCCTATGAAAGTCAGTGGGCACCACCAGCGCTCAGCGCCCCAAGTCAAACACCCCACAATAGAAGCACCCAGAATCAGCGTGCAGTCTGGGGAACATTGGCCTCACTTCTCCCTTTGCCAGGCTCACAGGTGTAAGGTACCTGGAATTCGCACTGAAATCAGTTGGAATGGAATGTGTTTCCACAGGCTGCAAGTTCAGGCCTTCCACCCAATAGGAGCAAAAGGGTGTAAATACCAGAGAGGGAAAGGTGTGATTGAGGGCCTTGGAAGGGGCAGGACTAGGAGGGACACTAGAATAGCAGCTGAATGTCAGAAAACAAAGGGTAACAAAGGCCAAGCTCCTCCAAGGTGTTTAGGCTTCATGGATGTCCAGTATGTAAGCTGGGGGAAGGCTCTGCCCCCAGAACCCCTGCAGTAGGCCTTTTGGGGCGGAGTGTTGCTGCCCCCAGCACCCTTTCCCTATTCTCCAGGGCTGGAGAGGCAGGGCTGACCCAAGTCACGTGGTGCACCCTCCTCCAGGGCTGGGGAGGTTGGGGCCATGCCGTGCGCCCTCCGACCTCCTCCAGGGCTGGGGGCATGGCACACGGCCTCCGACCTCCTCCAGGGCTGGGGCCATGGCACACGGCCTCCGACCTCCTCCAGAGCGGGAGCCATGGCACACGCCCTCCGACCTCCTCCAGAGCTGGGGCCATGGCACACGCCCTCCGACCTCCTCCAGGGCTGGGCCATGGCACACGCCCTCCGACCTCCTCCAGAGCGGGAGCCATGGCACACGCCCTCCGACCTCCTCCAGAGCTGGGGCCATGGCACACGCCCTCCGACCTCCTCCAGAGCTGGGGCCATGGCACACGCTCTCCAAACTCCTCCAGGGCTGGGGCCATGGCACACGCTCTCCAAACTCCTCCAGAGCTGGAGCCATGGCACACGCCCTCCAAATTCCTCCAGAGCTGGGGCCATGGCACACGCTCTCCAAACTCCTCCAGGGCTGGGGCCATGGCACACGCTCTCCAAACTCCTCCAGGGCTGGGGCCATGGCACACGCCCTCCGACCTCCTCCAGAGCTGGGGCCATGGCACACGCTCTCCAAACTCCTCCAGAGCTGGAGCCATGGCACACGCCCTCCGACCTCCTCCAGAGCTGGGGCCATGGCACACGCCCTCCAAACTCCTCCAGGGCTGGGCCATGGCACACGCCCTCCAACCTCCTCTGGGCTGGGAAGGCTGGGCCTCTGACCTCCTCCGGAGCTGGAGAGTCCGTGCCGCGTGGAACGCTCTCCTTCTTCCACCAGTGCTCTGGGGCTGGAGAGGCTGAGCTGCACCGGGTCGGTGGCGTTCCCTCCTCTGGGGCTAGGGAGGCTGGGACCATGCCGCATGCCCTCTGCCCTCCCTGGGGCTGGGAAGAGAGTGTGCCGGGCCTGCTCCCCTCCTCTCCCTGTGGTTGGGAGGGGGTGCATGCTCACAGCTGGAGGAGGGGCTGGGGGCTTGCCTCCTCCAGCTGTGCCTTCACCAACCGCCCACGTTGGGCTTCAAGTGGAAGTTAGGAGCCTAAATACCTTTGAGCATCTGGGGCATAGAGCTCTCGGTGGTCTAGCTCTCAAGGGAATGGTGGGAGACACGCTGCTTTAATCATTGAAAATTAGCTGGGCAAAGCCCTTGGGAATATACAGTGAGGAACAGTTCTGCACCGACTGGCAATGGCCTAGGTGATCCACGGGCCTGCTCTGCCCCTTACCTCTGTCATTCCCTCCCTGTGCCGTTCAGGATTTGGTTCCGCAGATGGGTCCTTTCTAGCTGAAGTGGGAACTCCCCAGAACACAGACAGTTGTTTTTCTTCCTGTTGCTCATGGAGCCAGAGTTCAAGGTGCATGAACTTAACCAGAGCTGAGTGTGTCTGCAATGAGTTACCAGAAAACTATTCAGAAGCCGCGTGCCAGGGGAAGAGAAAGAGAAATTCAACTCAGAACCAAGAACAGGAAATGTCATTTGAGTCTCGTAACCATTTCCTGCATGGATGAATTACAGTTATGGGGGGGGGGGGGGGGCGGGGGAAACAAGACATCGGTTTATTGGGCCTGTAATTGAAAACTGATTTGGGGTTGGAAGCAGAAAGGCCCTTGAGCATCATCAGTCTGGGAAAGGCCCTTAGCTGCACGGCTCAAAGAGAGACCTGGGCATGGGCTGTGTTTTGCAATGAGACAGGATTAGGAAGCTTGAGGTTCTTGTGAAAATTCAGATTTTTCTTTTACCGGATTCTCTGCTCCTGCCTACCCCGCCTGCCTGCATGTCTCTGTATCAACCACTCTGGGGACACCAGCTTCTCTGGGTGGGTCTGTGGCGACAGAAACTCTTCCAGAGATCCCAAGGTGCCTGCTCACCCCTCCACAGGGGCAGGTAATCCCCACTGAGGTCAATGGGGCAGGGAAGAAGCATTTCCAGCGCTAGCTTTCATGGGAATCCATCCAGGTCCCTTTTCTGCCTGGGTCAGTCCCGCTTCCCCCACCCACCCCTGCACTGTGCACCTCGGCTGCCAAGCCAGCGCAGAGCCTCCTGGAGTGCGCACAAGCTGGCCAGCTCACCGGGGCAGTGAGCAATGTGGGGAAGGGAGCCAGTAAGAAGAGATCTCTGGTATGGAGCCCAGCCAGTGTGTGTTGCTGGCACAGATGGGCAGGGATGGAACAGAGGAGCTGAGCAGGGAGGAGGAATCACTAAGCACATGGGCTGTCTGTCAACTGCTCTGGCAGTTACTAGGGCTGTCAGCTGTTCATTGGTGGGGATCAGGCCCCGTGGAGCCCTGACAGGAAGCGCTGGGGCGACAGATCTCTGGAACAGGGAAGCTTAATTAGCCAGCCACATGCTCACTGCCTTGGGTGCTCAGGTATCCTGGTGCTTTGCTGCAGTCAGTGGGTCTGTCTGCCCCTGCAGCTCAGTGCATTCCTTGTGAGCAGAGCCCTGGGTGCCCCGGCGTGCCCAGGGAGAGGGTTGGCCCGGTTGTCTCCAGCAGTGAGACAACTCTTGCTGTATTCAAGCCATGATGCCTGTGTCAGTCCCTGTTGTTCGTGGTGCTTAGAGCAGCTAGTAGCTGGCGGTGGGTGTAGTGCACAGCAGACACGGATGCTGTGTCAATAGCCCCGCCAGCCTGGCGTGCTGTCCCTTCTGATAGCTGCCTGTGCCAGTCCCTCCAGCACCAGAGCCTGCAGGCCTTGTTAGGAAGAATTATGGGAGGAGTTATCCTGGCAGTGCCGATATTCCCTGGTGCAGCTGGGTGGGGGAGGGATCTATCCGAGCAGGGATCAGTGAGTTAAGACACTGGGGCTGTATGCCCAGCACTTCTCCTCCCTGCCTTTGTGCCCGTGGCTAGGCAAGTCACTTCCCTGCTCTGGGGCTCATTTCTGCCCTTTGTGGCAATCAGTGGTCCAGCTCTGCAGCTGGAGTAACCCAGGGTGGCGGTGCTGATGTCCGCGCATAGGAGGGGCACGTACCAGTGGCGGGGGAGGCCCATCTCGAGACGGGCTAGTCAGGCAGCATAGCGCGTAGGATTCCAGCAAACCCACCTGGGGAGAGGGGCTGGCACAGAGGGCTGCTAAGGGGGCGCAGAGAACTTTCCCTGCAAGGCTGCCAGCGCAGCCAGCTCCTGCCCAGGAGCACAGTGACTGAGAGCTCTGGGGGTGGCTTTCCGCAGGCGGTCACAGGCCAGGTCCCACCAGCTCCATATCCTAGCACCTCTATCCCAGCTGCACTCACTGCCCCTTACCGGACCTTCCTCAGACTCTTCCATCTCCAGCTGGGTCACAACCCTGCCTGGTTGTCCACCTCTGCTTCCTCCTCCCCGTTCGCCGCTGCCAGGGGAGGGCTCGACGAGCGGCTGCGTGGGAGGCAGGGTGATCCTGGGATCTGTGTCTTCCTGGCTTCCTTGCGTAGGGTCCTGGCCCCAGGTGACAGGGGTGCCGGGTGGCTATAGTACTACATTGCAACAGTGAGGAGGTTACCTTGATGAGGACGTGTGGCTGCTCTGTTGTTATGTTGCGATGCCCCACATAAATTCAGGCGTATTTGCCTGTGATCACTGGGGCCACCTTGTGAACCCAGAAGAGCTCCCAGCTAGCACCTGTTGCATGTGGCTAGTTCATTATCCCCAGCCGGAGTCCCTCTGACTCCCAACCCTTTTGCTTTTCTCTTCCAGCTCTTTGCTATTTTTGCCTTTGGATGCTGCGGCTCGTTTAGTGGGGAGACGGGGGCCACCGTGAAATGCCCTGATGATGTGAACGAGATGACTGCCATCTCTGTGCAGTTTGGCTACCCTTTCAGGTGACTGGGGACCTGGTTGGGCACTAACCCAGAGCCTGCTTCCTCTCCGGTTCCCTGCCCCTGGAGATGGTAATGAATCCATCGGAATAGAGAGACCAGCCTGACTACAATGCTTGTCTCGGTGGAGAGAGGTCCTTGAACCCATATCCCACCTACCCCCTCCAGGCTGCCCAGATGAGCACTCTTCCCAAACCACCACACTCTGCTTGCTTCTATTGCCTTTTTCAAAAAAGAAATACTTTGTGAGGTGATGTATTGTCAACCCATGGAACTCCCTGCTGCACCATATATCTGCTAGAACAGGAGTCTCACTGCAGGTTTTTCTGTAACTTTAATGCTACCTGAACAGACTAACTTACCTGGGAGTTGAAGGGTGGCTGATTAGCTGCCCCTATGAAAAATGACTCCCATTTGGGTTTTGGAAACCCTTTCTGCAGTGGGTGTGGGCAAAGGGAGGGGGAGGGCTGGCTGGGATAAGGCTTTATTACCCCAGACTAGCTGCACAGGAAGCTGTGAGGGAACGGATCCAAAGCAACAGCCTTGGCTGCCAGTAGAGTAGGGGCGGGTCACTCTGCCTGCTCCCCGGGGTGGCAGTGAAGTGGGTGCTATGCAAGCTTGGTTGCAAAGCCATTGAGACATTTTGGAATGAACTGGTGGGGAGAGCCAGTGAGAGGAGTTGCCGGCCGTCCCTTCCCTGCTCTGCCAAAGGCCTGTCTTATGCAAGGCTCCTGTGGCCACCTGATGCACCATAGCCCAGCTGCAGTGAATGGGTCTGTCTCCACTGACGTCAGTGGAGTTGTGTCCTTTCACATCAGCATGGTCTTGACTTGCTCTGAGAGGTAAATGCTTAAAATGGTGCTAGCTACAGTTGACTTGCCTCCCTAGGGCTCCCAGCATGGCTGAGTGCACTAGGGTTACTAACCTTTGAAAAACTCTGTGCAGAAAGAGGAGGTACAGCCAGGCCTGAGAGGTAAATAAGGTTAGGGCCAATGGAGAAACCTCCCCCTCCACCCAAGGCGGGTCTCTCACCTCCAGAGTGGAGGCCGGAGTTGGGCCGTGCTTTCTCACAGTGCGCGCCGGCAGGTCATGGGTTTGGCGTGGCTGTTTTCTCCCTCTCCCATGTCATGCGTTTTGCCCAGTAACATGGACATACTCATTGGATGGGGACGAATGCAGTGTTCTGCATGGGCCCTTCTCAGTCCTCTGCTGGAGACTTAGAGACCTCGAAAGCAGCATGCTTGAATACCTTTGACCGCATCTGTGTCCTGGAGACAGACTACCCACGGGAGAGCTGAGCTGATCCCGTTAGCCCTTCGTCCTGGAGAGCGGTTAAATACAGACCCCTCGAGCAAAGGGAGCCCTTTGCTCACACCACACTGGGGGGGGCTGCAGGACAGAGGTGAAACCTTTGGGACATCGTCAGGCTGCATTGTATGACTGACTGCACGGATAGACCCGAGATCAGTTCCTACAAGAGAGGAATTTGTGCCACTATTGTCAGCAACGCTTCAAAGGATGATTAGGCACCTGCAGTTATTGTCGCTCTGATCAAACCTGGAAGGGCTTTTGGTCCGCGTGCTTCAGGAGAAATGCTGATCACTGGCTTGGTCAGGAAGAAATTTTTCTTTCCTTGGCCCCGCCCCCGGCACAGCATTGAAAACAAGGCACTTGTCTTATAGCGTCTTGCATTGGTCACTATTAGGAGATGAAGATACTGGACCAGGTAGATAAACCATTGATCTGTTCCAGTCAGGTAGATTCTCTGCAGGCTGGAGGGCTCAGAGCTCCTCTTTAATCAGCGAATGTGGGTATCGGGAGAAAACCGGACTAATTCAGAGGGGACTGTTTTAACTCCTGGTAGTCCATCGGGGTCAGTGTCACAGCTACGACTTTTGAGTGTGCACACCCTAAACTCAACACTCCGGTCATCTGAAGAAGAGGGCTGTGCCCACAAAAGCTCGTGATCCCAGCTACATGTTTTGTTAGTCTGGAAAGTGCTACCAGACCCTGTGTTTTTTTTAAGTTTATCCTGTACAGACGAACTCAGCTAGCTCCTGAAGCTACAACTTGCAAGTGCTGTTTCCAGGGCTGGCTGCTCCCCTTGAATGTACCCCTTCAGGTGGGAGGTCTTGTGCCTTTACTTCCCTGTGGTGGACTCACATGGTTCCCTCAATCAAATATTGGCCCCCAAGCAGAACACCTACAGCACTTCCCCTGACAGGTCTATATATATATGGGGAGATATACCTATCTCATAGAAGGGAAGGGACTTTGAGAGGTTATCAAGTCCAGTCCCATGATCTTGTGGCAGGACCAAGCATCAGCCCTGACAGATTTGCCCCAGATCCCTAAATGGCCCCTTAAGGATTGAACTCACAACCCTGGGTTTAGCAGGCTAATGCTCAAACCACTGAGCTAGCCCTCTGAGCAGGCTCATACCTGTGGGCTGGCATTCCGGACAACCAGACTGCCACAGCATCCGTCAGCCTGCACAGCAGGAGCCAGGCATAACGTGAGAGATGGATCAAACAGGAACCAGTCTGTGCCTATGGCTGTCTTATTCACTGCCACGGAGAAGCCTAGGACAGCCTGATTGCTTCAGTTCCACCAAATGGGTGTCTGTCTGTCTGCCCCCCACAACGTGTTCCCTGACAGCTGCGCCTCTAGGCAGGGAGACCTTTTTAACTCTGGTTTCTGTGTGGTTGGTTGGCTCCCAGCAGAACCAGTCTTGTAACTTGGCTGGAAGCTGGAAATAGCCTCACAGCCACTAGCTTAGGCGCCGTCTTGAAATGACCGGGCAGTTGCTTATGTGCAGCCAACGTGTTGCCTTCCTAGCACCCTCCTGTTAAACTAAACCTGCTCACGCAGACAGCGATTGTCCCAACCACGCACCATGCCAGCAACCACGTCACATGCAGTGTTCATAAGTCACCCCCACCCCCCGGGAGCGTCTGCCCACATCCTTCTCAGCACCGTGCAGAGCTCCCTTGGCTGTAAACTTTCCAATGGGGCAGCTGGCTGTGGAAAATATCCCTCCATCACCAGGGGAGAGGGAATATACTGCAGGACCCGTCACCCCATGCCTGACTGCTGCAGGCTTCAGCTCAAGAGTCAGGTACAGGCCATTGCTAGAAGCAGGCTATGGGTCCTGATGAGCCGATGCTCTGTTCCATGATGGCCGGGCTGGCATTGATCCCTCGGCTCCCAAAGCCGGGAAGGCTTGTCAAAGCGAGCGCAGGACTAGCCCTGTTTGTTAGGGATCAGCAAAAGGCCTCTTGGGTGAGCAGAAAAGAGGCCAGAATTAGACTGAAATCCACGCTGCGAAGCTAAACCTATGAAAAGTGTGAACATGGCTATATCTAGCCACACATCTTGGCCTGCCTGCCAACATTCGATCGCTATAAATAGAGGCACACCTCTGATCTCCACTGAAATGCATCTGACTAGGAGCACGGCTAGGAGGCTGGGGGTGGGGAGCGAGGAATGGAGTACTATGCTACTTAAATAACCGTGACAGTCCCTGCTCAATAGGGACAGCTGGCAAGAGAGTGTGGTGAGGCCTTGAGCGTACAAGTGCTGTCGCTAGCCGAGCTCCTGTATCTACAGGGCCTCCGACATATGCTAGATGCCATCCCAGTCCCCAAGCTCACACCCGGGAAAGCAGGCTTGACTGACCGGGTCAAGTCTTCATCCACCATCCTGTCCCAGGTGGGCTATTGCCAGTTAGGTCCCACTCCGGCCTGGGCCTTGCTTTCTCAGTTTCCAGCGGTCGTGCTCAGGTACCAGCTAGGTGCTGTTGTAGTCTCAAGAGAGCAGGGCCAGGGTCAGGTTGAAGAGAAAATCCCTCTTTTCCTTTGAAGTCAAAACCAGGAAACTTTTTGCCCCGCAGTGGCTGTGTCCTAGTCAAGCATGTGGAAGTTACCTGTGTCAGTAGCACCAGGGGGCTGCTGCGACAAAGGAGAGCTACCCGCCTCCGGCAGGGTGCAGTCTGATCAGAGCGTTCGCAGCGGGATGCTGGTGTCCTCTGATGGCTCCTAGCAGCTGTGAAATGAGTGGGTGGGCGCCACACCAGAGCTGAAGGGACAAGTCACAAAACCCTTTGCTACTGGCTAACTGGCTGCATTGCAGTCTTAGCAGAGACGTGGTTGGACACCACGGTGATGGGCAGCCGCCTGGAAACCCAGAGAGAGTGGCCAAGGACTGACTGCTGTGGAGTGGGAGCTCACTCTTGGAGTGTCGACACACACAAATCATCAAGGAGTAGTGCTGCTGGGCTCTGTGGGTTACTCCCGCCTGTGAGCACAGCCAGCCTGCGACAGGCAGGCCGAGATGGTCTCCACCTGTCCGAGAGGAGGCAGTCGGACAAGGGTTTCTCTGTGACTCTGGGACCTTTTTCCAGCCCCTTGTCCATGCACAACTCAGGGAAGGGTTCCTGTGGGTGCTCTGAGGCTGGGTGAGGCTACAGCCGAAGCTTGGGCAAGAGGGTGGAATGGGTGTGGGGGGCAGCAGGCAGGGTCTTGGTGGAAGGGGTGATGCGGAGGCAGAGCCTGAGACAGAGGGGGAAGTTGGCACCTCTGCATCCACTAGCTCCTGGGACTCCTCTGGGCAGTGGGTGCCCTGTGAGGTTCTCTGCTTAGTGTCTTAGTTTTATCCTGTCCCTGCCCCCCAACCCAGTTTGCAGGGCTGTCCCTAGGGGGGTGCAGGCCTGGGCCAACCCACCTAAGGCAGGCCCCGCCCCTGCCCTGCCTCAGTTCCACCGTGTCCCACCCCTCCCCCGAGCAACGTGAGCCGGGGGATTATGGGGCCTGGCACGGGGCGGCAGCAGGCGTTGCCCCTGTGGGTGCTCTGAGGCACTCACCGCGGGGGCAGGAGCCGGAGCGACCCGGCAGCCTGCGGCCAGGAGAGTGACATGGTGCGGCGCAGTGGAGCAGGCTGCTGGGCTGCTCTGGCACCCGCCACTGCCCCACACCAGGCCCCATAACCCCCTGGGTCCCTGCCGTCCATAGGAAGGTTGACGCGGCGGCTGCGGGCCCCCTGCCTGTTCACTTAGTCCACACCTGGGTCCATGGGCCCTCCCCCATCGAGGGGGGCAGGCCTTCGGAGACTCGACCCAACAACCATTGGCTTGTCCCCACACAACCTGGCTCCTGTAGGCCTCGCCTGCCCCCTCTCCCGTGCCGTGCCTTCCCCTGCTAAGCGCCTCTCCCCACCCCTTTCCCTGCCACAGGTTAGCCAGGATTCCCTTCGAGATGCCAACCTGCGACAGCAACGGCACCAAGCGGACGCTGTATCTCATGGGGGACTTCTCAGCCTCTGCCGAGTTCTTCGTGACCCTGGGAGTCTTCTCCTTCCTCTACAGCATGGCAGCCCTGGTGATCTACCTGCGCTTTCACTCCCTCTACGCAGAGAACAAGCGGCTTCCCTTTGCGGTGAGATCCCTGCCTGAGCCCCACGGCTGGGCTGGCTCCGAAGAGCCGGAGCAGGGGCCGGCAGCTAGGACTCCTGGCTCCCATTTTTGGCTCTGCCACAAGTCACTTCCCATTTCTTGGGCGAGGAAGTTGGGGAGCTGAGTGAGCTGTGGGCTTCCCCCACCATTGAGGCATCAGTGGTTCCCCGCAGCCTCTTCTTGTGGTGCCGTCACCTGGGAACAGACGGACGCAGAGCCCACCCGCAGCAGGCACCCTCCCCCCAATCCCAGCAGGGTCAGGGGCCAAGCGACTGGAGCCTTCAGCGTGGGTGCGAGGCTGGTTCTGGAGCTGTGGACCCTGGGCTGGGATGTGGCAGGAGGGCTGTTTGGTGCCCAGGCCTGCAGCTCACGAGAGGGAGGCGTTACAGGTGCTGGGCCACGGAAGCCTTGCAGTTCAAAACCCCTTTGCTTATCAAAGATCGGGGGAGTCACGTACATGGGGGGAGGGGGACCTGGGTCACTTGGGGGCCTGCCAGGGAATTTCGGGGCCTTTCTGGAGTATTGGCCCTAGATCTTTTGGGTGTCTGCCCTAATCCACCAGCCAGATGGGCTGGGGACAGAGCAGGGAGCGGGGGCTGGTCCCTGGGCAGGGGGTGTTTGGAGGCAGCAGGGCCAGGTGGGTTGAAGTCCCGGAGCCAGCAGAGCCTGGGCCAGAGAGAGGAGCCGCACAGAGCCGAGCCAGCACGATATTTCCTACCCGCAGGATTTCTGCGTGAGCGTCTCCTTCACCTTCTTCTGGCTGGTGGCGGCCGCAGCCTGGGGCAAAGGCCTGTCGGACGTCAAGGGGGCCACGCGGCCGTCCAGCCTCATTGCTGCCATGTCGGTGTGCCAGTTCAAAAGCACAGTGTGCAACGCCGGGGCCACGCCGGCCATGGGGCTGGCCAACATCTCTGTGGTAAGAGCCCGCGGCCACCGGCCAAGGGGGCACCAGGCCCATTCGGCCGCATTTGCACCTGGTGTAACGGCCCGTTTGGCCCAGCTCTGGATCTGGCTCCCGGGCTGCAAGGCAGTGACCACAGAACTAGTGCGGAGCAATGGTGGAGGGTCCATGCCCCAGGAGTGGGGGGGTTGACCCAGGAACCACGAGCTGTTACTGACTGAGCTCCAGGACCCATGGGCCTGTGTACACGGGCGGCCTGCGACCGGGCAGACTGCCACGTGCTGCTAGGGGCCCACGGGGCCAGCGGGGTGAGACGCCAGGAGCTGCTCACGCTAGTGCATTGGGCGCTGTCCCCTTGCCAAGCGCGCTGCCTGGAGAGGGGGCGCCCCTTGGGACTTAGCCACAAGGGGAGTAGAGGCAGCGCCTGGCGAGCTGAGGGAACGTTGCCAAGTCAGCGTGCCGCCTAGGCCTGGTGAGCTAAGGGAGGAACTCCATTAGCTGGAGAGGAGGCAGCCTCCGTCCCGGGGGGGGTGGAGCAGGAAGCTGCACAGTTCTGATTCCACCCAAGAGAGGGGTGTACATGGCCAGACACCCCCGGGCCAGAGGCTGGGAGGTCTTGCTGTGGGTGCATCCACAGTGACTGTGCACTTTGCTCTCTCCCCGACCCTCCCCTAGCTCTTCGGCTTCATCAATTTTATCCTGTGGGCTGGAAACTGCTGGTTTGTGTTCAAAGAGACCTCGTGGCACGCGCAGGCCACCAGCAAGGAGAACTCTGCTGAACTGGGAGCCATCGACAAGCAGTAAAGGTCACCCCGCCCGCCCCGAGACCTCCTCCCCCCGGACAGCCAGCACCTTGTCGCAGTCCCGCCTTTGCCCCAGCGCTGGGGGAGCCGTGGCTGCAAGGTCTGTCGTCACGCTGGCGCCCTCGGAGCGACTGGCAGGCAGGAGTCCTGGCTTGGAATCTAACTCGCTGAGGGCTCCCCGGGTGTAGTATTTCTGTTAGCAAGTGTCAGTGGTTTATGTCTGCTTTCCTGGCCCCCCTGCCCGCGGCTGTGGGATTGCTCTTCACAGATGCTGGGATGAGTTTAGATGCCCCAGGATGGGCGGGGAGTCACTCGCAGGTGAGAGTGGATGTGCTGGGGAGACCCTAAGGACCATCCCTCATGCCAGAGCACCCCCTACTGCCCAGCCATGACAAGGCAGAGGCAGTCCCAGGCCGGCAGGCAGGCGGAAGTGCAGAAAGGGAAGGCGTTTCTGCTCTTCCCTGCTGCCTGCGGCATTCTGTGTCTCCTGAAGGAAGCTGCTGGAGGGTTTTCAGCTGCTCTTGAATTCCACTTTGGCTCAGTGGGAGACCACGTGTTCGGCCACAGAATCTAGTGTAGCAGCAGCATGAGACCAGAAACCTCTTTCACCTGGAGGCCTAAGAGGGCTTTCCCCAGCTCATACACGGCGTGTGGGGGGGACGCGGTTCCTTGCTCAGGTCTCCAGCTGGGCCCTTCCCAAGGCAGCCCTTTTAGCCGCTCTCGGTGCCTGCTCCCTACCTGTCCTACAGCTGCAGCGCATCCTGATTCCTCCAGTCCCTCGTTATAAACCTCCGTGTGTGGGTGAGTGTCGTCTCCTTCGGCTCCGCGAGGGACAGCGGCAGGAGACTGACCCTGTCTGGTGCCCGGAGCCAGAGAGCTTTGCTTGCTATTCTAGGGGATGTGGCTCGTAGCTTGAGGATCTACTAGCCTAATTCAGGACCCTAGGCCCCAGGCAGAAGGACACGGCGCACGTTTTGTCCAGAGATCGTCACCCATCTCCTGCTCTGCGGAAGTATGGCTGGCCCCTCACCAGCCGCTCCGACCAGTCCTGTCCCTGTCCCAGCAACACTGAGCGCTCGGTGCTCTGAGCCCCTTTGGCCACGGGGGCACCAGGCAGCCGGCCCGACGCCCCTTGGCATCATTGTAACAGCTCTGTGCCCCGGTGCTGCTGGGCAGAACAGTAGCTCGGCGCTCAGGCCCCGATGCCAGCTTGCCTCGTTCTCCGAGAAGGGGCTTGTTCAGTGGCTGCTTTAGGGCCCTGAACGCCATAAACCCCTCTGAGCTGCAGGGCCTTGGCCTGCTCCAAAGGGCTCGCCCCCTCCCCTCGAGCCCGGCGGAACGAAGCCAGCCTCCCCTGACTCTTCTGCTCTTACCCCCCGCCCCCCCACGTGGGGGGGGCCTCCCTTCTGCGGAAGGGGAGACTGATCTTAATGGTGCTTTGTTAGCTGGGGACCGTCTGTCCAGCAAAGACCCGCTCCCCGCACGTTCTGTACATTTCCACTCCGCCAGCCCCCCCGCCCGCCACGGCACTCAGGAGCCCTGTGGGGTTTCTACTAGGGAGGTAAAAGCCCATTGAATTGGTTAACCAGCCTGGCCAGAACAGCCTCTGCCTGTGCCACCTCCCCCAGGCCTGCTGTGGACAGGAGCTGCTCCAAATGCCCCTAGCAGCCCCTGTCCGTGGTGGGCTCCGCGGGCCTGGAGCAGCCTCCTGCCCATGGCGGACGGGGAGCTGCTGCAGCCCCCGCTGATTAAACAGAATCAGGAACCAGTTCTGGGTGATGTTAACCTCTCACGTCCCTGGTTTTACCCCAGAACAGCAGAGAACTGAGTCCCACAGGCCTGCAATGCCCAGCTCCCTGTAGCACAGTCCCAGGGCCGTGTGCTGGGGTCCTCAGTCTCTTACTGTGCCCATGGGCTGCACCTCGGGGCAAGAGACGAGACCAATCTGTTGGTGGAGGCTTCTCCCACCCCACTCAGGCTTCTGGTCCTGCTGGTCCTGGCCACGAGTTCCTAGAGGCAGAAACCCTCGTGTTTCTGGGCATGAGCCACCACTAGCTGCCAAGGGTCCGGAAGGGCCAGGCTATTCCCTAATTGTCCAGCATGGGTTTTCTTGCCTCTTCTGAAGCAGCTGGTGCTGGAGCCAAGATGCCAGGCTAGATGGGCCTCTGCTCTGACGTGGAATGGTCATTCCGGTGCTCGGCGGTGGCTCTGCGGGCAGCCGGGCTGGTCAGCTTCTTACCAGGACAACCAAGCACCAAAGTGCCACCAGTACCTTTGGCTCCTGCTTCGCCTGCGGCCCGGATGGCTAGGCGGGGGAGGGCGAAGGCCAGTCCTCAGCCACCAGGCTCCGCTACGGTCACAAAGTGACGCTGCTGTGGAGAAGCCACGGCGGGGCCCCGTGCTCTCACTTCTCTCTGGCCCGTGGCAGGGTGATGGCTGGGCCTTGCTTTTGCCTCTCGGCGACGGGTAGCAGTGGCAGGCGGGGGCGGCTCTCTGCGTCTGGTACCCTCAGCCCGTGTGGGCAGCCGGCCGGGAACCGTTTCCACTGTGAGGCCTGTTTTGTTCTGTCTTGTTTATTTATTTGAACGGGGAGAGCGAGTTGTGTTCTGCTTAGTGGCACTAAGGTTGGCACCTGCCCTTTGCGCAGCACCAGGAGCAGGGTTCCTGGCCCGCTCCTGTGCCAGCCTGCAGTCCTGCATGAGTACCCCCAACCCCGGGCGCGCCTCATTGGGCCCTGCCCTGTGACAGACAGCCGCAGAGGACGGGGCTGCTTGGGCTCCGAGGAGAGGGAGGGACCAACCTTAGCTGGTGCTGGCTTTGCATTTTCCTGTAGTCAGAGTCTCTTGGCTGGGGGCGGGGATGGGGGCAGGCCTGGGCCAGTGTCACTCAGTGGAGGGACAATTGCTCCACCCTTCTGGCAGCCACGGATTGCAGCAGGACTTGGCAAGGGGGCCGTGGCCCAATACCGAGCTGTCCTGCTCCCTGGTCTCCCCCGGCCCCTCCCCAGGAGTACATTGCATGGTTTTCTGGTGCTTGTGGTTTGAATAAAAAGTGCCGCGAGGCAAAGCGCCGCTCCGGACTGGTTTCCTTTGTGCTCCCCACCCGTGGCCAGCAGTCGCGTGACGGACGACGGACAGGCGGCCTGCTCAAGGGGCTAGCCACCTCGAGGATAACAGCCTACTGTTACTGCCAGCCCTAGCTGGAGAGGTGCAGGCCCGTGCTCCTGGCTCTCAGCTCCCTGGCTTCAAACCCCTGCAAGGGGAGGAGTTGTTAGCACAAGCAAGCTGCTGCCTGCACTTGGCTCTCTCCCACCCTTGTCGGCTGAGAGCAGATCCAGACCCCATCCTGCCCCGCGGCTCAGGAAGTGCTGGCACTGGGCCCCTGAGGGACTCTGCTTGGCATCCACCCCCAGCCAGTGACCCTCATGTTTCCCAGGGTGGAGTGCAGCACCCGTGCCCATCATGCCCTGCACGACTCCAGGGAAGGGCTGGGTATGTCGCTGGCTGGAGCAAGCCTGCACTCACCTGCAGGGCAGGCGCTTGGGTGGCTGTGACAGTGCCCCGCCCCATGCTCGGTTGCCCCCAGCGCGGCAGGGCCGGCGTATCGTAGCATACTGCGGATCCCCAGCCACCTGTCCATACCACCCCGCTGAGCTGGCTGGGGATCCACTGCCCTCTCACCGCCCCAGCATCAAGGGGAGAGAGCCTTCGCTGGGCCTGCTCATGTCAGCAGAGCCGCACAGCCAGGAACTCCCCAGCAACGGGAAAATCACCATCGGTTAAGGGCAGAGCAAGTCCCACCAGGCAGGTGGGCCGGGGCCATATCAGTGGGTCAGGGCCATATTGTCCCCAGGCAAGTGCCAGTCAGGCTGTGCAAAAATGGTTCTCTACTTTTGAAAATATTGGAGCAAATGCTTCCTGGCTGACCCCAGTGCAGTGCCCCGCCCCCCCCCCCCCGCCCCCAGTGTGAGTGTGGGGGGAAAGACAGTGAGGTTAAGGTGGCTACTGCTGCACAGGACTAGGTACATCTCATCAGTGTCCGTGGCCCCCAGGAAGATGAGGGGCTGGAGTGCGATCTCGGTTACGGTGGAAGAAATCGACAGTGACTCCACTGACGTGGATGGAGTCACTTTGGATTCACACTAGTGTCACGGATCAGAAACTGGCTAGGCACTTTGTAGCCAGGACCTTTGGGTCTAGTGCTGGGCTGAGGGGGGGCGAGGCAGAGGGACCTGGACACAGTGGCAGAGATGGGAAGGCAGTTTCCTGATTGCTCATGGCTCACACCCACATTCCTCCCTTCAGCCTTGGCTCCCTGTGGCCAGGTGCGGGAGGAGCTCGGCAGCCAGCGAGTGTCCTGTGGCTTCCTTTGCCCTCGCTCTCAGCCTGAGCTGTGTGTTCTCGTGCCCCCCCCAATGCCCCTCAGGGCTCGTGCCCCCCCCATGCCCCTCAGGGCTCGTGTCCCCCCCCCATGCCCCTCAGGGCTCGTGTCCCCTCCTCCCCCAATGCCCCTCAGGGCTCGTGTCCCCCCCCCAATGCCCCTCAGGGCTCGTTTCCCCCCCCAATGCCCCTCAGGGCTCGTGTCCCCCCCCCATGCCCCTCAGGGCTCGTGTCCCCTCCTCCCCCAATGCCCCTCAGGGCTCGTGTCCCCTCCTCCCCCAATGCCCCTCAGGGCTCGTGTCCCCCCCCAATGCCCCTCAGGGCTCGTGTCCCCCCCCCCATGCCCCTCAGGGCTCGTGTCCCCTCCTCCCCCAATGCCCCTCAGGGCTCGTGGTCCCCCCCAATGCCCCTCAGGGCTCGTGCCCCCCCCAATGCCCCTCAGGGCTCGTGTCCCCTCCTCCCCCAATGCCCCTCAGGGCTCGTGTCCCCTCCTCCCCCAATGCCCCTCAGGGCGCTTCAGAGGCTCTGCTGCATGTGTCTGCGGGCAGGCCTCGCCGGAGGACATGGGCCTTCGCAGTGCCCTGCCACGTGAGCAGAGCTGCAGGCTCATGCACTCTCAAAGCCCTAAGGATGCAGGGGGCTAGGCCCTGCTGGGAGAAGCTGCACAGCTCCCCGGCCCCAGGCTGCGTCTGCACGGCAGCCCATGGCAGCGCTGCATGTCGTGCCGGAGGGTGAACGCGCCACGTCCGGGAGGGGACACCGACGCCAGCGCTTGTGTGTGCTGTGCTGGCAGGAGAGCTCTCCCCCGTGGGCACAGAGTGTCTTCAGCGGCTGTGCTGCAGCTGCATTGGCACGGCTGTACCGGGCCCCGCTGGCCCTTAGTTTAACCTGCTGCTGCACCAGGGCCCTCCTGCCCATCAGCCCTGAGATTTCCCGCCCCCAGGCGCATTCCCAGGGCCTGACTCCTCTCCAGGCCAAATGACAAACTGAAGCAGGTGGGCAGCTGACGTAGCTGTGTGCTCTGATGGGAAGGGTAGGGCTACAGGGGCAGGAGGAGCCGAACACTGTGACTGCAGCTCCGCTGCTGCCTGCTAAGAGGAGCAACAAATTCCTGGAGAAACAGCGTCATTTGGAGCCTTTAGCAGCAGCGCTTCTAGGGGAGAAATATTCATTAGTAAAGGAGCAAAAGTGATGGATGAACTCACTCTGCAGCGGGGCTGGCAGATGCCGGCTGGCTGACTGTATTGATCTCCTGTGGAAGGGGAGAAAGGGACCAGCGCAGGAACAACAGACACAAGCTTCCAGGGCCCCCTGGGCTGTAGTCCTCTCTGACCCCAGGGAGTCCTCTGGCACCATGACAGGAGAGGCAGGAGCTGCCCAGGCAGTGGTGCAGGCTTCTTACAGCTGCATGCTAGGTGGTGAGGCCAGGCTGCAGGGGATCTGTCACCCCAGTATCCTGATAGATGGTTACTTCTAGTCCCTGATCTCGGGTCATTACCTTCTGCCTCCCTTGATTCCCACTAGCAGCTTCCAGTGAGACAGGGTACTTCTTCACTTCCTGTGCTAAACTGATGGGTGGTGTTTCCTACTAAGGAAAAGAGAAAGGAACCTAAACTCTGGCCAGTCAAGTGAGGACGTATACGTGGGCATGGAGAGGAAAACAGAATTTGAAGAGCAACTAGCAAAAGACCTAAACGGCAAAAAGTGTAAGTGCCTTGGAAGCAGGAAGCCTGCCAAACAGTGAGCAAAGCCACTGGACAAGCCAGGTGCCGAAGGAGCATCCAAGGAAGGCCACTGCAGGGCAGCTAAATGAATCCTTTGAATCCGTCTTCACAGCAGACGTGAAGGAGATTCCCAAACTTGAGCCATTCTTCATAGGCGACACATAGGAGGCACTGTTTCAGACTGAGGTGGTTTTAATAAACCAAGCCGTAATAAGTCACCAGACCCAGAAGGAACTCAACTAGGCAATTGCAAAGCGAGGCCTGTAACCTGTCGCTTAAATCAGCCTCTGCACCCGATGACTGGAGGATAGCTAATGAGATGCCCTCTTTCAAAAGGCTCCAGAGGTGATCTCAGCAATTCCAGGCTGCAGGCTGAACCTCAGCACCCGGCAAATTGATTGAAACGATAGGAAAGACTAGAACTGTCAGACACAGAGATGAACACAGTTTGTTGGTGAAGAGTTAAAGGGAAATCATGCCTCACCAATCTACTAGAATGCTCTGAGGGGGTGAACAAGCATGTGGACATAGATAATCCAATGGATATAATGTCCTTGGACTTTTCAAAAGCCTTTGGCAGGACCCTTCACCCGAGATTCATAAGCAAAGTGAGCTGTCATGAGGTAAGGCGGGAGGTCCTCTCATGGACCAGTAACTGGTATAAAAAAAGAGCAGGGAACAGAGGAGGACTAAACGGTCAGTTTTCCCAGCGGGGTCCCCCTAGGAATAGCAGGGCTATTCAACATAGTTGTAAATGATCTAGAAAAGGGTAAACTGTGAGGTGGCAACATTTTCACGATACAAAATTACTCAAGACAGCTAAGTGTCAAGCAGACTGCAGAGGTACCAAGGGATCTCACAAAACTGGGTGCCTGGGCAACAAAATGGCAGATGAAGTTGAAGCTGATAACTACAACGTAACGCATGTTGGAAAACATCCCAATGATACATACTAAACCATAGGGTATAAATTAGCTGTTACCACTCAGGAAAGAGATCTTGGCATCACCATGGATAGTTCTCTGAAAACATCTGCTGAATGCAGATCTGCAGCAGTCCGAAAAGCAAACAGCATGGGAGGAGCCATTAGGAGTGGGGCAGAGAATAAGGCAGCGCCACTGTAGAGACACATGCTAAGCCCACACTTAGAGCAGTGCACGCAGTTCGGGTCGCCCCATCTCAAAAATATGTATTAGAACTGGAAAAAGTACAGAGGAGGGGAAACAGACATTAGTGGGGGTGTGGAACAGCGTCCAGATGAGCAAAATTAAAGAGACTAGGACTGTTCAGCTTGGAAAAGAGGAGACTAGGGGGATATGACAGAGGTCTACAAAATTGTGACTGGTGTGGACAAAGAGAACAGGGAAGTGTTATTTACTCTGGTACACAGAGCTGTCCCCGGGGAAATGCAAGGTCCTGGACATCCTCCCCTCTGCTGACCCCATCCTGACTCTTCTCACCCCTGCTCCACTCCCACTCACCCCTCCCCAAGACCCGCCTCCTCCTGCCTCTTTCCCTGAGCAACGTGACCCATGGGCCTGGCACCAGCAGCAGGGGTCAGGCCTGGCACACACACTCACCGCAGCAAAGGGAAGTGGAGCTCATGGGAGCAGAGCAGGCTGGGATTGGGTTGCTGCCAGTGTGAAGTGGAGCGAGCCAGCTAGCCAGCAGTAGGGTGGGGCTGGCTGTGGCTGGATCGCTCCACTTCCCGCAGCTCCCATTGCCGCTTGGTGAGTGCGGGAGTGGGCCTGGCCCCGCATGTCAGCACCAGGCCCCCCAGGAATCCTTCAGGCCACCTGGGGGATGCTGTGAAGGCCAAAAGTGTAACTAGGTTCAAAAAGAACTGGGTAAGTTCCTGGAGAACAGCCATGATAGCCATTAGGCAAGCATGTCAGGGATGCTGCTCCATGCCCTGGGTGTCCTTAAATGACGGTCGGGAGTTGAGACTGGACAACGGGGGGTGAACACTTAATAACTGCCCTGTTCTGTTCATCCCCGCTGAAACCGAGTCCTGTGCCACGGGTCTGGCCATTGTGTTGCTGTGCAGCGCTAGACACCTGCAGTGCTCTGTGCAAGAACCTGCTGCACTGAGTGGCAGGTGAGGGGCTACCCCCTGCCCCATGCAACGCCCTGTCCAGCATCAGGGATCCTTGTACCCCTGGGCTGCCCAGCCAGCGCTGTGCTGCAGAGGGCGACAGGCAGAGCTGGGTACCCAGCTGTGAGCCATGCGGAGAGCCGGGCTTTGCCTTGCAGGTGCTCCCACTTGCTGCCTGCGCCCCGCCAAGCGGAACCCACGTGTCCTGGCTCCAGCCACCCCCGGGCGGCGGGGCTAGAACTCGCGGATCTCAGCTCCCGGCCCCGAAGCCAAGCCACAGCCATGGGGAGGGTGCGTCCTGACTGCGCGCATGCGCAAAGCCGCCCTCCTTGGCGGGGTCGTGCCCCCAGGACTACACTTCCCAGGAGGCGCGGCGCGCGGCGCGCATGCGCGCGGCGCCCCGGGCGGGCGGCGGGGGGCGCGCGCTCCCGCGGCGGTGATGGCGGGGCGTGGACGCGCGGCGGCGGCGGCAGCAATGGCCGCTGTGGATCGGCGGCTGCCGAGCCTCGACGATTTCGCGGGGCAGAGCTGGAGCGCCTGGGTGGAGAGGGCGGGGCCGCCCGCGGAGCCAGGTGAGGGGCCGCGCGCGCCGCCCGGGGCCGGGCCGCCGGGGCGGGGGGGCCGGGGCGGGAGCGGGGCAGCCGCCGCCGTCCGGCTCCGCGCCCCCGCCCGGCCGCCGCCGGCCCCGAACAAAGGAGCCGCGGGGTCCTAGCGCCGCCCGCGCCGCCGCCGGGTCCTAGCGCCGCCGGGTGCCCCGCGCAGCCGCCCCGAGCCCCGCCTGCTGCCCGCGAGAGCCCCCGCCCGGCCCCTCGGACCCCCCGGCACCCCGATCCCCCGGGCTCTGACCCCCCTCCCCGGGCACCCCGATCCCCCGGGCTCTGACCCCCCCTTCCCCGGGCACCCCGATCCCCCGGGCTCTGACCCCCCCTCCCCGGGCACCCCGATCCCCCGGGCTCTGACCCCCCCTCCCCGGGCACCCCGATCCCCCGGGCTCTGACCCCCCCTTCCCCGGGCACCCCGATCCCCCGGGCTCTGACCCCCCCCTTCCCCGGGCACCCCGATCTCCCGGGCTCTGACCCCCCCAACCCGGGCACCCCGATCCCCCGGGCTCTGACCCCCCCGGGCACCCCGATCCCCCGGACTCTAACCCCCCCTTCCCCGGGCACCCCGATCCCCCGGGCTCTGACCCCCCCGGGCACCCCGATCCCCCGGGCTCTGACCCCCCCGGGCACCCCGATCCCCCGGGCTCTGACCCCCCCTCCCCGGGCACCCCGATCCCCCGGGCTCTGACCCCCCCTCCCCGGGCACCCCGATCCCCCGGGCTCTGACCCCCCCTTCCCCGGGCACCGCGATCCCCCGGGCTCTGACCCCCCCTTCCCCGGGCACCCCGATCCCCCGGGCTCTGACCCCCCCTCCCCGGGCACCCCGATCCCCCGGGCTCTGACCCCCCCTCCCCGGGCACCCCGATCCCCCGGGCTCTGACCCCCCCTTCCCCGGGCACCCCGATCCCCCGGGCTCTGACCCCCCCCTTCCCCGGGCACCCCGATCTCCCGGGCTCTGACCCCCCCAACCCGGGCACCCCGATCCCCCGGGCTCTGACCCCCCCGGGCACCCCGATCCCCCGGGCTCTGACCCCCCCCGGGCACCCCGATCCCCCGGGCTCTGCCCCCCCCTCCCCGGGCACCCCGATCCCCCAGGCTCTGACCCCCCGGGCACCCCGATCCCCTGGGCTCTGACCCCCCCTCCCCGGGCACCCCGATCCCCCGGGCTCTGCCCCACCCGGGCACCCCGACCCCTCGGCTCTGACCCCCCCTCCCCGGGCACCCCGATCCCCCGGGCTCTGACCCCCCCCTCCCCGGGCACCCCGATCCCCCGGGCTCTGACCCCCCTCCCCGGGCACCCCGATCCCCCGGGCTCTGCCCCCCCCAGGCACCACGATCCCCCGGGCTCTGACCCCCCCCTCCCTGGGCACCACGATCCCCCGGGCTCTGACCCCCCATCCCTGGGCATCCCGATCCCCTGGGCTCTGCCCCCCCGGACACCCCGATCCCCTGGGCTCTGACCCCCCCTCCCCGGGCACCCCGATCCCCTGGGCTCTGACCCTCTCCCCTCCGGCACCCCGATCCCCTGGGCTCTGTCCCCCCCCCCCGGGCACCCCGATCCCCTGGGCTCTATCCCCCCCCAGGCTCCCTGATCCTCTGGGCTCTGACCCCTCCTCCCCGGGCACCCCGATCCCCCGGGCTCTGACCCCCCCTTCCCCGGGCACCCCGATCCCCCGGGCTCTGACCCCTCCCTCCCCGGGCACCCCGATTCCCTGAGCTCTGACCCCCCCCGGGCACCCCGATCCCCTGGGCTCTGACCCCTCCCCTCCGGGCACCCCGATCCCCCGGGCTCTGCCCCCCTCCGGGCACCCCGATCCCCTGGGCTCTGACCCTTCCCCTCCGGCACCCCGATCCCCTGGGTTCTGATCCCTCCCCCCCTGGGCATCCCGATCCCCTGGGCTCTGATCCCTCCCCCCCGGGCACCCCAATACCCTGGGCTCTGATCCCTCCCCCCCGGGCACCCCGATCCCCTGGGCTCTGATCCCTCCCCCCTGGGCACCCCGATCCCCCGGGCTCTGCCCCCCTCGGGGCACCCCGATACCCTGGGCTCTGACCCCCTTCCCCGGGCACCCCGATCCCCTGTGCTCTGACCCCTCGCCCCTGGGCACCCCGATCCCCTGGGCTCTGACCCCTGCGGGCTCTGACTCCCCCCCCGGCACCCTGATCCCCCGGGCTCTGACCTCCTTCCCCGGGCACTCCGATTCTCTGGGCTCTGACCCCCCCCGGGCTCTGACTCCCCCCCTGGGCACCGCGATCCCCTGGGCTCTGATCCCTCCCCCCCGGGCACCCCGATCTCCTGGGCTCTGACCCCCCCCCGGGCACCCCGATCCCCTGGGCTCTGATCCCTCCCTCCTGGGCACCCCGATCTCCTGGGCTCTGACCCTTCTCCCCCGGCACCCTGATCTCCTGGGCTCTGACCCTTCCCCCCCCGGGCACCCCGATCCCCTGGGCTCTGACCCCCCCCCGGGCACCCCGATCCCCTGGGCTCTGACCCCTCCCTCCCCAGACACCCCAATCCCCTGGGCTCTGATCCCTCCCCCCCCAGGCACCCCGATCCCCTGGGCTCTGACCCCCCCCCGGCACCCCGATCCCCTGGGCTCTGACCCTTCCCTCCCGGGCATCCTGACCCCCTGGGCTCTGACCCTTCCCCTCCGGGCACCCCGATCCCCCGGGCTCTGACCCCTCCCTCCACAGACACCCTGATCCCCTGGGCTCTGACCCCTTCCTCCCCAGGCACCCCAATTCCTTGGGCTCTGACACTCTCTCCCCGGCCACCCGGATCCCCTGGGCTCTGACACCCCCTCCCCAGGCACCCTGATCCCCTCAGCTCTGACCCCTCCCCCCTTCCGGGTACCCCGATCCCCTAGGCTCTGACACCCCCCCGGCATCCCGATCCCCCGGGCACCCCGATCCCCTGGGCTCTGACACCCCCCCCAAGCACTCTGATCCCCCAGGCTTTGGCTCACCCCTTAGGTTCTGGCTCTCCCACTCCCCTCCATTCACCCTTATCTTCTGGGCTCTGTCCCCCCTCCCAGGCATCTTGATCCCCTGGGCTCTGACCTCCCCCCCCCCCCGGGCACCCTGATCCCCTGGGCTCTGACCCACCCCCCCAGGCACCCTGATCCCCTGGGCTCTGCCCTCTGATTCCTGGCTGCCCCTGGAACCCGTGCCTTGTGCCCCCTGAACTTCTCCTGTGAATCCCTGAATCTGCTGCTTCTCTGTGCTCCATGGCCCCTGAATCAGCTCCCCCTTTTTCCTCTGGCCCCAGTTCCATGCACCCAACTTTTTCCTACACACCCCATTATCCAGAGTCTGTGAACCCCCAATACGATATCCCCTGAAACAGCTCTCCCGCCCCCACCCCGAGTCTTACTTTACGCTCCCTGGATCCTCGTCTCCACCAGCTTCCCCGTCAGACCTGAACTTCCCCTTGGACTTGAGCGTATTCCCCTCAACTGATCCCTAAGCCTTACCCAGCTGGGCACCTTCCTGTGGCCTGAGCCTGCACCTCTGCATCCGGCTGGTGGTCCTGCTTGCTCCTCCATCCCTGAGCCCTCTTGCCTCCCATGCTGCTTTTCACTCCCCCGGTGCCTGCGCCCCTCACTCCCCCGCCTGCCCTCTTTCCCCGGGGGTGGAGCTGTCTCTGGAGACTTTTGTCCTTGAAATTCTAGAAGTCATGGGGGGGGGGGTCATCTGTTTGCTCCTGTGCTGCCCTGGAAGTGGGGGAGCAGAGGCCTGTGGAGCTGTCCCTGGTGACTGACGCTTCTTACAGTCCCTTCCCCCTCCATTATCTTTCCCTTGCTCTTGATGTAGTTAGAGCATCGTGCTTCCTGATCTACTTAGGGCTCCGGCTCTGGCGGAGTTTGCATAATGACTCCTGTGTTTTCAGGGATTTATAGCCGGGCTGCGAGGAAAATTCCCTTTACAGACAAGTTCACGCTGTTGCCGAGGGCTATGTTTTTTGCTTGTAGATTGAAAATGGTCCAGCGATGGGGGCTGGCGAAAGCCTAGTTTAGTTTTTATCGGAGTCTCTTCCCAGAAATCTCCCTGGCCTGAACTATCTCACACTGTGGCATTTCACATCCAGGCAGCTTTTTTCAAGTTGTTGCTTCATAAAAATGCAGAGATTCCCCTCTCCGAGGCTGACTGTTGTTGGGAGCCTTTTGGGTCGTCCCCCCCCCCGAGACTGGGCCATGGATTTCTATAATTTCTAGAATCCTTTTCAAATCTACTCTTTAAAAAGCATCAGTTGGGTTTAACGCCCAAAGAAATGACAGCGCCAGGAGAAGGGCGAGTGGGCATCAGCTCCTTACTGCCCGATGGCTTGTGAGAGGTGGTCCGTGTTTGGACTCCGCCAACGGCGTTACACAGCAACCTCTTTCCGCTTGTGTCCTGCCCTGCACGTGCAGGCGGGGGTGTCCGGCTATCGGCTGCAGCGGGAGCAGTCAGAGCGATGAAAGCAAGGCCCTGGGAGCCGGGACGTCTGGCCCTGGCTGTGCTCTTGCAGGATGGTGGGCGGATGAGCCTCTCCGTGCCCCGTTTCCCGTGGGGCTTGCTGAGTTGCATTCTACAGGGGTGCCTGGGTGAATGGTCGAGAGACGGGCACAGCGTGGGGGACAGGGTCACGCAGAGGCCCAAAGCTGGCCACGCTCAGGACCCCTTGCGCTGGGGCTGCATGGGCACAGCTTGTAGCTGCTCTAGCCCAGCTAGACAAAGGCTGGGGGCATGGAAGAACCATCCGCCCCTCTCACGTGGGGAGATGAAGTGACTTGCTCAGAAATACACAGTGGGGAGCAGAAGCGTGACCCAGATCTCCTGTGTCCCAGGCTGGTGCTTTAACTGCACGACGCCCCATTTGGAGTCACATCTGCTCCGGAATCTGCCCCTGCAACCGATTCTCTTTGTGCGCCTAAAGCACTTCAATGAGCCACGGCTCCTTCCCCACCCGGAATACCCACCCAGCCCCCCTGCTCGCAGGTGGCGCTTGGGTGGCACCAGGCTGTTTGGAATCCTGGAGCTGGCGTGTAGGCACCGTGCACCCCATTGCGTGTGCAGTGTAGCAGCCCTGGCACAACCCCAGGGGATCATGGGACCAGGACAGGAGTAGAGGGGGTGGGATGCTCTTGTGCTCCAGGAGATGTCTCCCCTCTGACCCTCTCCCTGCCCTTCTGTGTGCGGGGATGGAGCTGGGAGTGAGACCAGGCAGATCTGCCTTTCCATGATCTGCTGGAAGGATTGTTCAGGGCAGCTCCCCAGGCTGCGCTATGCAGGGAGCGGGGTGCACGGTCACACTGGTCTGCGGATCGCTGAGCTCAAGGAAAGGAAAATGTGTGTGGAGTCAGCTGGGTCGCCCCCACCCTCTGCAGATCCTCTTGGCTGGGGGATGGTGTCCCAGGGACGTGGGGGCAGCCCCGGAGCTCGGGGCTCTCCGCATGTGCTGTGAGGAGCGGTGCTGGGACAGATGCGTGACCCGGATATCTTGCCACGTTGGCTGGACGTTTCTGCCGAGATGGCCAGCAGGGCCCTGGGAATGGAGGGAAAAGCTGGGAAAAGTGTCCCCAAAGGAAGCTGTTCCGCAATAGACTGCCCTTTGAACTCCTGTTACTCGGGAGTAGCGTTGGCTGTGTAGACAAACCCGGAGTCCTGCAGGATCCTCGCGGGCGGGTATGGTGCTTTGCAGGGAAGGGGGCTGCGCTATCGGCCCTTTGCAGACCCAGACCCAGATCCCTCTGCCCAGGGCTGCGCCCCCGCCTGCCATGTGGCGAATAGCCCATCGAGGGCTCTTTGATGTCCTGCTTGACTCAGGGAGGCTAAGGGAAGGTCCTGGGGACAGATTCCCTGAGACCCAGGCCCTGCACCTTGTTCCTGGCTGATTCTTAGGGCTCTTCAGTCCGCTCTCCTCCACTCTCAGCCCGTCAGCCGGTGGGGAGCAGGCCCTGGTGGTTCTGGGTGGCATCTGGGTTGGGGGCTCTTGGCGCTGCTGACGGGGCTGATTGTCTCTAGCAGGGGCCGAGGTAGAGGAGAGCACTAAGAATGGGAGCAAGAAACTGGATGCGATGACCCTCATTAAGGAAGGTAAGAGCAGTCCCGCTCCCTCAATAACCTGTTCCTTTGGCCCCAGCCCGGCTCTGGGTCTCCGTTAGTGGGGGGGCTGGCTAGCACAGGAGCAGCTGTGGATTTGGTAACATCAGCAGGTAACTTTGTGGCTGAGGCTGTCGGCGTCGCTTGGCTTGGCCTGGGCTGTTCTCACAGGCCTGACCCCTCGGAGGAGAGGCTCTGCCCCGGCCTAGTCACATCAGCCCCCTTGGCCGTGCCCCGTCCCCTTTGAGACAGAGGGCGGGAGGAAGTGGATGGTGCAGAGGCAGGGTACCATGCTCCCAGGCTGTGCGTCTCTGTGGCCTCACTGCCCGCTGCGGAGCTCTGCAGGGCTGGCCGGGAGCCCAAGGCGGCCTGTGGGGGCTGGCGGCTCCTCTGGGCCCCCCACATCTCCGGCAAGGCTGGTGTTCTCCGTCACTGCAGGCCCGACTCCTCCCCTGCTTGGTTGGCGGGAGGCTCCTGCCCAGGGCTCTGTAATCCCCTCAGCGTGACAGCAGGCAGGGCCCCGGAAACCCAGCGTGCGTGTGGCCTAAGTGAGTGGCGTTGGCCCAGCCGCTCTCGGGGCGGGGCAGGGCTGCAGGCTGTCCCGGCTGAACGCTTTGGCGTTCCCGGCGAGGCCCTGGGGGGCCAGCACCACGGCTGAGTGGGCAGTCGGCCTCCATGGCCCAGCTGACCCTGGGCTCCTGCTGGAACTGCCAGGAGGGGCCCCGCTCTGGCTTGGTGCCGTTGGGTGGCAGCGGCGCTGAGCTGGAGCCCTCTGCTCACCCTTGGGCGAGGGACGGGACTTCCATTGGCCCTGGGCACGGGACACGGGCTTCCCTGGGCCTGGGCAGCCGCAGCCTCCCGAGGCCACAAGGCCCTTGGTGGCCTCCCCCTCACGGCTCTGTCTCTCGCCCTGGCAGACATGTCTATCTTTGGGCACTGCCCCGCCCATGACGAGTTCTACCTGGTGGTGTGTAACCACTGCAGCCAAGTGGTCAAGCCTCAAGCCTTTCAGAAGCACTGCGGTAAGCGGATGGACTGCGGGGGAGCTCAGCAGCTGGGCCCCAGCGGGAACCCCGGGTCTATGCTCCTTCACCGGGCTCTGCCCCGGCCACACCGCCGCCTTCTAGCCCGGGCCTGGGGCAGGCTCTGCAGTGGGGAGAGAAATGGGGACGGGGGGGGGGGGGGGGGGCTGTGCAGGAAGCTGCTGACCACCCAGGCCACCCACTCCCTGCACTGGCTCTTGCTTGGCGACATGCGCCCCCCCACTGGCCCTGCGGGCCTCGTGCTGCCCAGTGGGGGGCGAGGCAGCCCTGGGGCCAGCAGCTCGGCCTTTGGGGCTGGGCCTGGCTCCCTTCTCTGGGCATTGTGACCAGGTGCAGGGCGTCGTGGTGCTGCCGCGAGGTGGCCAGGCCGTGAGAGGGGCGGCCAGGCCGTGAGAGGGGCGGCCAGGCCGTGAGAGGGGCGGCCAGGCCGTGAGAGGGGCGGCCAGGCCGTGAGAGGGGCGGCCAGGCCCAGCCCCCCCGGCTGCGTGGGGGGGGCCCGCACTCTGGGCTGGGAGAAGTGTGTGCGCCTAGGGCCTGGTGGCCCATCTGGAGCCTTCCCATCTCTCACAAGGGGGCCAGAGCCCGTTTGGGAAACTCTCTTAGTGCCCTTCCAGAAGTGATGAGCTGGCACCGTGTTTCCCTCCCAGCCACTGTCCTCTGCTCCCCCCCCCACAGTCCCGCCAGCTCCTCCGCAGCCTGGGGGAGCTGCCAGCCGCTGGGCGCCCATCGCGCACTCCAGCCCCCGGCAGTCCCTGGCAGGGCGAGAGAGCTGCCTCCGGTGCTGTGGAAAGGACCAGGGGGAGAACAGCACAGGGGGCCTGGTTCCTGGGTGGGCAGAGCAAGGGGTGTCTGGCTGCCCTGCCTGGCCTGGGGGCTGTTCTCCGGGGCCTGCAGGGAGCAGGAGTGGGGCAGCCTGTTCGGGATCCGGATGCCGCACCGGGGCGTGGAAGGGTCTGAGAGTGGTCGGCGCTTGGACCCTCCGTGGTGTGCTGGGCCAGCTCCCGAACGCGTGGGCTGCCTGGCAGAGGCGAGGGGGTGCCAGGCGGACTGTGCGCAGGCCCAGGAGCCCGCCTGCTGGGTTCTTGACCAGCCCTGCGGCGGAGGCCAACCCAGCAGGCTGGCCTTGCACGGGCTGCCCCAGGCCGGCTGGGGGGTTCTGTTGAAATGGTCGGCAGGGACGTGACCGTGGCTGTTTCATCATTAGCCTTCAGAGTGGCTGGCGGTGAGATGAACGGGGCTGCCTGGCTGCAGACTCAGGCGGCCCTTGGTGCTTTGGGGTGTTGGAGAGCATGCGGGCCGGGCCCATGTCACTGACGGAGCCTTGGTCTCCCTCGCAGAGAGACGGCACGGACCTCTCAGCAAGCTCTACGCCCGGGCGCAGGCGTCCGCCAACGCCCAGAAGTGCCATGCCGTCAATGGGCAGCCCCCCGCTTGCGGGGCCCATGGCAGTGCCAAGGCCTCGCGGGAGAAGTCGCAGAGCTCCCGCAGCCGGCCCCAGCACGCGCCCGAGAGGCCGGACAAGGCGCAGAAAGACAACCTCTGGTGAGTGGGCTGGGCGAATGGGGGCCGGCCCTCACGGGGGGCAGGGGCCCACACCAAAGTGTTGGGGAGAGCCCGGCCCCTCTCTGGCGTGGGGGGGAACCTGTGCCCCTCTGATGTGAGGGGCTGGCCAGGCAGGATGGCTACGGGGGGTGTGTGGGAGGAGGGGAAGCCTTGTCCTGCTTTTGTGGGTGGAGGGGAAGTGGGGGGGGGTGGGGGGAGGAGCCACAGGGAAACCCCAGCTGGGTCTGACATGGGGAGGGGGATGAAGGGGGACAGTGGTGGGAACCTGACCCCCCCCATGTGCTGGGGAAGGGGAAGCCCCACTCCAGGAGCAGGGCAGGTTCGAGGCCGGCCTGGGTGGAGATGTTTCCAGAGCAGCTCCCTCTGGACCAGACCACCTCTTGTGCCTCCTCGGCGGGGACCATCGGTCGGGACTGGCTGGTCCCTCTCCAGGGAGAGGCACAAGGGTGTCAGGGCCCTGCATTAGCTCATCCAGCCCTCACCTCCCAGTGCCCGTTCAGCCCAGCCGCCGCGGCTGCCTGCAACCCGGGTACCCTAAGGTGCATGGTGGGCCAGAGCGCCCACAACTTCAAGGCTGGTGGACAGACCCCGCCCCGGGGCCCAGAAGGGGAGCCCAGGGTCCAGGTCCCACAAGCCCAACGTACCTGCCCCAGCCGGGGCTCTGGTACCCTCTGTTTGCGGCTGTTGCTGGCAGGTTCCCCAGCTGAGTTCTCAGACCCTCTGGTCTCCTTCCAGCTTGTTCATGCCAGTGGTGAACCTGGAGAAGATTTCCAGCCTTCCCAAGCCAGATGGACACGGCATCAAGGTGCCTCCGAAGGCGGCTGCTTCCATCCCCGGGCAGCCGTCTGCCAGCTCCAAAGAGCTCCTGGGGAAGCTGTCCCTGGCCGTGTCACCCGCCGAGCCGCTTGTGCCAGCCAAGGCAGGAGTCGACTCCATCGTGCCCACCGACGGCCTGGACAGGAAGCCAGAGAGCACCGCTGCCACGGGGGAAAAGGAGCCGGGCCCCACCAAACTGCCCCCCAAATCCCACAAGAAGATGGCGCGTGAGTCCTGTTGGTCCTGCTTCGCTGCTCGCTGGGGTGGGGCTGAATCAGGCCAAGGTGCAGCTGAGCAGGGCCCTTGGGCGCCCGTGCGATGCAACAGCTGCATGGCTCAGTATTGGGCTGCCAGCCACGGGTGCTTAGCGGCTCAATTCAGCCTCTCTCCTTGGGGGGGGGGGGGTGTCTGTTCTCTGCCCCATGGGGGGAGCAGAGATCCTGGCATCTCCCTTTCTCTCCTGCCACACCCCCCAACTGAGCCACTCCCTCTTCAGCCCACAGAGCCCTCCTCTGATTGGAGCCCCAGGCAGACTGAGGCCCGCTCAGATCCTCGGACTCCTCTGGTGCCCAGCTAGCCTATGGGGCTGCCCGTTGCGTATTGCGAGAGTGTGCCTGAGACAGCGCCTTAAACCCAGAAATGCGAGTCAGGCCATCAATGTCCTCATCCCACCCTGCCACTGGCCCACTGGGCTGACTTGGTCAAGTCACTTAAACACTCAGTGCTCTGGTTTCCCCACCGGGACAATGGGAACATCAGTGGCTTCCCCGGGATTGTGAGGCTGAGTGAGTGGTTCCCACGGTGTTCAGGGAATGGGTTGCATGTCTTTCCATCTCCTGCGCTGGCCCAACGCTGCTTCCAGTGTGTTGAAATCCACCCTGGCATCCGTACGCTCCCAGTGCCCCCTTGCTTTGCACCGACAAATTCTGAGTACTGGGCCTCCCGTCTCCAGGGGAGGCTTTTATAAAGCACCGCTGCTGTCGTGCCCACGCTGTGCCCAGCGGCAAAGAGCGTGAAAGCCAGTGATCGCGGCATCCTTGGGAAATAGAGGCAAGCAGCAAGATTTTCCCTTTTGAAATGGCAAGACCCTCCCGTCACAAGCGCTTGCTCCAGCAGCCGACCGTATCGGAGCTGCAGGCCAAGCGCAGGGATCTTAGGAAGTTTGGAGAAGACCCTGAAGAGCAGGGCGAGCGCAGGGGATCCAGCCAAGCCTGGTAACTTCCCTCCCCTGCATCTCAGCTCTGTCTTTCTGCTCTGCAGGGAAGGAGTGTGATTTGAACAGGCAATGTGGAGTTGTGAATCCCGACACCAAAAAGATCTGCACCCGGCTGCTGACCTGCAAGGTGTGTCATTGCTTCCTGGGGGAGCAATCGGAGGCGGGGTGAGTTCTGGGCCCCTACGGCCCGGCTGGAGGGCTGTGCAGGAGGCCCCCAGACTGGCCTGCTGGGGAGACGCATTTGCATGGCTATGAAGTGCCACCTCGTGAGGGTCTAGCGCTGCTGGAGGAGAGGGGCAGGCGCTGTAACGCTGGCTGGCTCTCAGAGGCCCCGTGCATGCATGCAGACAGGGAAATGGGAGCCTTGGGCCTCTGCTCCAAACACAGGCCTGTCCCCGGGAGGCCCAGAGGAATCTCCACTGGCTGGAATAGTATGAGGGTCTGTAGCCCCTGGGGCCTTTCGGCACTCGAGGGTGTCCCCATGGGGCTCTGCCTAGCCCGGGCGGTGATGCTCTCCCCCGCCCTTGTCTCAGATTCACTCCGTGCACCAGCGCCGCGAGGTGCAGGGTCGGGCAAAGGACTTTGACGTCTTGGTGGCGGAGCTGAAGGCCAGTTCCCGGAAGGGGGAGTCCCCCAAGGAGAAGAGCCCGGTGAGGAAGGAAGCGCCCCCCGACCGACTCTCCCAGGAGGCCTCCTCTGGGGCGCAGACCTCGTTGGTTCTACCCAGCACGTCCCCTGGCCGAGCAAGGCAGCCCCACTCCCACTGTGCACTTCCCAGGTAACGCAGCAACAGGCGCCCCCGGGTTCCCCGGCGCGTGGCAGTCCCGGCGTAGGAGGGTGCTGCACCAGCGCCTCTACGGAGCTGGCTCTGCCGTCCCCATGCAGGGATCCTCGCAGAACCAGGCAGCAGCCCCGCCTGCCCTTCCAGCCGTGCCCCCGCTGGCCCCAGAGATGTAGCTCTCACTCCTCCGCCTCTCGTTGTGCTCAGTTCCAGGGTGTCCTCAGAGAGCGACCCAGAGGAGCCGCCCGCATCCTGTGGTGACAGAGACCCAGGGCTCTACCCCTTCCCCGTGCCCAAGGGCAGCAGCCGGGTGTCGAGTGACGAGAGCGAGGACGACGCGGCCGAGGAATCCCACGGGCTGGACTGTCACTATGCAATGCGGCCACCACGGCCTCAGGCGGTGAGCGCTCGGCACAGGGGTGGGCCTGTGGCCCGTGACTCTCAGGAGCAGCGTGTGTCACGTGGAGGCGCTTGGAGCTCAGCGTCCGGCAGCGCTCCCATATTTGGGGTGGGGGAGGAGATTGGGGGATGGGGACCAGCTGGCAGACCGCCCCCTCTGCCATGCTACGGGCTGGGCTCCCGGCCCACGGCGGGAGGCTACTCCATGCTTTCAGTGGGTCTCAGCCTCCCTGACGCTCCTCCCTCCTAACTCCCAACCAGTTCTGCACCTTCGGAAGCCGCTTGGTCAGCCCCGGCTGTTACGTGTTCAACCGACGGCTGGACCGGTTCTGCTCGGCCCTCAGCTCCATGCTGGAGAGACACCTCAGCTCGCACATGTGGAAGTGAGTGTCCGGCCAGGGAGGCAGGGCTGGGGTTGGGTGCCGGGGTGTGCGGGAGGAAATCGTTCTCGGCTCAGGCTGGGAGGGAGACTGGCCGAGCGGCACTGCCCCTGCTCTGCATTTCGATGTGGGCAGGGAAGGGGGCGGACAGAGTCGAGTGCTGGGCGGGGGGAGTGCAAGCCGGAGGGGCTGTTGGCAGTTCCCAGTCCAGCCATTCCCCTCCCCAGCCAGCTGTCCGAGGGTGGGGCGACCATCACCCCTCTGCCGGCTGCGGTGCCTGCTTGGCATTCAGTCTGCTGGGAGGTCCATGAGAAAACGCACGGTAGGATCTGCAGCCGTTCACGCGGGAACGCTCGCCCCACATGGCCGAGGGGTGTCGTGACCCCAGGCTGGAAGCAAGGCTGCGGAGGAAGCCCCAGGGGACCCAAGGGAGCGCTAAGGAGGCAGTTTTCTGGAAGGGAGGTCAGCCGATGTGTCAATCACTTCTGTTCCTGTCGGCCTTACTACATTTAGAGGGTGGCTTCTATTTCAGTCAGTACGGTAATGCCTGCTCCTGCCCCTGTCTCCCCCCCACCTTCTGCCTGCAGGACGGCCATTGTGAGCAGGACTCCAAAGAGGGCGAGCGGTGTTCAGAGGTTACAGCAGGGTTCTCTTCTTAGCTCACTCGCCGACTTACTGAGTGACTTGGGCCAGCCCCCTTGCTGCCTCGGTTTCCCCATCTCGTCCCGAGTCTGTCAGGGGCCTGGGGCTGAGCTAGCATTTGGAATGTGCTTTGAGATCTCAGCCCATGGGAGTGTTAAGTGCTGGGTCCTGCCAGGAACCTCAGTAATTCGTGTGAACCTGTGTTGGGTTGGTTCAGACCTCCCTGGCCTGTTCTATCCCTGCTCCCCGACACCCTCCCCCACCTGCAGCCACTCTCAGTCCTGCCTGCTCCCAGCAGGTGGGGCTGGAGCACCGGGCTTGACAGGTGCATGGGAGAGAGTCACCCTGGGTGGGGGGGGAATAGCCCAGGGTCCCCAGCAGGTAGCCAGGGCCAGAGCGGGGAGGAGGTGGGTGGGGAGGAGGGGAGGAGGCAGATCTCATTGGAAGGGGGACGGAGCCAGTGGAAAGCCGGGACACGGCTTAGATCGGATGGGGGAGGGGGCTGGCAGGGTTGGAGACAGACGGGGATTGGCTAGGAGAAGCACAGGTGGGTGGAGTGTGAGGGGAGCGTGCTTGGGATTGGATGAGGGACGGGCATGTGGGCGGAGAGAGCCTGGGATCGGATTGGGAGGGGGGCTGGGATCAGATGGGAGGGACAGGGGGTGGAGGGGAATGGGGAAGGCAGGGCCCAGGATCAGATGGGAAAGGCAGGTGGGTGAGGGGGGGTACAGCCTGGAAAGAGACGGGGGAAGGGCAGGTGGATGGCTGGGATGTGGGGATCAGAGGGGGGACTAGGGAGGTTAAAGCAGTCACAGGCCCTGCGGGGTCTGCGGCACAAAGCTCAGCAGAGCCCGCAGCAAAGCCGTCCAGCCGCTGCGCCCCGCTCCAGGGGAGCCCCAGCATGTAACCTGCGGGGGGGCTGCCACGGACAGGGGTGACTCCGGCCAGCTGGGGCAGCCCTTACCGGCCGTGTGCCCCGCAGGGCGGGCAGGGAGCTGCAAGGGTCAGGCTAACCTGTGCTATCCCTACGGGGGGCTGAGATCTGTGGGTGTCATTTGAATGAGCAGCAGCCCCTCCTCCCCCCTTTCTGATTCTGCCTCTTGGCCTCACTAGGAAGATCCCGCCAGCCGCTGACCCCCAGCAGCACCCGGCCCTGTCGCCCGCTGGCCCGGGCTCCTCCATGTCCAGCACTTCCCAGATGGGCAGCTCCTCGCAGGTGTGCAGCCTTCCCCACGGCGCCCCCGGGCGGACCTCCTTGTCTTGCACAGCCACAGCCGCCAGGGAGAGCCGGGGCCACCCCAGCCTGAGCTACACGGTGGGCTCCCCCCACGCCGCGGCCGCCTGCAGCCAGTCCGACTGCACGGGCGGGAGCCAGTCCATCACCTCCCCGCTCCCGGCCAACACCCCCTCGCCATCCTTCAGCAAGTTGCCTTCCACCAAGGCCAGCAAGTCCTCCAAAGCCAAGGAGACGGCGAATGGGGCGGAGCCGGAGGCCTTGGCCCGAAAGCGCAAGCAGCCTCTGGGGGCTGCGACTGGCCCCCCGTACAAACGGACCTGCCTCCTGGACCCGGGCAAGGGCAAGCTGGCTGGCTGCCACGTGCCCCACCCGCCTGCAAAGCCCAAACCCTCCCTGGGCTCCCCCTCCAGCACCTCCCTCAACGGCACCATCTCGCCAGGCTCCAGAGTCAAGCGGGCCGGCCACCTGGACTGCCGGGCTCCCGGCCACCCTCCAGTCAAAGCCTCCCAGCTGGAGAACCGGGGCTCCCCGCTGAACGGGCCAAAAGCGCTGCAGGCCAACTGCCTCTCGGAGGAGGAGGCCAAGAAGCGCAAGAACGCGGCCACCTACTGCCGGCCAGTGAAGGCCAAGCACCACGCCGCCGCCGACTCGGGCTGTGCTGTGCGCAGGAAGAAGGCCGTCGCCGCGCTGGGCTTCGAGGAGAAGCGGAACACACTCAAAGTACGTCCCCGTGCGCCCCGCAGCGGGCTGCCCTGCCCACCAAGAGAGCGGTGGGCCCCGGGGTCGCCCCCTGCCGCTCTGTCGTCCCCCTCGTTCCATAGCAGCTCTCATCCCACGGTCCCCCTCCTCGCCTGTGGCCCACTGCACCCTGGCATGTAGGTACCGCGTGGACGGCGCTGCCGCAGGCAGCCTTCCCGCACGGGCCCTGCTGAGCTCCGGGGCGCTGAGCAGATGCGCACAGAATAGCTGCCAGGAGCCCCTGCTCTGCTTCTTGAAGCCCAGTCAGCTGGCAGCTCGTCCCCAGGCCCCCAGGGGAGCTGTTGTGTGCACAGTGGTCTGTATTGCAAGCCCTCTGCGGAGGGCTCCTCCCCAGCAGGTGGTGCTGCCAGGAGTGGGCTGGGGGCAAACGGCTGCTGAGCAGGGTGGGGAGTCAGGCTAAGGACGGCCAGCAGGAGGTGCTGTGGGACTGAGGCAGAGGCCTTGCCTGGTGGCGCTCTCAGCACTGCAGGGAATGGTACTGGGGCGCGCTGACTGCTGGGAAGGGTGGGGGCTTCTGCTGACATGAGGCATATAGGTGAGGGCTGGCTCAAGGGCGAGACAGATTTGGGGGTCCAGAACGCTGTGGGGGGGGGGCCATGGATGAGCTGCCGAACTCTGCCAAGAAACAGTCCCTGTTCCCAGCCCCGCTCAGCACCTCAGTTTCCCCACCGGTAACACAAGCAGAACGACCTTGACCCGCTTTCTGGGGGCTATGAGCTTTCACCTGCTGTTCTGCTTTGAGAGGCGAAACGTCCCTGTTCTCAGCCGACCTGCTTTCTGGCTGCGTCAGTCATGGCTGCTGCCAACCCGCCCCCCAAACGGATGTTTCTCCTCCTTGTGACTCCCATTAGGCCAGCAGGGTGGAGTCTATTCCCAGTAGCCTAGCAGGGCCAGCCTAGTGGGGGGAGGAAGGGGGCAAGGTCTGTTCCTATTTGACCTGCAAGGCCTGCCTAGCCACAGGGGGTGGGGGTATCTAGTCCCATTAGCCCTGCAGGGCCAGGCGGGTCACAGGAGAGTGTCCCACAGGATCAGTGCGGGAGCACTGTGAACGCCACTAGAGTCTCTTACCGTGGCCTGGCGAACCTTTTATTGCCCTCGCTGTGCACAAAGCCAGAGCCGCGCTGGATTCTCAGGGCCCAGGGCGATTCCGGGGGAGGCACGCTGGCTGTGACGTCGCAGATCTCCACCCGGGCCACGCAATGCCAATTCCATGCTTCCCTTCTCGGAAGGGCCCTGGCGCGGAGAGCGCTCATTCAGCTATTCAGATGCAAACAAGGGAGGTGCTATTGTTGTAAGTAGACACCAATTAGACACAGCCCTTGAGCGCCTGACAAGTCACCCTCCTTCCCGAGCCCCTGCCGCGGAGGAGCATTGGCCCTCCACGCTTGTCTGCTCTGCTCCTTTGTCTCTGTGCTGACCCCCGTCCTCTTGTCTCCTTACAGTCGAAAGCGCATTAACAAGCAAGTGCCTGTGCGATGCAGACGGAGCCATCGGTCCTGAGGACTGGGAGGCCCTGGGTCAGATTCAGAGGCCGCTGCTTTTTATAACTTTATATTATTTTTTTTAAAAGAAAAAAACTCTATAAAAATACCTCAAGACTCTTTTCCTGTTCTGTTGCTGCTAAAAAACCTGAACGAACAAAATCCCAAGGGGGAAACCGTAGAGACGCAAACCCGACCCACACCTGGGAGGAGGTTGGAAGCGGATGGACTGGACTGAGGAGGCAGCCACACAGCCGGGCTGGGATATTTATAAGAATTATTATTGCTGTTTTTGTTTCTTTTTTAAAAAAAAGAAAAACCAGTATTGAAAGGGTGGTGTGGCCTGTGGCTTTCAGCTTGGGGCAGGGACAGGGACAGGTCCCACCTCATCCCAGAGGGTGAGGAAGCAGATGTTCCAGCTGGCTACGTGGGGGGAGATGGATCCCTCGGCAGGCTGAGCCCTGGCATGCATTTTTTGTTGCAGGTTGCCCATTGCTGGCATGTAGGCGTTTCCCTTCTCCCAAAGCTGTGCTTGGTGGCACACGTGTGTGTGTTGGCCTGGAAGGGGGCTTGTCAGGAACATGCAGTGTTCACGCTAGTCCTTTAGTGCAACAGCTCAGGCTGCTGCGTGAAGCCTCCATTTTTCTGATTCCCTCTGCTGCTCATTGGATCTGGCCCAATCGCTACCTCAGTGCCCCTTCGTGTTCTCAGCCCGGGCAGCGACTAGCACCCAGTGAAGTGCGTGTGTGATGGAAAGAGAACGCCGCTCCCCGGGGACAGCCTCAACCCCACCCCCGTGTTCTCATGTTACTCTCTGGCTTTGCTGGAGAAGCTTCGTACCTGACCGGCCGTAGGAGCCAGTCGTGGTCTGCCTGAGAGTCGTATCTGTGGCTTGGCCCAGCTCGTACTGGTCCAACCCCTCAACGCTGCTGTTATGAATTATTTGTAGCACTGTGCGAATGGTTCGAGGCCCTGGGGCATTGTACAAATCCATGGTCAGAGAAAGTCCTTGCCCCAACCTGGATTAGACCAAGGGCGGGAAGGAAACAGGCACAGAGGGGGTAAAAGCCCACGGTCCAGCTGCCTTTTCTTCCCCACTTCCAAGAAAGCTGGTTAGTATCCGATGTCACTGGATGGTGAGACCTGGAGGAAGGCTGAAGGACTGACTCCTTTCATTTGGCATTCCAGGGACAGGCTGTTGGGGGAGAGGCCTTTGGCTTTAAACAGGCTAGGGCTGTTCCTGGGAGGGGTGGCTCGGGCCTCGGGCTGACATCTGTACAGTGCTCAGCAATGGTCCATGACACGGACCTGGAGGTGTGACTACAGTAATACCCGGCTCTTCTCGGCCCAAGCCAGGTCCCCTGTCTGCTGCTGGTTTGAGCTGTCATGTCCTCAGGCCCAGCTACTGGAGCCTCCCTGCTGCGTGCCTTGCCAGCCTCTCACTGACGTGTTAAGCTACACGTTGCAGTGTGGACACAGGGAGGGCAAAGAACATGTCTACCACCCTGTCAAGTTTCTAGGCCTGGCCCCGAAGCAGGGAGGTGCTGGAGTTTTCCAAAGAAGAGGGGACCAGAATTTTTTAAAGGGAGGAAAACAAGGTATTTTTCACTAGCCTTCATCTCAAAAGCAGCTGGACTGTGTTGGCTGAAATCCCCCTTCACTCCCCCACAAAAAGAGAGCATGGTGCAGACACTCGGTGTGGAACATTTCAGCCCAGTTGGTTAAAGTTTGGCAAAGTTGTAAGCGACTGAAAATAGGCTTTTATAAGGCCAGTGTTCAGCAAGCTGGACGCTGGGCAGTGCTGGCTACGCTGCTGCGGGCTGGCCAAGGTGAGTGAGGAAAGGCCCTTTCCTAGGCCAGGTGGAGCCAGCGGAGCAGTACGGGCTGGCAGGCACACACGGCCGGGTTTTAGAAAAAGCCCTCAGCATCCATTGCTGGGAGGAAGGGGGGGTGTCAGTGACCAGTCCCCTCTTTGTGGAGATAACTCCAACCCCATTGTTCTTGCTAGCCACGGGCAGCAGAGCCCCTGCGGTCCATGGGGAAGGCTGAATTCATGCTGCCGGGGTGGGGGCCTGCATCTTAAACCCCTCTGGAGCTGCCTCTTTTGGGATCCTGGGCTGGCTGCCAGCTGGCACAGCAGGGGACCAGGCACGAGACAGACAACGGCCCAAAGGGGCGATGCGGCCTGGACCTCCCAGGTAGGCTGCCTTCCTGGAAAACAGGCTGCATAGGGGCAAGCGCCCTGGGCCGTGGCCCATGAACCCAAAGGCAGGTGGCCCAGGGTCAGGGCTCCTGGGGGAGGAGAAGTGGCTAATGGAAGGGAGAGGAGAAAGGGTACCACTACCCCTCCCCCCCACTAGGACTCCAGTCCCCCAGACCCACCCTTCAGCTACCCCGGCTCCCTCTACTCCTGCTAGACTCCCCTCGGCCCCCCCCCACTCCCTCTGCTCCTCCTAGACTCCCCCCGCCCCCTCCCACTCCCTCTGCTCCTGCTAGACTCCCCTCGGCCCCCTCCCACTCCCTTTGCTCCTCCTAGACTCCCCCCGCCCCCTCCCACTCCCTCTGCTCCTCCTAGACTCCCCCCGCCCCCTCCCACTCCCTCTGCTCCTGCTAGACTCCCCCCGGCCCCCTCCCACTCCCTCTGCTCCTCCTAGACTCCCCCCGCCCCCTCCCACTCCCTCTGCTCCTCCTAGACTCCCCCCGCCCCCTCCCACTCCCTCTGCTCCTCCTAGACTCCCCTCGGCCCCCTCCCACTCCCTTTGCTCCTCCTAGACTCCCCCCGCCCCCTCCCACTCCCTCTGCTCCTCCTAGACTCCCCCCGCCCCCTCCCACTCCCTTTGCTCCTCCTAGACTCCCCCCGCCCCCTCCCACTCCCTCTGCTCCTCCTAGACTCCCCCCGCCCCCTCCCACTCCCTCTGCTCCTCCTAGACTCCCCCCGCCCCCTCCCACTCCCTCTGCTCCTCCTAGACTCCCCCCGCCCCCTCCCACTCCCTCTGCTCCTCCTAGACTCCCCCCGCCCCCTCCCACCTGCCTCGGCCCCTCCCGTCTCCAGTCTGCCCCCTCAGCCCCCTCCCCTTCTGCTCGGCCCCTCCCACCTGCCTCGGCCCCTCCCATGCACTCTGCCCCCTCCCCTTCTGCTCGGCCCCTCCCACGCACCCAGCCCCTCCCGTCAGCCCCCTCCCCTTCTGCTCGGCCCCTCCCACCTGCCTCGGCCCCTCCCATGCACCCAGCCCCTCCCGTCTGCCCCCTCTAGCCCCTCCCTCCCCTTTGCTCCTCCTCTCCGCCCTCTGCCCCCGCTCCCCCTCGCCCCTCCCATTCCCTCTGGCCCCACCCCGCCCCCGATGGCCGGTGCCGCCGGGGCGAGGCCGCCCCCAGCCCCGCCATGCAGCCCGGAGCCCCGCGTCTCCCGCTGGCTGCGGCGGGGCGCCGGCCTCCTGGCGCACGTGGTGGCGCTGGGCCTCGCCCTCTTCCTGCTGCTGCTCTCCCGGCCCGGCACCAGTGAGTGGGGCAGGGCCGGGCCTGGGAGTGAGGGGGGGCTGGTGAAGCGGGATGAGGGGCAGGCAGAGGGGGGGCTGGTGAAGCGGGATGGGGGGCAGGCAGTGGGGGGGCTGGAAGCCGGCTGCGGAGCCACTGGGCGGCCCTGCGCGGTGTCCCGGGCTGGTGCACTGGGGGCTGCAAGGCGCCAGGTCCCAACCCCCTTCTGGAGCGTCCCTCTGCAGGGGAGAGCAGCCTCCCTGCCCTGGGGCGTCTCCCGTCTCCCCTGCTGCCGGGGCTGGCCAGAGCCATCCTGGCCCAGCATTCCCCAGGGGCCTCGTCCCTCCGGCCGCTGGGGGCGGAGATCAGGAGCCAGCTCCTTGCTCCTTGCTGCCAGTCACTCCCCACGGCCATGGGTGACGCTGGCTTTTAAAGGGACCTCGCAGAGCGGGGGAGGCGAGGGGGTGACCTTATGGCCCGCTTAGCTTTCCACTCAGCGCGTCGCAAGTTTCCCAGCAAGGCAGTTTCAGTATCGCCAGTGTCTGGGTCAGCTCGGTGCTTCTGCGGGAGAGGAGGCAGAAGTGCGTGAAAGAAGGAGCATCCCTGAGACTTGCAGTGCAAAGACCCAGGCGAATTTAACATTGTTCAAAAAGCCGCACTCAGGCTGGCTTCCACTGAGAACATGCGGCAGGTTTTAAGAAGCACTGGTTACATCTGAGAAGGGTTGTTCTCTGCGAAGGCTAGAAATAGCGACGGCCCGGGAAGGGGAGAAAGGGACTGCGTTCCACAGGCCTCCCCAAACCCACCAGAAAGGCAGGATTCAGACCAACGCGCCAGAGTGTTCAATGCACTCTCCATCCCTGCTCCCCAGCCTGGCCAGAGCAACTGCCAGGTAGGAGCAGTGCTCTCGTCTAGAATGGGTGACTGACGCATCATCGCCTGTTCCCCAGCCCTAAGCACTGTCTCTCCTTTCCAGGTCTGTTTTCTTGGCACCCGGTCTTCATGTCTCTAGCGGTAAGTTTGTTTTTTTCTGTTTATCTGCTAGAAATGCCCAGGGTTTGTGGCTGCTTTGGTTTGCTTTTGGAGACTCTGGCTTCCTCGGCCGCGGGTCCTTCAGATAGCACTGCCCTTGGCAGCATGCGCTCGGTTGGGCCTGTTGGACTCAGACCATGATCTGCCGCAGCACATGCTATCTTCCTGAGGACTAGCATGGCCTAGCTGGCTTCCGCTCACTGGCTTGCAGGCTTTCAGTGGGCGGATGTGGTGCTTGGAAAGATGCAGAGACTCCAGAGCATCTGGTCTCTAGAGTAAGCGACGGGTGTCAGTAATGAACGTATTGCCCATGCGTTTCAAGTAGGTGCTCCCTGGTTGGCAGGATGTCACCTGAATGCCAGCTCTTAGCCCTCAGCCGACATCTCTCTGGCTCCAGGCATGGCTCGGTGGCAGTTTGGAGGATCTGTTGGAAGACAAAGCTGCTGGGCCGATGGCTGAAAGCAGGGGGGTGGGTGAAGGTGGGACGCTTGTGACTTCAGCAAGGGAAGTGAGTGTCGCTGGGAATTCTGAGTGGGCAGTGGGAGGCTGCCAGGAGCTAGGCAGTTCCTCTGCATGGGAAGTGGATGAGAATTATTGATTAGTTTGATTGATAGACTGGCCACCAGTCACCATTTTCCACGCACATTTACACTCACTTGCAGGCACAAGTTAAATGAGAACAACACAAGGGCAAACTCTAAACCCCCAGAAAAGCCTCTTCCCATGACAGGCCTTAGGGACTAGCTAGATCTTGCAGCGCACGTGGGCTACGTATTCCAGCCCAGCGTACCTTGCTGACCCTCCTCCCCATCACAGAAACACGGGAGCTGCAGGAGTGCATCCCATCTGAGCTCCAGTGGGGGGGGGGGGCCTCGAAGGCCCCCATGAACATGCAGTAGGGGTCTCTTTAGGGCTGGTCAGTGGGGAAGTTGGGGAAGAGGTTGGCAGTGGATGCTGTGTCCGCGTGTGCCACGCTAGAGCCGTGGCAGTGTCCGCGTGTGCCACGCTAGAGCCGCGGCAGTGTCCACGTGTGCCACGCTAGAGCCGCGGCAGTGTCCGCGTGTGCCGCAGCAGTGTTGTGTGCTGCCTGACCTGTGCCTGCATGGCCCTGACGCTGCTGAGGGGAGCAGACGTGTGCGTGATTTGCTAGCACTGTGCTGACTCGCAGGGAAGGCCGAGTCTCCAGGCCCCGTTACTTACACTGAGTCTTGCTGCTGGGGGTGATCTGGCTCTACCCGTGGGAGCATGGACTCTCCCCTTGTGCTCTTCCATCCCTGGCTCACTTGCTGTCCCTCGCGGAGTCCTTGGCCAGTGGGGTGCAGGGCAGCCGGGCATCGTGTTGCTAATTGTCTCCTGTCTCCCCAGTTCTGCCTCTGCCTTCCTGAAGCCATCCTTCTCTTCTCGCCCGAGAGCTCCCCGTTCTGCCTCTGCTCCCGCCAGGGGAAGGTGTGGCTGCACTGGGCTGTGCAGACGCTGGTGCTCGTGATGGCTGCGCTGGGCCTGGGCTTCATCGTCTCCAGCAAGAATCGGAGCGAGCTCCCACACATGGTTTCCTGGCACAGCCTCCTGGGCGTCCTGACTCTGGCTGCCACCTGCGGGCAAGCTCTGTGTGGGCTTAGCCTGCGCTTCCCCCAGCTGCTGGGGATCTCCGCTGTGGCACGTCTGAGGCTCTACCACATCACGGGTGGCCTGGTGGTCTGCCTGCTGGCCACCTTCACGGTGGTCCTCGGGATTTGCTCGGACTGGTTCCAGGCACAGATCAAAGGGGTGGCTTGGTATTTCTGCCTGGCACTGCCCTTCTATCCTGCCCTGGTGATCATGAACCAGACCACTAGCATTCACCTACTGAAGAAAAGGGTGCGTGTGTGAGCTCAGGCCTCTCCTTCTCCCTGTGCCTCTATCTCCCCATGGCCTGCCCATCCCTCTCCCTCCACCCCGGGTCTGAGCTCTGACCTGCCCATCCCTTGTCATCTCCTCCCCTCCCCCCAATATCTCAGCTCCAGGCTGCCCTTCTGCCACAGTGCACGTGTGCATTGGGAGCACGTCCCTTCCCACCCTGCAGTGCTGTGTGTGGCTAGCAGGGCTGCCCTGTGGGCGTAGATCCTCAGCTGTCACATCACAACTAAGCCAGGCCCGGGTTTGAGCTCCTGCCTCCCGCTGGAGTTCCCGGCCCTGCCCTTTGCTCTTCAGGCCCGTCCGTGTGCAGTTCCACCCCAGAGCTGTGGGGCTGGAGAGGAGGCAAAGAGCTCCGGGGTGCGTCTGGCTGCAGGCCCCCGGTTCTCTTTGGACTGGACTAATTCTTGTTCCTAATGTTACTTTGGGCTTCCTGTTGCCCTCTCCCCTGCTGTGTGTGGCCCCCACTCACACAGGCCCTTGCAGAGCCCCTGGCTTTTCCAGTGCGGCAGGGTTGGATTTGGGGGCGGCTGGACCCCTTCCCCCCGGGACCGGCAGGCTGAGGAAGCAGTTGGCCTTTTGTGTGGATTCTCGCCATGGCGGGGCGGGAAAGATGGGCCCTGTTCCAAAGCCTGTGTGACGTGGCAGTGGCCTAGCTAGGCCAGAGGCATGCACATAAGCACCTAGATCCTAGGGAGTGGGTCGCGCCACAGACAGGTGGCCCGGAGCCTGGGAACTTGTCCTGTTGTTGGCCCGGCTGTGCCCGTTCTGTGGGTAAGCCAAGATCTATGGTCATCAGTGCGACCCCTGACAAGCACGACGTTCCCCTTCGCCCTGCCCAGGGCCGGACCGAGCCATTCCAGCACCCCGGGCAGACACTTTAATTGCACCCCGGGTGGGGGGAGGGAGCATATGTGGCCCCGCCCCCACTCAGCATGTGGGGGAGGCCGTGCGGAGACGGCGATGGCAGGACGTGTGTGCGGTGCCCGGCCCAGCTACCACCGCTGGCGCGCAGCCTGGGGCAGGCCAAGCCTGGCCGTGCAGGGCCCCGCGGCCGCGAGGGGAAGAGTACTGCTGGCCAGCGCTACGGGGGTTAATGTGGCCCCCACCCCAGGCGGCCGCTGGGAGCTGCTGCAGCCCGGGAGCTGGGCGTGTGCCCCTTACAGCTGCAATCAGGTGCCCCCCATAGGTTGGTGCCCCGGGCAGCTGCCCGGCTAGCCCATGCCTTAATCCAGCCCTGCCCCGGACATGGGGGAGCCCAGGGAGGCTGCTGCCTGCACAGCCCTTGCTGGACACCCTCCACGTCCTGTGAAGCCCCCTGTTTCAGAGGCCAGTCGCAGCACTTGACTTCTGCTTGTTTGGCCCCCGCTGCGGCGGCATGTTGCTGTGGGGCCGAGGCTGTGGGCCAGCTTAGTGGGTTGCAATGGAGCGCACCAGGTTAGCAGTGCCGCTGGGGGTGGCATTGCAGCTGTAGCCAGGGGTAGGGTTACTAGCTCTGGGGCCTTCGCAACTCCCCAGGACTTAGACTTTGGATCTGGTCCAAAGCTCGGCTGCTGGGGCTGCAGTGACTTCACCCTGGCTGTCGGTTGATGGAAGCAGGTTTTCACCAGCCTAGCTCTCTTCACTCGGGTAGGTTCCTGCTCCGTCTGTGGGCAGCATAGACACTACGGGCGCACACAGGCATTGCTGCAGCTGCGTTGCTATAGTCCCCGTAGTGTAGATGTAGCCTTAGCCTTCGGCTGCTGTATTGAGCCATTTCAATCTCAGGTCTGTCTCCAGAATCTCAGGGAAGTGCCGCACTGGCTTGCATTGTATTCCCCTTCCAGGGATGCTGCCGGTTCACCCGCTCTTACTCCGCTGCTGTCTCACCAGCATCCAGGGAACCTGCTGGAGAGTGGCCCAGTTGGGGGATGCTGGATTAAATTGCACATTTACCTTCTTTCCTGTTAGTTTTCAGGGTGGGGCAGGTGTGGAGGGGAAAAGCAGGAGCTGGAGGTGCAGACTAGCTGGCAACGTCATGCCCCCCACATGGTCACAATGGGTTTTGCCCCTGGGATTCTCAGCACCACAGCCCTGGCTAACTGCTGGCTCTGCTAGGCTGCTGCTCTTGCTGAGGATCAGCCACTGGTGGGGTGGGTAAACGTGCAGCGGGCAAACTGGCACGGTGGGGCGGGAGCAGGAGCAAAGCAGATCTGCTAGCAGGGCGGAGACCCATGCCCTTTGATGGCTCTTGCTGTGAACATGCTGCTGAAATCCTTGTGCTGTCTTCTGCTCAGTCCCACTCGAGTGGAAAACGAAAGGGCCTGCTGATTCCTTTGTGCACGCGGGGTTGGCGCCAGCTCTCGCTCCCCTCCCCAAGGGCTCACTCCGCTTTCTGGAACTCCACCTGCTCTGAATTAACCCTGCAGAGCTGGGAGTGGGCTGCGGCAAGCAGGAGCGTCACTTGCGCTTCTCATGCTGAGCACTTTCCTTTCAGCTGCATTCCCAGCAGCTCCAGCTCCTCTAACCCAATGGAACCCCCTTCTCGCCCCTGCATTAGGGTCCAAGAAGCCGGGCTGAGTCTGTGCCCTGAGGTGGTGGGAATGTCCCATCTCAGGGAGCTAATGAAGTGCAGTCCTGGATGCTGACAGCCACGTCCTCTGGCTGCAGGGAGCTTTCCAGGTGGTGGGTGCTTCCTGCTGTGACCTGGGACACCCCCCTGCTGCAAGCTCGGGCTTTGGGTGCTGGGCCATTGGAGGGAACTTGCCACTTTGTGGGCTCCGGAGAGACCCTGCCTGGCTGTCCCATACAGTGTGGCCTATCAGTTTGGTCCCGATCCAGATCTGAGCTGCTCCTTAGTGCAGAGCCAGGTACCAGGACTGTCCCCTACCCTTGCACTGCCTTGGGAGGGCCTCTTGGCACTGTACAAATCCCCAACTGTCCCTGCCCTGGGCTGGGGTGGAAACAGAAAAAGCAGCTGCTTCGAGATCACTTCTTGGGAGAGCTGCAGTCTGAGATCTCGTTCTGACCGTTTCCACCTGCTGTCCGTAGGAACAGGCCAGGCAGGGCTGGGGTTTGCCTGGCACACCATCAGATGCAGCAAGCCTCACAATATCAGACTTCATAGACCTCATTATGGCACATCTTGTCGTGGATCGTAGCAGGAGTGGAAATCAAACAGAAGCACTGTAGCCTGGGGGAGAGGGAGAGCAGACTGGCTAGCGGCTATGCTGGGCTGCAGGCTGCTAGGGCAGACCGGTTGGGAGGTGGGGGCAGATGCAGTGAAGTCTCTGGGCCTCTGATCACACCCCACAGTTGCTGGGTTTTGTTCAGGCTTTGATTCCAGCTTTCTGAGCAAGCCAGCATGCTGCCTTGGTGACTGCCAGCTTCCGGGGCAGAGGGTGGCAAGAACACAGTAACCTCAGTGGAAGAGGCTCACTGGTAAACTAGTGTGTGAATGGTTTGATCTCAGCTCTCCAGGTGACTCTAGATCACACAGTGGCCGAGGGCTCTTCACCCTGCTGTCGCCGCCCTCTGCATTCCCAATAGCGTTGTCATGGGCATCTGTCTCACCGGTGTGTTGTGGGTGCTTTTAGCCTGTGTGGTGTGTTTCAAACCCAGCCCTGCAGCGATGGGCCCATTGCGGAATGTAATTCTGGTGTGCAACAATGAAACCCTGGCTGCTGTGTGCTCTGTCTGCGGCGCACACGCACGGCGGCTTTGCTGGCAGGGTGGTCCTGACCCCAGCTCAGCCCGTTGTGTTTGCTTTCTGGGAGGTGGGGCATGGAGGAAGAGGTGAGAGTCCAGTGGCTGACACCAGGTCTGGCTCCTTTCCCTGCTCTGCTGCTAACATGCGACTGGGCAAGCTCTGGGATGGAAACTCCCTTGATTTGCAGGGCTGGTGGGGAGCTAACAGCTGAAGCCCTGGCGGGCTGACGACTTGAGTGTTTGTAGGAAGAGGGGATGTCGGGGCAGGAGCGCCAAGCACCGTGCTGCTGTCGCAGAGCCGCTGGGTCTGAGTGGCAGCACTGCACCGGGACACCTGTCATCAGCCTCTCACCACGTTGCAGGTCAGCCTTGCCAATCACCTCGTTGCCCTCCCCTGGCATATTCGCACCGTTTTACACACTGGCAAAGTGAGGTACCACGGTGCCCCAGGTAAGGATGGCAGCAGAATGCTCAGCTGACTCAGCCCTCCTGCTCAAACCACTGGGCCGGCCTGAGAGCAGCAGGGGGGAATGTCTGCCCAGCTCCCTCTGGTGGGCAGGGGGAATCCGCTCCTGGTGCATGAACAAGGAGAAGCTGTTGCAAACTGCATGTTTGTTGCCACCCCTGGGAAGTGGGCAGGACTGTTGCCCCTAGTTACTCCTGCTTCTGCACCGAGAGGGGCTGGGGACTTGCCCACTGGGGCCCCTCTGTTCTTCGGGGGGGGGATACATTAGCACCCCCTCCCTCAGCAGCAAAGCCCCCTGCCCAGCACGAGGCCGTGCAGTGATCCGTGCGGGGGGGGGGGGGGGAGGAGGCTCCCCGACCCTGCCCTGCCCTGCCCTGCCCTGCCCGATGCGGCCACCAGCTGCTCCCAAGCAGCCGCATCCTGGCTCAGCCGCACAGCAGCGGACCAGCGGCTGCTGGCGCGGTGCTTGCCCACACGGGGGTGCTGCTTGCAAAGGCTTCCTGGCCGGGGAGCCGCCTGGCGCCTGCAGCTGGGGGGTGGCAGCCGGGGGTCACAGGGCAGCAGCCCCGCTGGCAGGACAGGGCGGAGCTGGCTCGCTCCGTCGGACTCAGCAAATGCTCCGCGTCCCGTCCAGCGCCAGGGCCCCGAGCGCTCGCAGCCTGGAGACCTCGGGCTCCCCGGCGAGGCGGAGGAAGGGCCCGCTGGTGAGACGGGGACTCCTGCGTCTCGGGGCAGCCACGGCGAGTGATGCTCCGCCGGCCAGTGGGTGCGCGGGGCCCGGACAGCCTCGCTGCACAGCCCTTCCCGGGGGCGGCCCGGCCTCTGCAGTCTGAGCGGGCACCCTCACTCCTGCATGGACCCCGGCAGGCCCGGGGGTGGGAAGCGGCGTCTCGCTCCTGCCCCTCCTCCCCTAGCTGAGCTAGTTAGCGCGGCCGGCAGCCTGCGGGGGTGCCCCCGCCGCCCCCTCGCACGCGGTCTGCCTGCCGCCCGGGAGCCGAGCCGAGCCGAGCGGACAGGCTAGGCCCCCGGGGCTGGCGGGCAGGGCCGCGCGGGGCAGGCGCTGCCCTGGGGGCGAAGCAGCATTTGACCTCGGCTCGTCGCCCGGGATTTGCTCCTGTTCCTGGTGAGTCGCTTCCCCCCCCCCCGGCACAACACGTGGGAGCAGCGAGCAGAGGGAGTGCCGAGGCCGGGCCTGCAGCGGGGAGTCCCGCTGCTCTTCGGTCCTCTGGAGCCCGCCGGGCCGACAGCCCCTGCCCTAGGGTCTGGAGGGGACGCCCCGAGGCGGGGCTCTGCCTGCTGCTCGTGCGGAGGGCAACATGCTGGATCCAAATCCTGCTTCTCCAGGCCTCCGGAGAGGCGATCTTGGGCCGGGCAGCGAGGGACCCGCCGTTCAAATGTGCGTTGGGGCTGTAGGAGTGAGAACAGGCCCCGGGCTAGGGGCGGCTGTCGGGAAAGCAGGTCGCTGGGGGGGGGGGGGGGGGGCACTCAACAGAGGAGATGGGGCCCTGGGATTCACTGACGTGCCCAGGATCACGAGGGATTGGACCCAGCCCACCCCACAGTCGGTGCCTTAACTCCCAGACCCGCCTCCTTTCCTAGCCTGCCTGATCTTCCCCCAGTCCCGGGAACTGGCCCTGTCCGCACCCTTCCTAGGCCAGGCCAGCTGGCCCAGTTCTATTGACCCTGGTAACAGAGCTATGGCTCAGGGCGAAGGCGTGCTCTGGGCGGGTCCCTGGACAGCTCTGAGGGGCGGTGGGTTCTATCCCAGGTTCTCTGCTCAGTGTCCCCATCCCGCTCCCTCCCTCTGACTGTACCCCGGCCCTGTTTTTTGTTATTTGCCCCCCCCCATCAGTCAAGCCGTAGGTCCAGTCACCCTAGGTGGGTTCTTTGTACACGGGGGGGGGGGGGGCGTGGCCTGTTGCCCCCCTGGTGATCCGCGCCGGAATCAGGCAGGCACGTTGTGCTCCCGGCCCCACGGCTGCGAGCAGCGAGGCTAGGTCTGTGCTGGCAATGTGAGACCCCTGCTTCGCGGCGGCATGTCCAGTGGGCCCTGCAGGGATCTGGGCTCGGCCCTAAGCGCTTCAGCGTTTTACCAGCGCCATGCAGCTGCCGCCCATACGGCTGCAGCTGGCACAAAGATGGGGCTAAGGCGGCGATGGTTAGCCCTGGGGAATTACCGCGCTACCGCCGTGGGGCCTGGCGGGTTCTCTGTCCCGAGGCAATGTGGGTTCTCTCAGCGCTCTGCTGTAGTGATTGCTGGGGGCTGCTTCTGGCCTTGGAGCCTGTGCATCTGGGCTGGTGGATTTCACCTGCCCCGCTTGCTGGGTGCTGAGCCCTGGGGGGAGACGGTTCCACCCGGGAGCAAGCTGGCGCAGAGCTGCCTGGCTAGACTCTGCAACCCGCTCTCTTCTCTGGATCCCCCGCCCCGGGCTCCTGGAGGCGCCCGGCTGACAGCGCGTCCCTTTCAAGTCTCTGCTCCGCCAGGTGCGTTTGAAGCCCAGCCAGGATGCAGGCGGCGTGGCTGCCAGCTCGTGTCATGGCTGTGACAGGCTTGCGCGCTTCGGGGGACCCGCGGCTGGCTGCTGTGCTGGCGGAGCAGGAACAGAAGTAGGTTGGAGGGGGAGGGGAGGCTCCAGACAAGTTTCCTAGGAAACAAGACAAGGGGCCTGGACTTGGCCACCCAAGGGGGGCAGCGTGGGGTGCTGGGAGGGGAATTCCCACCAGAGGGAACTCCTGGGATCTCCCCCTATGTCTCCTCCCTCCGGATGCAGCAGCTTGCGAGGGGCACCCGGACGCGCTTGGGAGCAGAGCCGCACGCTGGGCCAGCCAGGCCGGGGGGAAACGGGGCAGTTTTTTGCACACCGGCTGCACTCAGCGCTGGGGTGGGGGAGGCTGGGGAGGGCAGGTGCAGCCTGGCAGCCACCCTGCGGGCTGTGTCTCTGCGCTGGCTCTGTCCTGCCCGGGGTGGGTGCCGAGAACAGGCCAGCCTCTCATGCCAGGCCTCTGAGCTGCAGCCCTGCAGTGCCCCAGGCACCCTCCTGCTTGGGACACTCCTCTGACCTGGGATCCCAAACCCACCCCGCCAGACTGGCCAAGCCCTTCTCCAGGTCTTTGCCATCTTCTGCCTTGGCAGCTGCAGCCTCCTCTTCTCCCGTAACCTGACCTTCCTGCCCTGCCGCTGCCACCCTGGGTCATGCCCTTACCTCCTTCCAGCTCCGCACCCCGCCTTCCCCAGCTCTCTGTAGTGTCCTCCCCCCTCCATGCCTCCTCTGACTGCCCACTGCATGCCCTTCTCTGCCCTGCTCCCCCTGCACTCTGCAGTTAGCTTCCCCCTCCCTCTCATGCCTGGGAACAGCTCCAGACTCCCCTGATGCTGCCTAGCAGCTTCAACTCCTGTGCTCTCCTTCCTCCCGCATTGCCTTCCGCTCGCCTCCCCAGGGCCCTCCATGTCTCCTAGGTGCCTGACCCAGCAGGGTCCCTGAAAACACAGGCCAGCCGGGGCGCCTGTGTGCTGGGGACCTGTCTCTAGTGCTGAGCCCCATCAGATCCAGCCCCAGATCTCTTCCACGTCTCTGAAAATCCAGCTGCTTTTAAGTGTGGCAGCAGTTGCCTACCTGGAGGATCTCAGCTTTGGGCAGGCCCCATGCAATGCGTGGTGGGCTGGGTCCATCTAAAGGCCAGAGGACACCAGATGCAGGGAGGTCCCCTGAAATACTGGAGAAGGGTGAGCACTGATCCGTGGGCTCCTTATGGGTCCATGTGTCCGCGTGTGCATGCTCGGGGGGGGGGGGAGGGGTGGCGAGCCTAGTCCCATGAGCCCGGCGCTGACGTCATTCATGGGGGCTGTGGGGCCAGGTAACATCATCCCAAGACATTGCTGGTTCAGTGACCTTGTGACACCCGTTTGTCGGGTGGGGGGCTCTATGCACGTGGCTCATTTTAGCCCTAGACGCCCTCAGGAAGGCAGGCTGCTTAGCCAGGGCTGCTCCCCATCTCCAGCTTCTGCTTCAGAAGCTGTCATGGCTGTGAGAGAATCAGCCCCTAAAACCTAGCACAGAATAGTTATACTTCCCCTTTCTACCCACAGGCCATGGGCGAGGGAAGGTGCTTTTTAATGCCAAGATGAAGGGAAGTGGGCACCAATGTTCCTTCCAATCATTTCCATCCATGTGCAGATTTTTCCATCTATGTGCAGAATAATATTGTATGTGCACTGAGGCATGTGTGAGTGTGCACCACCAACAGACACAAAGCTAGTGCTCTGCTAGTCAACTGGGTGGCATTGGAATCTCTCCTGAGCAGTGGTGCACAGTCTGGAGGGCCTCTGATGGGCATCTCCACCAGGCTGGACGGAGCAGCAGCACAGAGCCCTCGCCCAGCAAGACTGACGTAGGTGCTAATATAATTGCTAACAGGTATTATCCCCTTCGTATGGAGATGGCTTCAAAGCCCTAATACCTGCCAGAGAGCGGAGGGGATTTCTGCAGCATGGATCCCACTCTGTCTGCCTATTCAGACATCCCTGGGAGCTCACTCAGGGCCCCTAGCTCTCCAGGGTGCCCCAAGATCTGCAGCTGCTGCTGCCCAGGCTGTGGGTGGCGTCTGGAGAGAGGCTCAGCACCTCCCCATGAACAGTAGCTAGGAAAGGGAGGCCTGTGCTCCTCCGGAGCAGCACTGGCCCCATAGGCCCCAGGCCCTATGCCACCGGACTGGGTGCAAAAGCCAGCCTTGGTGTCCTGGGAGTGGGAGGGCTGGCTTGAGCGCTGGCTGTATGAGCAGGCAGGGGATGGGACTGCTGCTCCTTGGAGAGCTCCCTCTCTGGGCCTGGCCTCCGTCAGTCTGTGCCCCACAGGTGCTCGGCGACCAGAGCAGGCAGAGCAGCCAATGCGCCTCCGTTGTGTGTCTGCAGCGTTGCTTGGCGGGCTCTGGGGGTACCTGGACGCCCGGGGGTAGGTGGAGGGACGCTGGGTGTGGAGCTGTTTCCTAGCACAGGCGCTGCTTTAACACACGAGGTGCTGACTGGTAGCAGAAGTGTCAACTAGTGGTTGGAGTAGCGGGGGGGATGGGAACTCTGGAGTCTGGTCCTAGCCCTGGGAGGAGAACAGGATCTAGTGACAGGTGGTGAGGCCGCCTGGGTTTTAATCCTGGTTTTTCCACTGACCGTGAGAAATTGTCACTGTGTGTCCTGGTGCCTCGGCGTGCCTGTCTATTCGTAGGCTAACCCAGCTGCCCTCTCCCGCCGGAGGAGCATCGTGGTGAGCCCAGGCCCAGGCTGTGTACGTGAAACGTGTGATGGCAGGTGGGCTGGAGGGTTGGGAAGGTTCCTGGGACACAGCCGGGCAAGGGGGCTCGTTTTGGAATTTGGAGGCTGTGACGTAGTGGGGGTACCTTGCTGGTTGCTATGCTGGGCAGTGGGCTGTGGGTGACCCCCACTGGCTGCTGGCTGTAGCACGGCCCAGCAGGGCAGGGGGTGAGTCATTATGCAAAAAGGGTCTCTCAACCTGTCCGACCCGCTACCCCCCAGGGGGAGAAACAAAGGAAGGTGGAATGCCCCCTGGCTGGGGGGCAGGGCTGGAGGAGAGTTAGTTAGTTTCTGTCTGGGAGCATGGAGGAGACAGCCTAGGGAGAGGGGCTGGAATTTAGGGGCCCAGTCTCCCGCATCTCAAGGGGGGCACTGAGGCCTCCTAGCCCCAGTTCCTGTAACCAGATGACATCTGTGCTGTGCTGTATCCTGGAGGAGCAATAAACTCCCTCTGTTCTACTGGCTGGTGGAGTCTGTTCGTGCCATTACGGGGGTGCAGGAGATGGGAAAACCCCAACGCGCCTTCACAGAAGCCTGTGCACCATGGCTACGGGCAACGCTAGCTCAGGTGTGAGGCGGACGTGTCTGGGTCTCCACCTCACAGCCGCACCGACCTTTCGCCAAGGCTTCCCTGGGCACGCGGGTTCCACCTTATAGATGTCAGGGAATTGGCAAGGGCTGAGCTTGTTTAGCCTCTGAAAAGGACCCGCCTGCAGGTGTGACTGCCCCCTCCGCCCCCCATGGCTTCCCTGCAATGGCTGCTCCTGCCAGCTCCTCCTTGCAGCTCTGGGGGACAATAGTTCCCCAAGGGGAAATGGGACACGGTGTGAGGCTGGCCTGAATTCTCCCCACATGCGGGGCTGGCCAGAGATCAGGGCTGGAACTACTGCACCTTCCTCCACACCCCGCTGTTCGGACATCCCCGGGCATTTGTTCTGTTTGCTCTTGGGGAAAATGCTGGGACAGAGCTTAACATGGGGAGTGTCCCAACCAAAATGGGACGTGTGGTCACCCTAAGCGACAGGCATGGTCTGCAAAGCATCCTGCGCTGGTGAAGGGACCCAAACCTAGAATGGCCAGGCTGAGTCAGACCAATGGCCCATCTAAACCAGTATCCTGTCTGCCCTCAGTGCCAGTGTCAGGTGCCACAGAGGGAATTAATAGAACAGGGAATCATCACATGATCCATTCCCAGTTGTTGATTCCCAGCTCCTGGCAGACAGAGGCTGGAGACACCATCCCTGCCCATCCTGGCTAATAGCTATTGATGGACCTAAGCTCCATGAATGTATCTAGCTGTTGTTTGAACCCTGTTTGAGTCTTGATCCTCACAACATCCTCTGGCAAGGAGTTCCACAGGTTGACTATGCACTGGGTGAAGAAAAACTTCCTTTTCTTTGTTTCAAATCTGCTGCCTATTAATTTCGTTTGGTGATCCTAGTTCTTGTCGCACGAGAAGGAGTAAATAGCTCTTCCTTATCTCTCTACACCTGTCAAGATTTTATAGACCTCAGTCATACACTCACATGCACACACTGAGACCATGCACTGAGACCCGGAGCCCGATATCGGTGCTATGCACCTCTCTACCAGAAAACTGTCAGCAAATGAAACATTCAGAAATAGCCAGAGAAATGAGCAGAGGGCTGGAAGGGTGGCCCCCCATGCTTTATGAACATTAGCTTATGAATATAAATATGCATAAGTCAGAGGTGCTCTGGTAACTGATCAATTTGAATGTTACAATTGGATCCTATTTTAGTGCATGTGAAGTTTTAGATCCTGTATGTGAAGTTAGAAAAGTGCAGCGTGAGTCTGTTTATAGCTTTCACTGTGCTAATGAGAGCCATGACTGGTGCTACCGAACCCTAGTGACTGGTGATCAACTCAACGACTTGTAAACAGCCTTGTTTGTCCAGTAAATCCAGAACCTGGTTGATCTGGGGAGGCATGTGACTAGACCGGCTGGTGCTGGAAGCCATGTTGAACCTGCTATTTTGCCATGAAAGGGAATGTAAAATAAAGGATTCCTGCTGAGGGGGGAGGTCTATTTCAACAGTGTCTTTGGCTGGCTTGGGAAAGGGTCTGGCACACCCTAAAAGGATGTAGATATTGGGATAGAGAGTACGCTTATTAAGTTTGCAGATGATACCAAACTGGGTGGGGTTGCAACTTCTTTGGAGGATAGGGACATAATTCAAAATGACCTTAGCAAGTTAGAGAAATGGTCAGAGGTAAACAGGATGAGGTTTAATAAAGAGAAATGCAAAGTGCTCCACTTAGGAAGGAACAATCAGTTCCATACATACAAGATGGGAAGCGACTGTCTAGGAAGGAGCATGGCGGAAAGGGATCTAGGGGTCATAGTGGACCACAAGTTGAATATGAGTCAACAGTGTGATGCTGTTGCAAAAAAAGCAAATATGATTCTAGGTTATAACAACAGGTGTGTTTTAAGCAAAACTCGTGAAGTCATTCTGCCGCTCTACTCTGCACTAGTTAGGCCTCAGCTGGAGTACTGTGTCCAGTTCTGGGCGCCACATTTCAAGAAAGATGTGGAGAAATTGGAAAGGGTACAGAGAAGAGCGACAAGAATGATTAAAGGTTTAGAGAACATGACCTATGAAGCCAGGCCTCATGAACTGGGCTTGTTTAGTTTGGAAAAAAGAAGATTAAGGGGGGACATGATAGCGGTTTTCAAATATCTAAAAGGGTGTCACAAGGAGGAAGGAGAAAATTTGTTCCTCTTGGTTTCTGAGGACAGGACAAGGAGTAATGGGCTTAAAGTGCAGCAGGGGAGGTTTAGATTGGACATTAGGAAAAAATTCCTAACTGTCAGGGTGGTCAAATATTGGAATAAATTGCCAAGGGAGGTGGTGGAATCTCCCTCTCTGGAGATATTTAAGAACAGGTTAGATAGACATCTGTCAGGGATGGTGTAGACGGAGCTTGGTCCTGCCTTGAGGGCGGGGGACTGGACTCGATGACCTCTTGAGGTCCCTTCCAGTCCTATTATTCTATGATTCTATGATACAGACAACATGAAAGAAGGCTGGTGGCCCAAGTCAGAGGAAAGGACTTGAAGATTATGCCTGAAATAAGAACAACTCGTTAGGGTAAGAATCTGCATGCAGTAAGTTCCTTAGTGAATTAGAGCTAGCTGTGTGTTTTCTTTTCATTTTAATTTAGTAACTCACTTTGATCTGTCTGTTTTCACTTGCAACCACTTAAATCCTACTGTTTGTACTTAATAAAACCACTTTTGTTTACTATTAGGCCCAGTGTAAATAATTGTTACTTGGGGAAGGGAGTAACCACTAGGCATCTCTCTCCTTCGTCGATAAAGGGAGCTTACCTGATAAGCGGTCCCTGTGTAAAATTTTGTCACGGAGAAAGACAGATTTATGGTCACATTTAGGGGTTGGTTTCCTGGGTGTTGTGACCTAGAACTGCATCTACCCAGAGCTGAAGTGGGTCAGTGTCTGCACTGCTCTGCGGGGGGTGGTAACCCCAACTCTGCCTCGTCTGGAGGAGACCACATGAGCTGGTCCAGCAGGAAGGCGGGCATCGGTGGCATGATCAGCACACAAGGGGACAACCCCAAGGGGACTGCTGTGACCGCACCCCACCACAGAACTAAGCAAATCCAGCTTGGTTAAGGGTTTGATTTGCCATCAGCTTCTATTAGCTTCCACCCGAGTTCTGAGCAGTCTGCGTCTCTGGAAATCAGGTCCTGGGGGAGACGTGAAATTCCGAGAAATTGCTAACAGAAGAGATCCATTAGGCTGCGGCATAGCCTTGCCTAGTGGTGGGGATGGTGTTACACAGAGCCGGAGACCAGCCCTACTCTGGCTCCGGGTGGAACCAGGCAAGACAGAGAACTTGCAGGTCTTTGCCATCGCTGATTTCTGGTCAGCTGTGAACAAGTTTGACCTGCCACCTTTAGGCATCTGGTGGGCTCCAGCGACCTCTGTCATCTGCGGGGACACAGCCAGGAATTGGCCCAAGTCCCCATGCGCGCACACAAGCAGATGCTGGTGTCCTGGGCAGCTGGTCTTGGAGGTGACATGCAGGGGCACAAGCTGCCCCCAGCTCTGCCGGACTAGCCGCCGGGCGAGGGTTCGCGGTGGTGGCACGGAGGGTGTGGTGGAGAACATTTGTCCCCGCAGGCTGCTGTGTTTCCTCCTTACACGACGCTCCCATCAGTCACCACAGCGACTCCGGCGCGTTTGATGTTTCTTGGCATTAATGACGGGCAAAGATTTTCCCTTCAAGTCCCTTGCGCTGTCTCCTGAGCCGCTGGCGTCTTCCAGCCACAAGCGCATGAGACGCCCTTTGAACGGGCTGAGCTGCCGTCAGCTCAGATCAATCGCTCGTCAGCGCAGGGGGAAAGGGGAACGTTGACCCCGACAGGCCTTCGTTAGTGCCCGTGGCACCTTTGTGATGAATGCGCCCCTCCCCGAAACGGGAGACCGGAGCAGCGGGGCCCTTCGTCACAGCACGCTCCCCGCCCCCTCGCCTCCGGCAGGCATTGCTCTCCGCTCGCACGAGGCGCGCTTTCGCTCTCGGAGGCTGTAGTGCAAGTCTGCGAGCCTGGAGCCAAATTCTGCCTGGACTTCGATCTAGGCCAGCGCTGGTGCGCTGCACAAGGCAGCAGGGCTGCGCGGGGGGAACCTTTCCCCGGGGTAGGACAGCAAGGGGGGATTGCAGATCCACCAGGCGACTCTGTGCCCCTCTCTTGGCCATCTGCCAGGAGCCAGCAAGGCTGGGGTGGGCGCAGCGTGTGCCCTGCGTTCAAGGCAGGGCTCTTGGGGAGACTGACGCCCAACAAACAGCCCCAATGACCCCTGTGCTCCAGTGGGGCAGGGCGCTCTCCGCTGGCCTCCGGTGGAGAGCAGGGGGACTTGACCGACTGGGCCTGCCCGGCCTTGCTGGCAGTGTGGGGCCTTGGGGTGGAAATGCAGGTAAGTGGCAATTAGCCTGTTTGGAAATCAAGAACAAGAGCAAGCGTGCCAGGGTCACTCACCCTGCCAGATGGCAGCCCCCGGGGCTGGGCAAGGGGGCCTGGGGTCACTCACCCTGCCAGATGGCAGCCCCCCGGGGCTGGGCAAGGGGCCTGGGGTCACTCACCCTGCCAGATGGCAGCCCCCCGGGGCTGGGCAAGGGGCCTGGGGTCACTCACCCTGCCAGATGGCAGCCCCCCGGGGCTGGGCAAGGGGCCTGGGGTCACTCACCCTGCCAGATGGCCGCCCCCCGGGGCTGGGCAAGGGGCCTGGGGTCACTCACCCTGCCAGATGGCAGCCCCCGGGGCTGGGCAAGGGGTCTGGGGTCACTCACCTGCCAGATGGCAGCCCCCCGGGGCTGGGCAAGGGGGCCTGGGGTCACTCACCCTGCCAGATGGCAGCCCCCCGGGGCTGGGCAAGGGGACTGGGGTCACTCACCCTGCCAGATGGCAGCCCCCGGGGCTGGGCAAGGGGGCCTGGGGTCACTCACCCTGCCAGATGGCAGCCCCCCGGGGCTGGGCAAGGGGACTGGGGTCACTCACCCTGCCAGATGGCAGCCCCCGGGGCTGGGCAAGGGGCCTGGGGTCACTCACCCTGCCAGATGGCAGCCCCCTGGGGCTGGGCAAGGGGGCCTGGGGTCACTGAGCCTGCCAGATGGCAGCCCCCCGGGGCTGGGCAAGGAGGTCTGGGGTCACTCACCCTGCCAGATGGCAGCCCCCCGGGGCTGGGCAAGGGGGCCTGGGCAGAGCCCTCGGGGAAGCATGCACAGTGCCTGTCTGCTGGGGGGCACCACGGGGCGGGGGGCTGGAGACAGGCTGAGCTGAGCTTGCTGCAAGACAGTGGCTGGTGCACCCTGAGTGCTACAGCCTCCCTGCCCAAATCACCCCATGGAGGTCAGGCGACAGCCCCCAGCGCAGCCCAGGCCGCCTGCATTGGCCTGCCAGCATCCCTGGACTTCTCCAGAGCAGCTCTGTGTGAGGCCAAGAGGGTTAAGGGTGGGACTGGTGAAGACAGTGGGGGCAGGGGGAGTCCTACCTCCTAGAGTTTGTTAATTGCTGGCTTTCCCCAGCTCAGCCTGTTGTCCGCCACCCCCCAGCCCTGCTGGCGTTAGGCCCCCGACAGCGCTTGCAGGTGGGGAAGCACCCGGGAGGGGTGGGTATGGCCAGTCTCCCAGGGTTGCGGGTAGGGGCTGGAGCCACATCAGCCCCCTCCCTGCAAGCACTGAATGACTGTTGTGCCCGCCTCCCCCCGGAGCTGTCTCTCTTCCCCCCCACGTGGCAGATTCGCCCCCACACAGGCAGACACTGAGCTCTCCCCATGCTCCTTCCCCACTGGGCCCACGTGGGTGCTGCAGGAGCCCTAGTGCCTGCCAGGGGAGAAGCGAGCCGCCTACAGCAGCACGGCTGAGTCAGCAGAGCCCAGCCCCAGCCTGGTGCCACTGGGGTGCTGCTCTGCTGGGAACCAGGACCTGCCAGGGCCCCAATCCACCCAGGTGCCACCTCCATGCTGGCCCTGCCCTGATGGCTTAGCCCTGCCCTCTTGGTCATGGCCGGGGGCCCGGCCGCTCTCCCCCTCCTGCAAACACCCCGTCCGTACTCCACAGGCTGGGGAAAAACCAGACGGAGCCGGCGGCTGCAGAACCTTAGAGCATGTTTATTTTCACCTATGTCTACGCGCCCGAGCACGGCCCAGCCCCCCAGAGCGCGGCAGCCCGTGTGCTCTGCAGGCCGGGCAGCGCCGGCTGAAATGGAGAACAGAATGCGCATCCCGTGCAGGGCAGAGGAACAGCCACGGGGCCTGCAAGCCCCCAGAGCGGGGCAGGAGCCGGAAGCCTCTGCCTGGAGCCCTCTGGCCCTGGCCTGGTGGGAGCAGCGCAGCCACCTGTCACCTGGCCTGGAGGCTCCCCTGTCACAGTGGTGCAACCGGCATCCCCCCTCCTCCGCAGCACACACTCCCCCACTGGCGGAACCAGAGCGCCTCTCCCCCCAGCCCCCTCTGCTCTCCTGGGGGCTCCTGTCCACTGCCACAGCCCCCTTTGCCCTCCGCACTCTTCATGCTGGGTCCCCAGCTCTGCCCGGTGGGGGTCCCCTCGCCAGTGCCCTTCTGAGCAGTGACCCCGTGTCACCCCAGCCTTGGCTCTGGTGTAACGACACGAGCTGCGAGGCTGGGTGGGGGCTGGGCTCCCGCGTCAGGACCCCCCATGGCAGGGGCCTGGCTCTCGCATCCGCTGCGGGGCACTAGCAGAGACAGGCCTCCACCGCAGGGGCCTGCCCCTTCCTGGTGCCGGGTGCTTGGAGGATCAGCAAGTGCAAGGGGGGCCAGTCTTGCAGGCAACAATTTCTGCCCCGGCTTGGTGGTGGCGTCAGCTCCTGGGAGGGGGAAGGGCTCCTGCCTGACTCCTTGGGCTGCAACTACATTGGCCTGTTTCAAAGCTCCCAGGGCATCCCCTCCGTGGCCCTGACGGGGGGGGGGGGGCTGTTTCTGGGCCAGGCAGGTACCAGGCGGCTCTTCCAGCCCTGGCTTGCTATCTACAAAGGGAATGGGGGGCGGCTCCCCGCAGGAACGGGCGCCCTCGTGCTCCGGGCGCTGCAGCAGGGCCGGGGAGCGCGCAGGCTCTGGCTGCTCTCAGGGCTGCTGAGGTTGGGGCGCAGGCTGCGGGGACAGACGCCACAGACGCTGGCTGGCTCGGATCTGGCCTGGGGGGCTGGGGGAGGGGGACAGGAAACAGGGGCCACGTGACTGGCCAGAGCTGTTTCTTCCCTCCTGTGTGGCTCCAAGGCCCAGAGCAGGCTGCACCACCTGGCCTGCTGGGGTCTGCCTGGGGCCCAGCTGAGGGTCACCACTGGAGTAAGGCAGCCTCCCGCCGGCCCATCCAGGGCGACAGCCCAGCATACAAGGGGCCCAAGGACCCCACGGCTCCTGCCCTCTGCCCTCCACGCCACTGGGAACTGGTCAGTTCTCTAGCTCTGGTGGCCTCTCCCAGCCCCTACCTGGGCTCTGTACAGGGAGCTGGGGTGCACCGCGGGCCCTGTGCAAGCCGGGACAGTGTAAGGCGGGGTGGGCAGGGCCTCAGGTGAAAGGGGAGGGGCCAGGACCCTCACTGGTCTGTGAATGGTGGAGCCAGTGAAGTCTTTGCCCCCGCCTCCCGGAAGAGCCACCAGCTGTTCTTAACAGCTGGCAGTTTCCTCTCCTGGCGGGTGGGAGTAGACTTGTGTGCGCTCCCCCTCCCCCAGGTCAATCCAGGCCTGGGGGAACACGCACAGTCTGCCCCAGCCCTGCAACGGAGACCCCACTTCGAGCCACCCGCCAGCTGAGCAGCAGCCGCTGGTTGACTAAGTGCCAAGCCCCTTGCAGGGCGGGAGGAGACTGCGCACTCCCCCGGCCCATCAGGGCTTGGGAGCGAGGGGAGCACGCCGTCTCCTCCCGCCCTGCAAGGAGCCGGGGGGGGGGGGGGGGAGAGCGCAAAGTCTCTTTCCCCGCCCTCCAGCACACGGTGCTTAGAATCAACCTTGGTGGTTACCGCTAAGTGCTGCGCGCTCCCGCGTCCCTAGGCCCCGATTGGCCTGGTGGCAGGGGAGCGGTAGGACCTCCATGGCCGGATCAACCTGCTTGGTGGGCCGGATTCAGCCCGCGAGGCCCCTTTTGCCCACCCTGGTGCAAGGCATGAACCCAGCCATGAGGTCCTGAGTGGTTCTTAACGGGCACACGAGCCCACCCCCCTCCCCCTCGGACAGATCCTGCTTTCTCCCTCGCCGGCCTTGCTGGAGCGCTCGGCCCGGCCCCGGGCAGATCTGCACAGTGGGTGGCACTCACCAGCCAGGGCTCTCACCCCTCTGCTTCCTGGCGCAGGCAGAGGCCCCCACATCTGTGGCAGGAAGCAGGGAGGGGAGCAGCTCTGGAGGCTGGGCCCTGGGGGGGGAGGTGGGGGATGTGCACACACCACACACCTGTGAACGCTCACACTGGCATCCATCCAGACAGAGGTGTGCACACCCCCATACTCGTGTGCACACCCCCATACTCCCCTCGCCGGGTGCCCATGCGCTTGGCCTCACCTCCCAGCTCTGCCCCTCCCAGCAGCCCAGGAGCTGCCAGCCAGGCGCCAGCTTGTGGAGAACACGAGCCGGGCAGGATGCGACTGCGTGTGCACGGGCGAGCTGCAGCGTACGTGGGAGTCATGCCAGGCAGAGATGGGAACGGGCGCGTGGAGGGCACAGGCCTCCTTGGAGCCATGCCTTGTGCACGGCCTCGTCCCCCCACCCCGGCCTCTGGGCTATTTGGGGAACTCGCTGGGAGGCTGCAAGCTAGCAGGGTTTTATTGGCGGGCGGGGGGGGGGGGGGGGAAGGGGCCAAAGCAGCCAGCTAAGCTGCTTTGTGGTTCCTCAGGTGCCAGGATTGGTCTCAGTCACACACACTCAGCCCACCAGGACCAAGTCATCCCGCCCCCGGCACACTCCCCTTGCGCTGCCCCCCAGGACCCCCCACGGCGTGGCTTGCAGGCTGGGCTCACCTGGGTCGCATGCTTGGCTTCTCTTGCAGGACTCATGCTTCACAATAACATGCCAGGAAAAGCGTTTCGACGAGCCCCGGAGCTGGGCTGATGAGTGGGATGGCGGAGATGGCGCCGCGCGCTCCTGCGTGTGCCAGCCATCCCCTCCGGCTCCGGCAGGCTCGGCCGGCTCCCGGCCAGCGCTGGAGAGATCTCGGGCTCCAGGGAGGATGCCCAGCCACGTACCATGGAGCACGTCCCTCTTGCTCACGACCAGGCCCCAGAGATCAGCGGGGGCTCCCCTCTAGCCCCCTCGCTGGCTGCTCTCGCCCTGTGTTCACCCCCTGCTCCCCAAAGCTAAGGGAGCCCCCAGTCGCACAAACAGCTTGAGCACTAGGGGACCCCCCGCTGGGTAACACGCAGCCCCGGGCAGCTGCTTTGCTTCCCCTACCTTCATGCACAGCAGCACCCTCCCTTGGAGAGCCCCGCACCTTTCGCCCATGGCTGTCACCTCTGCGGGTGGCACGTGCCTAGTGCAGAGCCCTTTGCCTGCGCCTGGTGCACAGACCGACCCCTGCTCCAGCTGGCACAGGCTGGGCGAGTTCATGGCTAGCAGACTCAGAGCTGGGACACCAGTGTCAGGGCCACTCTGTCCCCCGTACGGGGGAAGGGACCATGAGGCCCTTTTCCACTGCCGGCTCATCTGCCCCCACACCTTCTCCAGACTGCCCCTGCCCCCTGCTCCTTCCCCTTCCCCCCCCCCTCCCTGGGAAGGGCCCTGATGAAACAGGTACAAGGAAACGCAGAATGGAAAGGATCCATTTGTAGCTGGGGGGGGGGGGGGGCAAACAAAGCCCCCAAGGGTTGTGGTGATTGGGGGAGGGGGAAAGCTTGAGGAAGGTGCTGTAGAAGGAGCACTTCCCCATCTCCTCCCCCCCCCCCCCGCCCTGTCTGCTCACCTAGGTCCCACGCTCGCCCCTTCCTGGCAGGGCTCCTGCCAGCTGCCTTCTGCAGACTCCATCCCCAGCCCCCCTTCCCAGGGAAGCCCTGGGGCATGCAGCTCTGTGAGCAGGGCCCCTGGGTGCCTGCCTTGCACGTCTCCCCAGCAGCCATGTACAGCCCACTGCAGGGCTGAATAGCTGTCTCGGAAACCCAGCTTGTGCCTTGATGTATCATTGTAATTAAGACCCGGAATCTGATCATTACGCCGTCAGGCAGAGCTCGCGGGGGACCAGCTGGGCTTGATCGTGCCCCATCATGTCCCGAGTGCCGTGCCATTCCCAGGCCCGAGGGGCGACCACGTCCCGCTTTCAACCTCAGGTCGCTGAAAATCCTTGGGCTGCATTAGTCTCCTTGGCAGGAGACAGCCCCTGCTCCCACATGCTGGTCCCCACAGATGCCAAGCTAGGAAAGCAGAAGGTGACCTTCAAACTGCAGATCCAGCCCAAGGTCGTTGTGCTGGGATAACTCCGAGCCGAGCACGGGGTTGTGCCAAGGAGCCGAAAGCAGCCCTGGGGTGGCCCTGGAGGAGGAAGGAAGAACTGCTCTGGCATTGCAGCATGGGCTGGGCACGGGCACCACATCCCGGCTGTGGGCTTCCTTTCTCGGCAGGACCCTGCAGAGCGCTGGCTGGAGGAAGGTGCAGCTGTAGCTCTGCTCCGAGGGCTGGGCGGCTGCGAGGAGCTGGCGGACGGGAGTACAACGTTCACTGGGGTGATAGCAGGATGGGTGCTGCGTAGCAGGAGGCAGCGCCTGGCCGTGGCACTGCGCCATGTGCATGGAGCTCTATCACCCCCTGCTGGGCCCAGCCCCAGTGGCAGGGTCCCTCCCTTGCCTCGACACGCCTGCCTGGGTCTGCCGTACGCCTACACCACGATGGGCGTGTCCGAGAAGACCGAGCTGACGGAGTCCGGATCTGACATTTTCCTGGGGCCCTTCGGGGCCCTCCTGGCGGGCTGCCCTGGCGAGCGGCTGGGTTGGACCTTGCCGTTTTGGCCTTGCATGGGGCCAGGAGCTGCAAGGTGACTCAGGCTTCCCTTGTGGCCGGCCACTTCAGGGTCGTGGTTGGGCGTGGTGCTGAGCATGGAGGAGTTGATGCTGTCCTCTAGCTGGGCGGCTGGCTTCTCGTTGCCCCGGCACCAGCAGCGGCAGGGCGTCAGGTACAGGTAGATGAGCACCAGGATGACGCTGAGAATGCAGCCCACCAGCGTGGTGTAGGCCGTGTTCAGCGTGTCGTGAGACCCGTGCTGGGTGCAGTTGTAGACCTTCACGTCCACGTAGAGAGTCTCGTTGAAGGCCTGGCTCGCCGCGTAGCAGGTGTAGACGCCCGTGTCCTCCACCCGCACAGGGCGGATCTGCAGGCTGCCGTTGCCCAGCACCGTCACAGTGCTGTTGGCGGCCTCCTCCGGGACGCGCCTGTTGTTTGGCGTCACCCACTCCCTGGTGGCCGCCCCCCGGAGCCTGGTGTCGCAGTCGATGGTCACGGTGTCCCCCAGGTAGGCCTCCAGCACGTGCTCCTTGAACTCGCTGCAGTTGAGGGAGTCCTGGCTGTTGAGGGTGAGGATGCTGACGCTGCGCTTGCCCTGCGGCAGGCTGCACACCAGCTCCTCCCGGAAGTCCACCACGGAGCTGAGCTGGCGGGCGTGCCAGTGGGCAAAGAGCTCGTACAGCCCGCAGTCACAGCTCAGCGGGTTGCTGTGCAGGTAGAGGCCATTTTTAATCCACGCCGGGAGGCTTTTCAGGGTTGCCACCGGCAGGACCTTGAGCTTGTTGGCCGAAAGGTCCAACAGGGCCAGGTCGGGCAGCTTGGCCCGGTCCTTCACCAGCTCCACGGGGAAGCGGGAGATCTGGTTTTGGCTCAGGTAGAGCTTCTGCAGCTTGGCCATGTCATCGAAGGCGCTGCGGTCCAGCTGCGCGATCTGGTTGTTGTAGAGCAGCAGCACCTCCAGCTCCTGCAGCTGGCTGAAGAGGTTCTCCTCCAGCGCCCGCAGGCTGTTGGAGGAGAGGTCCAGGTAGCGCAGGTGCGGGACGTGGCCAAAGGCCTCCGTGGAGACGAAGCCCAGGGCGTTGTGGCAGAGCAGCAGGGAGTGGAGGTGGGCCAGGCGGGCGGGGGTCCAGTCGGCCCGCAGGCGGGTCAGGTTGTTGTGGCTCAGGTCCAGGATGGCGGTGAAGCGGGGCAGCCTGGGGGGCACGGTGCTTAGGGCCAGCTTGGAGCAGCTGATGATGTTGCTGGCGCACACGCATTTCGGGGGGCAGTTGAGGACCGAGCCTCCTTCCCGGGCGAGTCCGCAGCCCAGCAGCAGCAGCAGGCCCAGGAGCCAGGCTGCCCCGCCGCACAGCCCAGGCGCGGGGTGCCCCAGCCACATGGTGGCCACGTCCCAGGCGCACGGAAGCGCAGGGCCGGAGCCCGGGGCTGCCAGGCTGCGGTGCAGCGAGCGGCCCGCTGCGGGATCCGCGTCACCTGCGGCTCCCGGCCGGGAGGGGCCCCGCGGCGCTCAGCCCATCCTCGCTTCGCGGCCCGGGCAGCGCCCGCCCGCGCCCCGCTCCTCGGCCGGCCCGCGCCGCGGGGGAAGGCGCCTGGGCGCAGCGAGCGGTGCGGGGAGCCTGTCACCGTGCGGAGGGCGGGTTGGCCGGGGGGCCGGGCCGGCGCTGCCCGCCCCGCGCCGCGCACATCGCCGCCGGGCTGCAGGCGGGAGCCGTCGCTCGAACCCGGGTCGCGCCGGGAGCCGCTGCGGGAGCCCCGCGCCGCAGCCCGCTGGCTTCGCTAAGGCGCCGGGATGGAGCCTCCTCCCGCTTGACGGGCACAGGCGCCTCATTAGCATGACTGGGATTGTCTAATTACGGGCGGCCAGTCACCAGCCGCGCCCGGCGCTCCGCGCGCAGCCATTGGTTGGGGCTGCGCCGCACCAGGCCAATCAGCGTGGCTGGCGTTTAACCTGTGCGGTGCTGGCGGGCAGCAGAGCGCGGGGCCGAGCTGCGGGGTCTGGCCCCTGTCGAGCTGGGCGTTGGCGGGACCCGCAGCGCAGCTCTGGGCTGGCGCCCGGGCATTAGCAGCGCTCGCCCCGCGAGGGGGCGGCCTCCTGTGCGGGAGGGGGGCAGGGGAAACCGCACGAAAATAAGGGGCAGCCCCGTGTCCCCGCCTTGCCCTGTGACTTGCAGAGTTTTGCTGCCCTCGAGTGCACCTTGCAATTGGCAGCAGCCTCAACGCGGGGCTTTGCTGTCCCGGCTGCGCCCGGCAGGCCGCGTGTGCCCAGGGAGAAGCGTTTGCGATGCCAGACTCGACTGCTGGAGCCAGATCTTCCTAGTCTGTCGTCTAATGAGCTGGCCCAGTCACAGCGCCGTCCCATCGACAGGGCACCGCTCCATAGGAAGGCCGGGTGACAAGCGGAGGGGACTGCGGGAAAGGGTGAGCAGGGGAGGGCGATGGCCCAGAGACGTGTGTGCCTGCATCTAGCCCTGATTGTAACGGCCAGTTCTCCACTGGGGGAAATTTTGCAACGGAAAGTGGCTTTCAGGACTAAGAACTTTTCACCAAAATGTCCATTTTGGGGGAAAAGACAATTTTGTCCCAAACCTGACATGTTTATATTTAACATTCAAATATTTCCATTTTAAACCCCAATAGTTTAGTGTTTTTAAAAAGAAAAAAAGCAAATAATTTTTTTGTTAAAAACGAATGTAGTTTGGTTTGGTTGGAATTTCACATGGGAAAAATAATCCAGCCCTGGTTTGGAAGCTTTTGTTTGCGTATGTAGTCTTAGCTGCTCACTGTGTGCATGGGGGGGGGGGGGGGGGGCAGAGGTCCCTGGTAGCAGGGCTCTGTGGCGCTGGCACTAGAAGGCTGGGCCAGCCTGAGGGGTAGGTATTGTTATAGGGTTAAGTCCCATTGTAGGACCCATCTGGGCAAATAGGAGTCAAAATGCAAATAGGAGACAGTTTGTGCTCACGCTTGAAGCATCAGTTTGCAGCATCAGTGTGAGCTCTGCACTTTACTTAGCAGGCTGGAGGAGAGACAGCCATGCCTTCGGCAAAGGCAAGCCATGGAAGCACGAGCCAACTTTTCATCTTAGTTGTGGTTTCCAAAGTTACTGGTAATCGAGACAGTGAAGAAATTGCTAAAGGGCATAAATTATTAGTGCCTTTGCATTTTCACCTCACTTATGGGACTGGCTCTTTCCCAACACAGCCTCCCACAAACGCAGCATTACTGCTCTTCCTCATCACTGAGCAGCGGTCAGGAAGGATGGCCGGCTTACAAATCCCGGCTGGAGTGAGTCAAAGGAGACACCTTGGGTCGTCTCAATGACGGCAGTGGAAACCCCTTTGGCCCTGATGAGCAATGGGGGGCTCTACCCACTGGGTTCAGGTGGAGTTGACGGAGCAGAATGCTATAAAGGAGGGCTGGGCTGCGCCAGATCCAGCTTGCTAAGTCACCAGATCTGACCCGCAGACGAAATGGGGAGCCCTAGACAAGTCCCCGCTTGCCTTGCCCCACCCGCACGCGCTCAGAAAAGCCGTTGCTGGGCCGTTTCTCTTTCATAACTGAGAGCCGGGAGGGAAGGGGAGGAAGGCTTCATGAGCTGCTTCTGTCCCCAGCACAATCCCATTGGCCAGTTTCTGACCAATGGGAGCTGCCTGTTTGAAAGGCAGGGAGCACACAAAGCAACCATGTACCCCTTCCTGTCTGGCTCCTAGTTAGTCACACACAGCCTGTGCAGGGGCAGGGCAGGCAGGGAGGCTGCCTCAGAAACGTGCTGGGCTGCCGGCTGGGAGTCATCCAGGTAAGTTGCTGGCCAGAGCCCACCTCTGACATTCCAACCCCTCCCTCCCCCAACCCTCTGTCCCCCACTCCTACCCCCTTACGCCATATAACCCGAACCCTCTGCCTCCCTCCTGCACCCAGGACCTGCACCCCAGCCCCCTGCCCCAGCTCACAATCCTTTCCTGTCCTAAGTCCCAACCAAACCCCTACCCTCAGGTCAGAACCCCTTCCTGTACTAGGTCACACCAAACCCCTGCACCGCCAGCTAGTGCCCAAGGTCACAACTGCCTCCTTCACCCAATCTCCCTCCCAGACCCCCCAGACCCTCTCCTGCACCCTAAAGAGCTGTGCAAGGCTCGGGGTGGCTGCTCAGGGTTGGAAGGAACAAGAACCGTCCTGAATCTTCAGCCGGAGCCACCTTCTGAAGAGTTTGGTTACCTGTGGCCTAGGGCTGTTCATCTGCGGATATCTGGCTAATTGTGAAGTCGATACAATATGTATCGATTACTTGACTCGTCGATAAGGGCCGCTCAGCAGAGCCACGGTGGGGATAGCTCCCGCAGCCAGCTCACAGCCAGAGGAGGTGGGCGGGGGAAGAATTTTTGTTCCTTAGCGGAGCTTGGCTTGTTTACCTTAATCAAACGAAGGCTGAGGGGGGACACGATTGCACTCTTTAAATATATTAGAGGGATAAATACCAGGGAGGGAGAGGAATTATTTAAGCTTAATACCAATGTGGACACAAGAACAAATGGATATAAGCTGGCTAATAGGAAGTTTAGACTTGAGATTAGACGAAGGTTTCTAACCATTAGAGGAGTGAGGTTCTGGAACGGCCTTCCAAGGGAAGTAGTGGGGGCAAAAGATCTATCTGGTTTCAAGATTAAACTAGATGGGTTTATGAAGGGGATGGTTTGATGAGATAACATGATCTTGGTAACTAATTGACCATTCATTATCAGAGGTAAATAGGCCATTGGAGGGATGATAGGAGTTACTATAGAGAACTTTCTGGGTGTCTGGCTGGTGAGTCTTGCCCACATGCTCAGGGTTTAGCTGATCGCCATATTTGGGGTTGGGAGGGAATTTTCCTCCAGGGTAGATTGGCAGAGGCCCTGGAGGTTTTTCGCCTTCCTCTGTAGCATGGGGCACAGATCACAGCTGGAGGATTCTCTGCATCTTGGGGTCTTCAAAGTATTTGAAGGCTTCAGTATCTGAGATCTAGGTGAGAGGATTATTCTAAGGGGTGGGTGAGATTCTGTGGCCTGCACTGTGCAGGGGGTCAGACTAGATGATCATAATGGTCCCTTCTGACCTTAAAGTCTAGGAGTCTATGAGTTCACAGCCAATGACAATGGAAGCGTGACTGACTGCCTTGCAGAAGTGTGTCTGGTTTGTCCAAGGTGACAAGGAGAGAATGTGACCGAAAAGGAATAGAACCCAGGAGTCCTGATACCCCTTCTGCTCTCTAAGCATCACAGGCACTAGGAGGGTTAATTAATGATACCTTCAGCTTTTCCCTCTCTTCCCTCTCTAGATCTCCAGGGGGCAGAATCCTGGGGCTGGAAGAGACCTCAGGGGTCATCGAGTCCAGCCCCCTGCCCAAAGCAGGACCAACCCAACTCAATCATCCCACCCAGGGCTTGGTCAAGCCGAGACTTCAAAACCTCTAGGGATGGAGATTCCACCCCTGCCCTAGGGAACCCAGCCCAGGGCTTCCCACCCGCCTAAGGAAATAGTTTTTCTTCATATCCAACCTAGACCTCCCCCACTGTAACTTGAGACCATTGCTCCTTGTTCTGCATCTGTCACCACTGAGAACAGCTTCTCTCCATCCAGAACAGCCTCTCTCCATTACACAGATGGGGAAAGTGAGGTACGGATTTAGGAAGTGACCTCTGCAGGTCAGAAGTGGGAATAGACCATGACTTTCCTGATTCTTTCTCTTGAGCTGTGACCAATGGTCCATGCTCCCTCTCACCCAGCTGGGCATTCACCCGCGCTCCACCCTGGCTGTATCTGAATCTCTCTCCCGGGAAACGCTCACGGGCTCACTTCGCTATTTATTGACCAGCCTTCTTTTCTCTCCCTGAAACCAATGTGAAAAACAGCAGCACTGCTGATTTTTTGCATCAGTAAAGCTGATGCGCAGCAGCCAGGAATTGCAAAGTTACTGGGCCAAAATCTCCCGTCTCTCCCGTCACTTACACTAGAGTAAACTGGCAGCGACACCTTTGACATCCATGGACGTGAACGAGTGAGACTGTCCCAGCAATGGTAACTCTGCCACACTGCGGGAGAGAGGGAGACGGACGGACGGGCACAGGAAAGGGCTGCTCTTCAGAGCACGGGTGCTCAGCACTTTCTGAAAAAATCAGGCCTCTTAATACATCTCAAATTGGGCAAAGTCACTAGTTACTGTGGACAATCTTAGCTGAGCTATCGGGTGGGAGGATGGAGGGGCTGAGAGATGGCTGGTGTGAGAGACCCCACGCTTCCAACAGCCGAACTTCTGTGCATGTAAATGTCACTGCAGCCTGCTCCCTCTCTCTAATTCTCCTGGGCTCCCCAAGATGGAGCGACGAGGGGGCATTGGCCACGTCTCTCGGGAGCTCACCCCAGAATGCAGGTCTCTGCTGCCCTCCACAACATCCGATGAAAGAATGACAGGGGCAGAATTCACAGGGCTGGCAGAAGGAGGAGGCAATGGGCTGGCCCAGGCCTGACGAAAGCTGCTAAGTGGATAAGTGCGAGTGTGTGCTGCCCAGCGCACGCTGCGAAATAATCCTCTTAAAAGAGCCCGGGCTGCGGGATAATTGAAGTGGCTACAGGGCATGGAGAGCAGAAGCACATGACAGATCCTTGCTGGAGCCGGGCAGGTGGGTGCTCCCAGCTCAGCCTTGCGATCCCTGGCCAACGGGGAAGGGACCTGCGCTGGGAGGCAGCAAGCCAACAAGCAAAGCAGGAGCAGTGCAGACGTGTGCCATGCACAGGGCACCCTCCCCCGGCGGCATGGCTCAAAGTGAGCCAGGCCCCACCCCTGCCCTGCCTTCCACTTACACCAGCAGGGCACTGCTGTCACCCCATGGGGTTACTCCTCAGTTACACCAGGGGGTGGGAGGAGAAGGCACCCAATGGAGTTGCAGGGGAGCTTGTATTGGGAGAGATGATTGGAAAAGGCAAATGTAGTGCCCATCTTCAAAAAAGGGAAGAAGGACGATCCAGGGAACTATAGGCCGGTCAGTCTTACCTCGGTTCCTGGAAAAATCATGGAAGGGATCCTTAAGGAATCCATTTTAAGGCACTTGGATGAGAGGAAAGTGATTAGGAATAGTCAGCATGGATTCACAAAGGGCAAGTCGTGCCTGACCAATCTGATTAGCTTCTATGATGAGGTAACTGGCTCAGTGGACATGGGGAAGTCAGTGGCTGTGACATACCTTGACTTTAGCAAGGCTTTTGATACGGTCTCCCACAGTATTCTTGCCAGCAAGTTAAGGGAATGTGGATTGGATAAATGGACGGTAAGATGGCTAGAAAGATGGCTAGAAGGCCGGGCCCAGCGGGTAGTGATCAACGGCTCCATGTCAGGATGGCGGTCGGTTTCTAGCGGAGTGCCCCAAGGATCAGTTCTAGGACTGGTTTTGTTCAATATCTTTATTAATGATCTGGATGAGGGGATGGATTGCACCCTCAGCAAGTTTGTGGATGACACTAAGCTAGGGGGAGAGGTAGATACGCTGGAGGGCAGGGACAGGGTCCAGAGTGACTTAGACAAATTAGAGGATTGGGCCGTAAGAAATCTGATGAGGTTCAACAAGGACAAGTGCAGAGTCCTGCCCTTGGGACGGAAGAATCCCAAGTATTGTTACATGCTGGGGACCAACCAGCTAAGTAGTAGTTCTGCAGAAAAGGACCTGGGGGTTACAGTGGATGAGAAGCTGGATAGGAGTCAACAGTGTGTCCTTGTAGCCAAGAAGGCTAATGGCATATTAGGTGCATTAGGAGGAGCATTGCCAGCAGATCCAGAGAAGTGATTATTCCCCTTTATTCGGCTCTGGTGAGGCCACATCTGGAGTAGTGTGTCCAGTTCTGGGCCCCCCCCCCCCATAGAAAGGATGTGGACGCATTGGAGAGGGTCCAGCGGAGGGCAACCAAAATGATGAGGGGGCTGGAGCATATGACTTATGAGGAGAGGCTGAGGGATTTGGGTTTGTTTAGTCTGCAGAAGAGAAGAGTGAGGGGGGATTTGATAGCAGCCTTCAACTTCCTGAAGGGGGTTCCAAAGAGGCTGGAGAGAGGCTGTTCTCAGTGGTGACAGATGCAGAACAAGGAGCAATGGTCTCAAGTTGTGGTGGGAGAGGTCCAGGTTGGATTTTAGGGAAAACTATTTCCCTAGGCGGGTGGTGAAGCACTGGAATGGGTTACCTAGGGAAGTAGTGGAGTCTCCATCCCTGGAGATGTTTAAGTCTCGGCTTGACAAAGCCCTGGCCGGGTTGATTTAGTTGGAATTGGTCCTGCCTAGGGCAGGGGGCTGGACTTGATGACTCCTGAGGTCTCTTCCAGCTCTGTGATTCTATGGTTCTATGGTATTGTGAGGGGCCGGCTGCGTGAGTGGCATTGTGAAATAGCGCTGGGACACTAGTCCGGGCAGACTTGAGTTTGAGTCTCAGCTCTGTGACCTTGGGCAATACATTTAGCTTCTCTTGCCTCCATTTCCATCTGTACCATGGGACTAACAGCCCTGCCCTGCCCCCCCTCCCCAGGGGGGACAAGGATAAATATACTCAAGACTGTGTTCTCAGCGATGTACTGGGGCGTGGGTGGCCCGACCTCTTAGCCAGAGTCCATGGTGAGACAGGAGCCAGCTGGGCTGGGATGCCAGGTCAGACACAGGAGACCAATCAGACGCCAGGCCGGGGGCAGGAGGCACACACTTGGAGCTTCCTGTTCTTGCAGGCGGTTTAAACAGGGCTAGCTGGCCAATCAGCTGCTCTGGGCCTCCGCAAAGCACGGTGGGTATGGAGCCTCTAACGGAGGCTGGGCTTCACGGGTCACAGGCTGCCAGGCAAAGGGTTGGAGCATGGCTGCTCCTAGGAAACGTAGCCCCAGGTTTGTGGCTCGTAGGGCACACGGGCGCTCTGTGCTGCAGCACTCGTGGGGACAATAGCAGGGTCAGCGCCGCTGCCAATCAGCGGTTTGGCGGCTTGGGGAGGAGCCATGAGTGGCGGGGGGCCTTGGGGAAGGGGCAAGAAGAGGTAGAGTGAGGGTGGTGCCTTGGGGACAAGGGGGGGCAGGGCTTGGTGGAGCAGTGTTCAGAGTGGAGCAGGGTTCGAGCACCCTGGGGAAAAGTTGGTGCCAGAGATGGGCCGTGATGAGCTATACCTGAGAGAGGCATCTCCTGATTTACACCAGGATCAACGAAGGGAGACTCAGGGCCCGTAGTGTCCCCCTGTGGCCGCATGCTGGGGGCCCGAGGGCCCCTTGCATAGTGCCTGCGCTGTGGGGTGCTGAGAGGCACGTGGGTCAGCAGCCGCTTTGCAGACGGGTTTTCGGTAGAATCAGGAGCACACCAGGGCCGTGCGCTTGCACCGTCCTTCGCTGATGTTACTAGACTGTCTGATGAGGGAACTGACGGAGGCCAGCCCAGGATGTGTGGAAGTTAACGATTCATCCCTAGAGGATCTCGAACAGGCGGGTGATTTGTCTCCCTGGGAGAGCCCTGAGCATCTGTGCATGCTGCTGTAAGCGGGAACGAGCCACCTGCCAGCACGGCATGCAGACTGCAAAGATGCTGAAGGGTGAATAGGTCTGGCTGGCTAGTTGATGGGTAGCGGGATGTTCATCAGCTCAGTCTTGCACCAGCGTTATTTCCATGTGTCCAGAAGCCTTGGTTTGGGCGGCTGGATGTCTGTGGGCTGAGAGATGCAAGCGAGCAGCACGGTAGCGATGAGAACAGCAACACGGAGGAGAAATGTGGCCATTAAAACCATGGCAGAGAGGAAGCTAAACAGGTTCAGTGTCGAAAGTTGCTGCCTGTCCTTAACATCCCTGGCTTTGCTTTTGTCACAAGCCAGAACAGGAGTGGACGATCCGGGCAAGCTGAGGTCTTGCTCAAGCTGAGTGCGATGGAGAGCGAAAGGGGTTGGACTCACCATAGCGGCGCCTCCTGCTGGTCAGTCCAGGAATTAGCTCAGCTTGGTGCCTTCTGCAGGTGGTGCCTCACACGTCATCACTCCGCTCTGCTGTCTCCACCCTGTGGCCCTGGACCTGCGTTGTGCCCTTGCACCATGGGGTCTGCTTCAGGGCACTGCCCGCTGGCAGTACCGCCCTTCCATTCTCCCTCCTCCAGGGATATCGGCAGCCCTCCCCCTCGCTTCTGCCTCAGCAGCCACCTGCAACCCAAAGCCTCGGGGGCAAGGTGCAATCTGCACTGGCCACGCCGGGCTGGCAAGGAGCAGTGCAAGAGGGAGGAGTGGGACCCAGGTCCATCTGCCACTCCAGGTCCCGACTGCCCTTCCCTCCTCTCCACTGCCCGTGTTCCCTGGGCCCCTGCCCGCCAGCCCTTGCACCTCCTCAGCCCCACTTCACAGGAAGCACAGTCTGGCAGGGTCAGCTCTCCCTCTACTGCTCCCAGCACTGCTCTGTCCAAGGTCCTGCTTGTTCCCTCCTCCACTGGGGCCCGGCTTTCCCCATTGCTGGGCAAGACTGAGCACCTCTCTGCCCTGCATCCTTTAATAGGGCCCAGCCTGGCCCTGACTAGCACCTCTAGCTGCACCCTGATGACTTGTAGGGTTTTACAGGCTCCCTCCAGCCTGCTTTTAACCCTCCGGTTGCCACAGTGGGACGCCTGCCCCCTGTAAGTGGCCATGTCCGGCACGCGGAGGAAGGAACGCTGTACACGTAGGGGGCTGAATGACGTGGAGCAGGAGGCTGGCCATGGGTGAAGTCGGAGATGCAGTTTTGGGGGGTGTAAGCAATCCTCCTCCATAGTCTCTGGCTGGCGCACAGACTTGCAAGGGGCCATTTGAGATGGAAGCGTATTCAGTCTTGTCGCCATGCGAATCTGCTATCGCTAAAAGGCGATCAGCCTATCTTAGGGTTATTTCTAAGAGATCGCCGCTGAATAAACAGGCAGCAAACCGGCTGGAGGAGGCAAACGGGAGGCGGGTCAGTAGGGTTACGTGGTCTTTAAGGCAGGGGTAGTGTGGTGGAACCCCGGTTGGTAGAAATCAGTAGAGTTCCATTGAATCCCTTTTCCCCCAGCTGGGCTCTGGCCTCACAATCACATCTGTGTTCCTACCCTGAGGGGTGTGCGCCCCCCAAGCATCTGCAGCCCCTGCACCTTTCTGGGACTGCTGTGCTAGGCGTTTTGTTACCAGCCTGTCTTTGTGTTCAGCTTCAGTCTTCGCTCAGTTTCCCCTTTTGCTCCACTTTGTTCCTACCCTCTCTCCATAGCTGTCCTCCTGCCCCCCAGCTTGTTCTGCTTGTTGTGTCTGGAGTGGTTCACAGCAGTGGCAGCCTGTCAGAAAGCAGGGCAGACTCCTCAAACTGGTGGTGTGACTATAATTAGATTTCATCAAGCCAGCGTAGCAGTCTTACCATGCAGTCACAGAAAGTCTCCCTCCGTCAGGCCTAGGCAAAATGCAGCCCACAAGCTGGATCTGGCCTTCCAAGCCACCAGATCCGGCCTGCAGACACTGCGGGGAGCTGCAGGCAGGCTCCCCGCTTGCCTCACCCCACCCACACACTGCTCAGAAACTCAGCTGCAGCACGGTTTCACTTAAAAAACTGAGCCCAGAGGGGCAGGGGGAAAGCTTTACGGGCTGTTCCCTCCCCCAGCACAATCCCATTGGCCGGCTTCTCATCAGAAACTGGCCAATGTGAGCTGTCTGTTTCAGTAACAGGCAGCCACGAAGTACAAGGGGCTCATAGTTATTCACAGAGCACATGTCTGTATCCTGTGCAGGAGCACGGCAGGCTGGCAGACTTATTCAGGAATGGCTGCTGGTTGGTAAGTTTCCTGGCCAGAGCCTGCCTCTGGTACCCCAGCCGCTCCTTTTCCCAACCCTCTGCCCCCTACAGGTATGTCTACACTACAGTGTTATTTTGAAATATCTTATTTCAAAATAGCTTATTTTGAAATAACACATCTAGACACAAAATGCATTTTGAATTAGTGTTTTGCTATTTCGAAATAGCGCGTCCACACTGATAGGACGCTGAATCGCATTTAAGGCCAGCCAGAACTGGTTCTGGCAGGGCATCAGGTCAGGAGTTACTTAGCCTCAGGCAGCAGCCACACAATCTGAGACCTGTGCTTAAAGGGACCTCCCCCGGACAGCCAGTTCTAAGGCTTCCCTGCTTGCTTGCCTATCACACTGAGGGACAGAAAAGCATTTTTTTCTCTGCATGCTCTTGTTGCCCTCACTTAGGACACCACAGCACTCTGCAGCATGGAGCTGGAGCCACCCTTGGCCACTTTGGTGCTTTTCCTGGATGTGTTGCTGCGAGCCTGGCAGCACGTTCTGCAGGCAGTAACAGTCTCCCTGGTGTGCCCCACTGGGGGCTTGTGCCTCATTCCTCCCTCACGTCCTTCCACTTACCCCTCCCTAACCCCCCTTCCTGCGGCACAATAAAAGACACATGTTCATTAAAACTGGGGTGGGGGAAGAATGAAACTGAGGTGAGACTGGGGAAAGAAGGTGGGAGAGGAGAGGAGGGAGGGTGGGAGAGGGGAGGGGGAAACCTGGGAGGAGGGAGCTGGAAGGGGGAAGCAAGGGGAAGAAGGGGGAGGGGAAGCTCAGGGCTCAGGGTTGGGGGTCTTGCCGGACCAACTTGATTTTCATGCAAACCTGCCCCTGGGTTTGAATGTGACCTTTGGAGGCCAGGCTGGCAGCTATCCTGCCATAGACGGCTGCATTCCTCTGTCTAGTGCGGAGATCATGGATGTTGGAGGCATCCTCCCCCAACTTGAATAAGGTCCATGATCTCCACCCTGGACCAGGAAGGCGCCTGCCTTCTCCAGCCCCTATCAGGCTCCTGGGAGCTGGCAGACTGCTCCTGGGGAGCAGTGGAGGGCTGGCTGCCAGTGGCTTGCTGGCTCATGTTTTGGGGCCACAGGATCAGGGGCAGTGACTGCTGGCTCTGGGCTGGCAGGCTTGGAGCTGGCACAGGCACTGTGGCCAGAGTCAACCCCTTTAAGGGCTCTGGGGAGGGGGGAGGGAGAGGAGTGTTCTTGGGTGAGGCTGGAGTGGCCACCAGGGCACACTGGGAAGGCTGGAGGCCCCCTATTTCGATATAAGTGTCTACACAGCACTTGTTTCGAAATAGCTATTTTGAATTTGGCGTTACTCCTCGTGGAATGAGGTTTACCAAATTCGAAATAAGCCCTCTGCTATTTTGAATTAATTTCGAAATATCGGTTTGGCTGTGCAGATGCTAGGAAAGTTATTTCGAAATAACTTTGCTGTGTAGACAGACCCTACTTCTGCCCCCTACTACACATATCCAAATCCTCTGCCCCCCCTCCTGAACCCAAACCTCTCCCAGATCTGGCACCCCAATTCCTTGCCCCAGATCCCAGTCCCCTCCTGCCCTAGCTCTCAACCCAATCCCTTACACCCCCTCCTGTACCCCAATTCCCTGCCCTAGGTCACACAATCCAACCCCCTGCACCCCAGTCCAGTGCCCCTGGTCACACCTACCTCCTTCACCCAAACTCCCTTCCTTCCCCCAAGCTCCCCTCTGCTCCCCCCTCCATCCCAGACCTTGCACCTCCTCCATTAATATCATGGAAAAGTGCAGCCCTCAACCACTTTCCAAATTCTTGGAGTGGCCCCCCCCCATCAAAAGTTATTGCCCACTCCTGTCCTAGACTCTCCAGCCTGTCTTGCCAGCCAGACAAACCAGACATGATGATGATGGTAATGTGATGGGGTATACTTGCACTACACTGGAGAGGAAGGGGTTAAGGCATCACTCTTAACAATGGAAGCCACGCCCCCTCAGCCCTGCTGGGCATGCTCCAACTGTTGCTACTGTATAAAAGAGAGCAGCTCAGCTAGGTCAAAGCTGATTGTTGAGGAGGAAGGGTGCACCTCCCCAGCTCCAGCTGAGCAGCAGGGCTCGTGGAGCACAGGAGCAGCAGAGGGCAACAGAGGTGTCCAGGGAGCACAGCAGCTGGGGAGCTGTCTGGGGAGCACAGCAGCTCCAGAGATGCACAGCTTCCACTGCTGGCGTCATGGGAGGAAATTGTCCAGGGAGGGACTAGCCAGTATCCCAGCTGCAAAATGTCTGTAGTTTTGTGCTCTAGTTATAGCTCTTTTCAGACTGGACCCCTCTCTCGGTCTGGACTCCCCGCTTGTCTTCCCTTCCCTCCAGGGGTTGTTAGCAATCTCTCTTCTCGGGCCGGCAGGCCGTCAAGTAGACATTTACCTTCCCCTCCAGTCGTCAATAAGATTTACACAAGGTGGGACTCTCTTGTCTTCAGATTTGATCCCCCTTTACTTTTAGTAGAAGGTTACAAGATGCCCAAGATAATGTTTAAGATCAGGTGACAGGACTATCTGATTAAGCAGTGTCACAGGTACATCACAGGGCATTCTCCGGAAGAAGAGAGATTAGCACCTGCACAGTCTTGTTGTTTTGGCTCATGGGTCATTAGCCCTGTCTGGCTTTTCAGTGTCTACCTGAAGGGCTAGTTGTGGGTGACACATTGGAAGTACAGATACATGGGCAGTATTATTTCGATGCAGATACAGAAAAGGCACAGGTGGAGAAATTGGGTCAGTAAATCGTAACCTTTCCATCTCTCTCTTACATGAGCAACCTTGATAACGTACATCTCAGGAATAGCAGAGCCATGTCATAAGCACAAGAATATGGAGGGCACTGTCCTGGGGATGTGCATGGAGCCCCGACGGGCCTGATGTAACTGTGACAATGCAGGGATCATGAGCAAAGGAGAGAGAATAGTGCCCTTTGCTGTGTGTGAGGAGGGCAGAGAGTGGGGCTTGCTGGGAGGGAAGGAAACACCCCTCCCTGACACATATATACACCCAGCCCCACACCACGTATATGCACATGCCCCACAGAGATGTTCCCCCCCACTATACACCCTCCTACCTGCTGTATATGCACTCACATATGCAACAGGTCCTGACACACAGCACACAGCTATGCAGCCATAATATACTCACCAACATGCACACAGCTGCACCATATGTTCAGCCAGGCGCTATACCCATACAGATTATACACACACATCTGTACTCATAATGACATGCATCACATATAAACGCAGGCTCAGCACTCAGACCCATCCATCATACGCACAGAACACACACTCGCAGAGATAAGCAGGAAGCACGCTGTGTATTCAGCATCCCCCTTGTGTAATGACAAGCACACAAAGCACGTGCGTTATTACTACAGCCGTGTCCACCAGCCCCACACGTGGCCCAGCCCTCACTGTACGCCGCCCTGTTCAGACACAGAACAAAAGGACAGTCCCGCTCTCTGTCCTAGATTGAGCACAACCGAAATCTCAGCATGGAGGTAAGCGCTGCAGTGCTGGGGGGTGAAGCAGGCCTGGCCGGTGTGTGTTCTCAGCACACCAGTGGCCTGGCTGGGGGCAGGCTGTCTGGAAGCCCTGCCAGCAGAGGAGCATGTTGGAGGGATGCAGGGGATGCGAAGGAGAAGGCGCAGCAGTAGTTTGGCGGGTGCTCACTGCGGGAGAGGCAGCCTGGGAGGAAGCACAGAGGGGCTTGTTAGCGCATGTCCACGTCGAGGTGGAGACCTGCCACGTCCAGGCAGCCCTGTTAGCACAGCACACGCTAACACTCACCTTCATTGCACCGCTCCGCCCTCAGCCTGGGCTGTCTCGCACTGCCCCTGCCCCAGGAGGGGCAGCCCTGGGCCCCCTATCTCTGGTCCTTGGCCCGGGCCAGCCCTGCAGACCGAGGGCCTGGCAGGCAGCAGGTGGAGAGCCACAGGAAGGGTTTACAGTCCCACCCCGCACTGCCCTGAGCAGGGAGCGGATCCTGCTTCCAGCCCAGAGAACCTGGCTCTGCTGGCTGGGAACAAAGGTGCAGCCCATGTGTGGGGAAGGGGGTGGAACGGAAACCATCGGGCTCCAGATGTCAGGAGTCTCTGAGAACAGCCAGGCATGAGCAGGGAGAGCACAGCGAGAGCCGGGAACCTCCTCCCAGCACGCCCGTCCTCTCCCCTCCCCCACCTGCTTGTGCCAGGAATGACCTTCCCTTGCATCAGCCCTCCCGCTCCCCTGCTCGTCTTATGTAAGTGACTTGTCTCCTTGGCTCCCAGGCATATTTTTAGATGCAAACATTTGTGCAAATTTTTTAATCCAAAATTAGAGGGAAGGGAAACGAAGAGAAATAAACAGGGACCAAAATATGAATCAGCTGTTTTGATGAAGGTGGGAAGATCGTCAGACTGAAATGCAAAGAACGTACGATCCCCGAACATCTTCCCCACCCCCAAACTTAGTAACCCCCAGCGCTTCCTTCCCACCCTGCCCCGGCAGCCCTGCCCTTGTAGCACATAAAAGGGAGATGCTGTGCTGAGTTGTACCACACCAGGCCTAGAGGACCTGATGTGCCAGGGGCTGTACAAACGCATTGGAAGAGACAGAGCAGGTTCTAAGGAGTTTACATTCTAAATGGACCAGACAGACAGCTGGTTTTCCTACATAATGGAATATACTGTGGTCTCACTGTGGTTGTGGGGCTTGTGATGAACGGGGATCAGAGAAGATGGCCTTGTGGTTCTTCTGGCCTTCAGCTCTATGAAGTGACTTGCCCAAGACCACCCAGGGACTCAGTAGCAGAATAAGGAATTGAGTCCAATTCTCCTGAGTGCCGGTCAAGTACCTCAGCACAGCCTTCTGCTGAACCAGGAATTCCTTCATCCAGCCCAGTAGCCTTCCTGCCAGGGCCTTGGGGGAAGACCTGGAAGGGGAGCACAGGAGAAAACTGTTATCGTCACTGATGGAGCTGACCTGGTGAGGGAGGTGAATGGTTAACTGCTCACTAGTTACAGTTAATTGGAGGGAGCCGGAGCAGCCCCCGCCTGCGGTGGGCCCAGCCTAGCCAGACCAGCCCCCGCCTGCGGTGGGCCCAGCCTAGCCAGACCAGCCCCCGCCTGCGGTGAGCCCAGCCTAGCCAGAGCAGCCCCCGCCTGCGGTGGGCCCAGCCTAGCCAGAGCAGCCCCCGCCTGCGGTGGGCCCAGCCTAGCCAGAGCAGCCCCCGCCTGCGGTGGGCCCAGCCTAGCCAGAGCAGCCCCCGCCTGCGGTGAGCCCAGCCTAGCCAGAGCAGCCCCCGCCTGCGGTGGGCCCAGCCTAGCCAGAGCAGCCCCCGCCTGCGGTGAGCCCAGCCTAGCCAGACCAGCCCCCGCCTGCGGTGGGCCCAGCCTAGCCAGAGCAGGCCCCGCCTGTGGTGAGCCCAGCCTAGCCAGAGCAGCCCCCGCCTGCGGTGAGCCCAGCCTAGCCAGACCAGCCCCCGCCTGCGGTGGGCCCAGCCTAGCCAGAGCAGCCCCCGCCTGCGGTGAGCCCAGCCTAGCCAGACCAGCCCCTGCCTGCGGTGGGCCCAGCCTAGCCAGAGCAGCCCCCGCCTGCGGTGAGCCCAGCCTAGCCAGAGCAGCCCCCGCCTGCGGTGAGCCCAGCCTAGCCAGAGCAGCCCCCGCCTGCGGTGAGCCCAGCCTAGCCAGACCAGCCCCCGCCTGCGGTGGGCCCAGCCTAGCCAGACCAGCCCCCGCCTGCGGTGGGCCCAGCCTAGCCAGACCAGCCCCCGCCTGCGGTGAGCCCAGCCTAGCCAGAGCAGGCCCTGCCTGCCCCCTGTACAACGTTTAACCAGTTAAACAGAAGGTTCAATCGGTTACCTGATGAAATGGGATTTTACATCCCTAGGCCTGGCAGAGTGAGGGCAGGATGTCTTAGGGCAGAAAGCAGAGCTCGGTCTCCAACCAGCGCTGGTCCCACCAGTTCCCTGGCATGCCTGCCCCAGCTCTGCACCTTCTGCTCTGTCCAGCTGCTCTCCGGGGCGGTGTTGGTGCCCCATGCCCAGGCTAAATTGACCCTAAAAGGGAAACGGCATGATCCAGGGACAGGGCACAGAGCTAGTCCTCCAGCGAGCAGGGCTCCATTTCCCCACTGACCACGTCCCACCCCCAGTGCCTCAGTTTCCCTGTAACTAGATGAAGACACTAGCTGGATCCCGATGGAGCATTAGGAGCCCTGTGGACAGCAAGTGCTAAGTGTGGCTATTACTATGGTGCTGGGCCTGGCTGAAGGCAGAGCTCTCTGTATGCCCACCCTCCTGGTATCTGAGAGAATCACTACAGACCTGCCCCCGCTTCCTTCCTTGTGTCCCCCCCTACCCCTGACTCTGTCTCCCTGCAGTCACTTTGCCTTCCTGCTCTCTCCCTTGAGCTCGTGTTTCTCTTTCCCTGACTCCCCCCTCTCCCCTCCTCCATGACACAGCGGCTCCACCTCCCTCCTTTCCCTCTGCTACTTTCCTTCCTTCCTTTCTCCATCTCTTTCTATTTGCCTTTCCTCCCTCCCATTCTCTCTCCAGCCACCCTCCCGCCCACTCATCCATCACCCCTCCTCCGCCCGTCTGATGCTTATACAATCGCCTTCCCTCTCCCGCATCTCACTTGCGCCCGAGGTCCCCCCTCCACGCAGGAGAATCGGTGGGAGTCTCTGGGGGAGTTGGCTGCAGTGGAGTGGAACCGAGGGAGATGAGAGCCATTCGTCTGCCCTGGCTGAACCTTCCCTGCCGCAGGGGAAGCACAGGGAGAGGCATCTTGACAGGGAGGTGCAACCATGAATATCCCCTTCCCAGCCGGGCCAGCGTGTCCCTCCCAGACTCTGCCTCTGTGCTGCTCTGCAAGCGCTCGGGCGGCAAACGCTGCAAGCAGCCCTGCTGCTCGGCTTCTGTTTTCCTCTCTTACGCTACCAGCAGGCCTCTGATTAGTGCCTGGAATAAATAATGGTGCAATAACGATTTCCCTGATCACTGCCTGGCGGTGGAGCTGGTGCCGCAGCCTTAGGGAGGGTGCTGCGGTAGGGACGGATTCTCAGATGTTTCACCAAAATCACCCAGGCACTTGCATCATGCCCTTCGCTCCCCCCAGGGGCCACCCCGGGCAGAGGCATCCCCATCTCTGGGCCTGGCAGAGCTGGGAGCCCCTGAGATGGGGTAGAAAAGGGGTTCACTTGCAGCCGGAGGGCTAATTAGCTCCCCAGCGTACAGGGGAGAACCCCGGCCTGGCCTGGAATCGGCCTCCCTGGCCTTCAGCTAAGTTCAGCATTCTGCGTCCTGCAGCGAATTCATAGATTGAAAGGGGGGGGGAATCCAGCCCCCAGGACTTTAAAACCCAGGCCTGGATTTGACTGCCTGGGCCCATCCGTTTTCTCCCTCCCATTGCTGCCTGGGCCAGGCCTGATACCACATCACGCCCTGGCTCCCCTTCCCCGCGGCTCTGGCACACGGCGGGAGCTCAGCGCAGGCGGTGGAGATTAGCCGGCGGATTAAGCCGGCGCACGAAGTGAAAGGCGATCAAGCTAGCAGATTGCAAGGCAGGTGATTTATTGTGTTTTCCCCCTTCCCCCCCCATAATCCCCCTTCCTCTGGATTCTGTGGGTGGAAGATGTGCTTCCTCCGGCCAAAGCCCAGAGAGCGGAAGCCCGTGATGAAGCTGTGCTGGACAGGCACACGGACACAGAGGATGGGGGGGACCAGTGAGGGCAGGGACTGCCTGCACCCCTCAGCCACACAGGGCAGTGGACTGTCCGCCCCAAGCACATCTCAGCGCTGGCCCGCTGGCTTGCGTGGGCGTGGTGGGGGGAGGCAGTTTGCCATGTGTATCACTCTCCTGGAAGAAAACACAAAATTCTCATGGGCAGAGCTTGTGGGGGGAGTAGGGGACTTGGATTCAGAGTGGTCCAAACTGCTCGGCAAGCAAACAGCATGGGCTTTGCTACGGCTAGAGGGAAACGGCTCCGGCCAGGAACACGGAGCACAAGAGCCACAAGAACGGCTAAAGGCTTGGAGACGGTGCCTTAGCGACGGGTGCACGGTGCTCAAGCTGAGCACAAAGAAGGCTGCGGGGGCCTGAGCCCAGCCGATCGGTACCTGCCCGGAGAATACGTGTTTACTCATGGGCGGTTCAGTCCAGCAGACAGAGGTGTCACAGACTGACAGGCCAGGTGCTCTCTCTCTCCTAGCTCTGTAATGGTCCCTGCAAGAACTCTTCAGTGCATGAGATGCGGGAGAACTCTTTGGGTGCAATTTTTGAGATAGACTGTAACTTACTTGGTTTTCTTAAAGCGGGGTGCGGAACCTAAAGCCATACGCTGGATGCGGCCCCCAGCTTGCCTGAATCTGGCCCCTGAAGCTCGCAGCTCCTCTACCAGCCGGCTCCTGCACGCTTCCCCACACCCCAAGCCTGTTTCCTGGCAGCCCCCACCTACACACTATAAACCCCTCATTTTGACCCACCCCAGAGTCTACTGGGAGCTCACAAAAATCTACTCACCCTCAGTCTCTGGCATGGCCCCTGACTTATTTTTCTGTGGGTCACTTCACGTGGAAGTGGCAGAGGGGCTTAATGGCTTCGTTTCGATTTTCACCAAGATTAGTGGCAATTGGATACCTAACAGTGAATTGCCAGTGAAAATGAAGTAGCATCAGAAGTTAAAATAGGGAAAAGAACAAGTTCAAAATTACTTAGACAAAGTAGGTATCTTCAAGTCACCTGGGCCTGATGAAATGCATCCTAGAATATTTACTGAGCTAAGGAAGTATCCGAACCGTTAGCTATCATCGTTGAAAAGTCCTGGAAGATGGGTGAGATTCTAGAAGACAGGAAAAGGACAAATACAGTGGAAAAGGGAAGTAAGAACAACCCTGGGAATTACAGACCAGCCAGCTTAACTTCTGTGCCAGGAAGGTAATGGGGCAAAGAATTTAGGAATTAATCTGCAAACATTTAGAAGATAATAAGGTGATAACTAACAGCCAGCATGGATTTGTCAAGAACAAATCATACCAAACCACCCTGAGAGCTTTCTTTGACAGGGTAACAAGCCTTATGGACAGGGAGGAAGTGGTAGATGTGGTAATATCAAAACTTTAGTAAGGCTTTTGATATTGTCTTGCATGATCTTCTTATCAATAAACTAGAGAAATACAACCTAGCTGGGGCTACTATCAGGCGGGTGCATAACTGGTTGGGTAACCATTTTCAGAGAGTAGTTATCAATGATTCATAGTCATGCTGGAAGGGCATAACAAGTGGGGTTCCACAAGGATTAGTTTTGGGACCGGTTCTGTTCAATATCTTCATCAATGGTTTAGATGATGGCATAGTGAGGACGCTTCCAAAGTTTGTGGATGATACCAAGTTGGGAGGGGTTGCAAGTGCATTGGAGGATAGGCATCATAATTCAAAATAATCTGGACAAACTGGAGGTGCTCAGGGGAGAGGGTGGAAAGAGGTGGGGTGGGGTTGGGAGGTTGGATGGGGTGGGGTGGGACCTGAGGCAGGGGAGGGATGAGCACACCCCAGCTAGAACAGAAGTCGGTGCCTATGTCTCGAGTAGCCTTCCAGTTCTACTCGATTTGATTCGATTCAATTCGATTTGATTCTTCCTCAGGTTTTATTCTCCACTTCTAAAAAGTCTCAGAGGGGGAGCCATGCTAGTCTGTGACTTTTCAAAACAAGGAGTCCTGTGGCATAGAGCCTAACAAATATATATATATAGTACCAGGAGCTTTCCTGGGCCAAACTGCCACTCCTACTCGCATTCTGCAGCCTCAGAAGGGAACGTCGTGCTCCTCTCACGTTGCCTCCTGCATATCAGGCAAAGAGAACTGCCCCGAAGTGTTTCCCGTCTGCAGGAGGGCGTGCATTGCGGCAGCACGCCAGCAGTGTGACCTCTGGGTAAAGGCTGACCTTCTCTAGGACCCCCGAAATTGACATGCTGCAGGTTTCTGTCTGGGGTACTTCAGAAGGGTGCAGGGAAGGGTAAGTAACTCAGTTTGGGTGTCATTTGGGTTGTGGAGATCTAAACCTGGGGACACCAAACAGCTATTTTTAAAAGGTGTCGAGGTGTTTTTATTTGTCGTGTTTGCTTTGCAAAGAGCAGGCGCTCAGGTTGTTGTGATGCGGGTCAGTGTAAGATAAGATGAAAGGAGGGTGCCATCCTGCCTTGGAGCTTGCGGCTGAATTTTTGCTTTGGGCAGAGGGGTGCCTGCACAGGAGGAGAGAGATCCGACAGAAACGAAGAGGAGACAAGGCCCAGCCAGGCAAGGAGAGGAAAGAAAGCCAAGCCGCAATAGCCTACCAGCACAGTCTGGCCCTGGAAAAAGCCAGCAAGAACTTTTGGGGCCTGAAGTTGGGGAGTGTAAGTGAAGAAATTGCTCCTTTGGTTTCTTCAGCGTTCAGAGACACCGGGCACGGTACATTCCTAGGAAATAAACAAGCTTCCAGAAAACAAAGTGCCAGACTCCATCAATTGCTGCTTCCAGCTGGCACAACCCCAGGGCCCCAAACGTTGCTGGGGCGAGGGGCAGGATCCAGGTTGCAGGGGAGAGGCTGTGAGCTGCGTGTTCTGTTGGGCCCAGGGGCAGTGAATATGGAGGGACTTGCAGAAACCAGAAGCGGCCTGTGGGATTTCAGGAGGGGAAGGTGCCACAGGAGAATGCTGGGATCTGTCTGCTGGGGGCTGACAGGCCGGGCGGTGAAGGGGACGGCAGCTGCACATTGCCACGCCTAACGTTAGGTGCCCAGCCCCACGGTGGAGCCCTGGTACAGTGTGAGCTGGCACCTAAGGAAGGGATTCACAGATGCTGAGCCGCCTATGCCAGCCAAGTGGCCGTGCCCAGGGGAGAGGGAGCAGAAGCCCGTGCCCAGTGGGAGTTCAGCGCCTGTCTCCCCCGGGTGCTCAGCCTGACCCTGCTCTGCCTGCTCCTCCAACTTCCCTCAGGGGGCAGGGGCCTGAGGGTCCTGTTCTGGGTGTGCGCAGCTGGCTGGGAGGTCAGGGGCGCTGGTGCGGAAGTGAAGCCCCCAGAGGTGCGGCAGTAGGTGATCGTGGGCTCCATGTTTGGCCTCGGCAGGTGGAGGCCTCAGTCTCTTTATGGATCTAAGTCCCAGTGATGGAGCTGGGAAGAGACCCTGGGTCCTGACTCCCCTGTGCCCTGCTGGGACCACTGGCAAACACCCCTCCCGAGCTCCTGGTGGCCATGCCAAGGAACGTTCTTCCTGCTCCCTGCTTTCCACGGCTCCTTTGCTCGCTCTGTGGCGGGGCCGGCTGGCACTGAGCCGCTCTGCAAACACAGCTGCCAGCCTCCCCGCCGGCCTGTGCTGGCACAGACCCGCACGCCGCACCTGTGCAGGTGGGGGCTGAAGCCAAGCACCCCTCCCCCACGGCAGTCAGCAGCCATCCATCCCAACCCCCCATCTCCCACCCACTCAGCCCTTCCCCTGGGTCCGGGCTTCTCTCCCCTTCCCAGGGCGGTACAGGAGGGACCCAGGGTGCCGAGGAGGAGGAGCCCAGAAAGGAGCTAAACAGGGAGGCAGGACCAGGGTTTCGCTACTGCCTGAGCCCAGGACTGACTCCAGGAGACAGCGCCGGTCCGTCCAAAGCAGGGCCACAGCCGGCGGACGATTGTTCCCGTTAACGAGAGGGACAGGAGCACACTCCTCCCGGACTCCCCTGCTCACCTCTGGCCTCTCTGCTGCACCGGGGAGACCCGGGGGTGCGTGGACAGCTCACCCCTGTGGCACGGAGGGGCTGCAGGTAGCAGCGTAAAGCAGCCATGAGCGGCCGGACTAGGCGCCTGCTCTACACGCTCAGCGCCCAGCAGGCACATGGAGTCCGGCAGGGCTGGGCCGGCGAGGGCGGCGAATGCAGAAAGCCTGAGAATTCAGTTCTGCAGGCGGGGCCCGAGCTGCAGCCTCTGGCTCAGAACCGGGCAGGGCTAATGCCGGCGAGCGGCGCCCAGCCAGGCCGGTCGGGTGACACGCCAGCTCCATGTTCGTGGCACATGCGCCCTCTGAGGGTCCCCACGTCTCTGCTTTCCCCCAGCACGGCCACGCCCCTGCAAAGTGTCCTGGGCTCATCCAAGGGATGGGGAAGGTCTGGGATTTGGCCAAGGCCAAATGGGGGAGCAAATCCTGTAGCCCTGTGTGACAGGTGTGACGGCGCGTTGGGGGTTCCCCGTCTCCTGCACCCCGAAATGGCCCAAACAGACTGCACCAGCCAGTGGAATTGAGGGTGGTTTATTGCTCCTCCAGCACAGCGCAGCACAGATGTAATCTGGTCACAGGAACTGGGCTAGGATGCCTCAGGCCCCCTTGAGATGGGGGAGACTGGGCCCCTAAACTCCAGCCCCTTCTCCTAGGCTCTCCTCCATGCCCTCCGACAGCCAGCAACCAACCCACTCACTTCCAGCCCTGCCCCCCAGCCAAGGCAGCATTCCACCTTCCTTTGTTCCTCTCCATGGGTGGTGTCTGGCCACTGGTTTGCATAGTGACTCATCCTATTTTGCTGGGTCGTGGTACCCACGGCAGCCAGTGGGGGTTCCCCCAGAGCCAGCAGCATAGAAACCAGCCAGGTACCCCCACTACGTCACAGTTCTCCCCCCTCCGAGAGCGAACTGAGCAGGGTCACTCCGCTCGTGACCTAGGGAAGTTCGGGTCCTCTGCGTGGGAACCCGCCCCGGGGACATGGGTGCTCCCCTTGACTCGGGCCGGCCGTGGCAAGGCCCCACATGAGCTGGCTTCCCTCTGTCCACTCGCCGCCCCGCTCCAGGGCGACTGGCACAGGCCTGTACTCGGGGGTCACACCCACCCTTCCACTGGCCTTGATCTCTGGCCAGGGTCTCTCGGGCTGGGGCCATGAGCCCAGCGAGCCTTCTCTGGACAGCCAGGGCGGCTTCCACCCCCGATGCTCCATCCAGGGAGGACTTCCCCTCCCATAACTCTCTCAGCCAGCCCAGAGGGTCCTCTATCTGGGGTAGAGACCCCCAAGCCGCTTTCCTACTGTCTTGGGCCTTCCCGCCCCTCTGGCAGGAGTCACAGGACCGGCAGTACCGCTGCACGGCTGTAAAGATTCCCGGCCAATAGAAGTGCTGGAGCAGCTTCAGCCGGGTGCTCCGGATCCCCCGGTGGCCCCCAACGGGGGAATCGTGGGCCAAATACAGCAGCTTGAGGCGATACTTTCGGGGGACGACCAGCTGCCGCTCTACCCTCCATGCCCTCACCTTCCTGGGGGGGAGCCACTCACGGAACAGGAGTCCACGCCCCCGCAGGAATCTCTCCTGGCCACCTCTCCCCCGGGGCTGAGCTGCACGGAGGCCAGCCTGGTCCCTCAGCCTCTGCAAGGAGGGGTCTGCCTGCACCTCAGCCTGGAATTCAGCTGCTGAGGCAGGGATCGGGACCTGTCCCCCACCTCTGCCTAGGTCCGGAGTCCCAGCCTGGCTGGACCCCGTGTCCACTGGGATGGGACCCTGAGGACGCTGCCAGGAGTCCTTCCCTGGACCCACGTTGTCAGCCTCCCGCTGGCTCTGGCTCCGGGTAGTGACTAGAGCCCGCTGGGATTCATGGGGCCACTCCTCTAGGTCATTCCCCATCAGCACCTCGGTGGGCAAGTGCGGGTGCACCCCCACTTCCTTGAGGCCCTCCTTGGCCCCCCATTTCAGATGCACCCGGGCTACAGGCACCTTAAATGGGGACCCATCTATGCCCTTCAGGGTCAGCTGCGCGTGGGGTAGTATCCGCTCCGGGGCCACTATGTCGGATCGGGCCAGAGTCACCTCCGCCCCCGTGTCCCAGAAGCCTGTCACCTTCCTACCATCCACCTCCAGGGGTATGAGGCACTCGCTCCGCAGGGGCCGTCCTGCCCCCACCCGGTACACGGAGAAATCCGCCTCCTGAGAATCAGACCTCCCAGGGGAGGTGCACTGAGCATCCTTCCCCTCTCTCTGAGCTGAGGTTTGCCTGCCAGCCCCTGCCTCTGGGGCAGCCTGCCCTTCCTCCCGCCCCAGCCAGTTAACCCTGGAAAGTCCCCGGTCCTGGGACCTGGTGCACTGAGCCCTCTTGTGGCCTTTTTGCCCACAGCGATGGCAAGTTAGGCTTTGGGCTGTCTCTGTCCAGGCCCTGGCTGGTTCTCTGGGGCGCAGACGACCTGTTCCTTGGTCTCGCCCCGTAGTTGACTCCCTCCGTCGCTCAGCCGAGATCCGGTCTCTGCGCGGTTCCCTCTCTCTCCGGGACTCCCGTTCACACCCGGACCGGCTCTCCGTGAACTCGTCCGCCAGTCTCCCGGCCTCCTGGGGGTTCTCTGGTCTCCGGTCCTTGAGCCACAGCCTCAGTTTGGGTGGGCACGCTTCATAGAACTGCTCCATCATGACCAGCTTGAGCAGCTCCTCTGCGGTCTGGGCTCCGACTCCAGACACCCACTTGCGGCAGTATTGCGCCAGGCGGGAGGCCAGGTCCACATAGGTCTCCCGTGGCCCTTTCTGTACCCCCCGGAACTTCTTCCTGTACATCTCGGGGGTCAGCCCGAACTTGTGCAGCAGGGCCTCCTTGACTCGGTTGTAATCCCCTGGCTGTAGGTCCTCCAGCTGGCTGAGCACTCCGGCCGCCTCCTGGTTCAGTGCGGGGATGAGCTCCTGCAGCCAGCCAGCTGGGGGGACCCGTTGCAGTCCACAGGCCCTCTCAAAGGAGCTGAGGAACCCGTCTATGTCACCCATGTCCTTCAGTTGGGCCACCGTGAGCCTCTCCAAGCGTCTGGCAGTCCTGGGACCCTGGGGCCCATCCGCACTTGGCGCAGCCGGTGCCCTGCCGGTTCTCCGCTCTGCCATGGCCAGCTCATGCTGCCACTGCCTCTCTCGATCTTGGCGCTCCTTCTCTCGATCTTGGCGCTCCCTCTCTCGGTCCTGGCGGTCCCTCTCTCGGTCCTCTACTTCCAATTCCCTGATCCGCAGCTGGATCTCCAGGCGCCGCAGCTCCGCTGGGCTGGCCCCTGCCCTAGATGGGCTACGGCTTGCAGGCCTCCCGGGAGACGCTGTCTCATCTCTCCGTTGGGTTCCAGCGCTCCTCCCCCTCTCTGAGCCTGACACACTCTCAGGGGGGGTCTGGCTGCTTCCCCTGGGGACAAGATCCTGGCCCTGTGGCTGGTCATTCTCTTCCAGCTGGGTAATCAGCTGGGCCTTGGTTGCTTTCCGCACAGGCAAGCCCCTCTCTCTGCACAGCCCCACCAGCTCTGCCTTCAAGAGTCGGGCGTAGGCCATCTACCCGCTGGGCCCCTCGGTGCAGACTCACCAGTCTAGTGCTGCAGCGCCCCACGATTCCCAGGAACCGCTTCGCTCTGTCTCCAGCACGCCTGGCTCCAGGGCTCTTGCTTCTACTGCGCCTTGTCGCTTGCCGCTGGGAGCTTCATCCACGGGGTGCAGTGCATCCCACTCCTGACACCAGTGTGACGGCGCGTTGGGGTCCCCCGTCTCCTGCACCCCGAAATGGCCCAAACAGACTGCACCAGCCAGTGGAATTGAGGGTGGTTTATTGCTCCTCCAGCACAGCGCAGCACAGATGTAATCTGGTCACAGGAACTGGGCTAGGATGCCTCAGGCCCCCTTGAGATGGGGGAGACTGGGCCCCTAAACTCCAGCCCCTTCTCCTAGGCTCTCCTCCATGCCCTCCGACAGCCAGCAACCAACCCACTCACTTCCAGCCCTGCCCCCCAGCCAAGGCAGCATTCCACCTTCCTTTGTTCCTCTCCATGGGTGGTGTCTGGCCACTGGTTTGCATAGTGACTCATCCTGTTTTGCTGGGTCGTGGTACCCACGGCAGCCAGTGGGGGTTACCCCAGAGCCAGCAGCATAGGAACCCGCCAGGTACCCCCACTACGTCACAACAGGGCGTTCGCCCTGCACTGGCCCTTTAAGGGCAAACCCCAGCCTGAAGCAGGGCTGGGGAGTTTAGCCCCAGCTGGGGCTGCATTAGGGGATGAGGGCCCAGCTGGGGGCTATATAGGAACCTGGGCGGCAGCTCCCAGGGAAGGTCAGTGAGGGCCTGGCTGCTGGGGAAGCAGGAGGCTCCCTGGGGCGAGGCCGAGGCGAGGCCGAGGCGAGGCGAGGCTAGGCTAGGCTAGGCTAGGCTAGGGGAGCTCTGGCCGAGCAAACCCCCAGGCTGCAAGGCCTGCATAATGGCCTGGTGGAGAAACAACAACCCCCAGAAGGGGGGCTCAGACGGACTTGGGCACTGCCGGGGGGCAGTGTGGTGAAGAGGACGACGCGGCCTGGAGGAGAGGGGAAGCCCCGCCAGAGGGAAGGTACTGTGCCAGCAGAAGGAGCTGATCCTGGAAGCAGACGGCAGACCCCCTGCTATGGTGGTGAGTGAAACCCCTCACACCCTGACTCCAGTGCTCCAACCACTAGGCCACGTCCCCTTCCCATTCCTCCAATAGAGTGCAGGGCCCTGAGTGAGCCGAGCTGAGCCGTGAGCCAGCAGATGTCACCCAGGGACTGATCAGTGCCAGCAATTGGCCTGTTCCAGCCTGGACAAGGGGCATTCCTGCTGCACAGAAGGGTCCCAGCTCTGCTCCCCTGGCCTCCCCCAGCTGCTGCTGCAAGCGCAAAGCGTCTCCTTGGCTGCACATGGTGTTTCTCAGGCTCCGGCTGTGATCTCCAGCCAGGGCTCCCCTGGGCCTGGGGGCACATTCCTGAAAGGGAGACAACCCAGGGCCCGACACCCCTACCCTGAGCCTCCCTTTGCTCTGGGGGAACTGGGAGCCAGGCGGCACAGCGGGGCCCTGGCCTGTGCTGGCCGCGATCGCAGGGCTAGTAATAGGCAGCAGTGCAGCCAGCGTGGCACTCAAGCCACCACCTGCGCCATGCGCATGGCTCTGCCCGTCCATCTCCTGGGGCACAGGCCCAGCTGAGCTTGTCGCCCACCCCGAAATGCTGGGCCGAGCCCCATCCCCAAGCAGGGCTGCCCACCAGCGCCCCTCCCTGCAGGGAGCCACAAGGGCTGTGCTGGGATGGCAGGCCCTGGCAGCCGCGGCTGCTGGGAACCCCCGGCTGGGGGCAGGGCGATCCGGGCGGCCGGGAAGCGCTGGCAGAGCTGTGAGGAAAGCTGTCAAGAGAGCAGGCAAAGGCGTGAGTGTGTGGGAGGGGGCAGCGCTTCGCGAGCAGCATCCCTGGCTCAGCCGGCTGCAGCGTCGCGTGAGGCGCAAGGCTCTGGGGAAGATGCTGAGGATCCGGGTGTGGGGCTGGCTGTGGGGAGCCGGGCTGATTTGTTTGGGAAGGCAAGGATGCAGGCTGAATGAAGGACAAAGCTGAGAGGGATGCAGATGGGGGGAGGGGGCCCTCTTAAAGCAACATGCCTTGCTTTGATCTTTAAAGTCCGAGCCTTCCTTGAAATGCTGGGCCGTGTCCCTGCACGCCTGTGGTGAGCCCCATGCTGTGATTCTTGGGGCGGGCACGGGGCAGCCTATGGCCCCAGTCCACCCACCAGGCATCGGATGCTGGGCCGTGTCCCTGCACGCCTGTGGTGAGCCCCATGCTGTGATTCTTGGGGCGGGCACAGGGCAGCCTATGGCCCCAGTCCACCCACCAGGCATCGGATGTGCTGGGGTTTTCCTCCTGGGTTCCGTTGCTTTGGTGCAGTGAATAGTGGCACCTTGGTGCCCAATTGGTCACTGGACCAGCTGAAGGGGCTGGATGGGCGGCAGTGTTCCCTGGATGCTGGGCACTTTTGTGGCCCCTTAGGAGAGAGTTTAATGACGCCCAGCTGGTGAGCAAAGCACCACAGCTTGGTTTGTATTTCTACTGGTGGTGCACATTCACACATGCCTCGGTGCACATAACATTATTCTGCACATGAATGGGAAAGTGTGACGGCGCGTTGGGGGTCCCCCATCTCCTGCACCCTGAAATGGCACAAACAGACTCCACCAGCCAGTGGAACTGAGGGTGGTTTATTGCTCCTCCAGGATACAGCATAGCACAGATGTAATCTGGTTACAGGAACTGGGGCTAAGAGGCCTCAGTGCTCCCCTTGAGATAGGGGAGTCCCAGCCCCCCTCCCCAGCTCCTGCTCCCCTGCTTTCCAGACCGCAGAGGCCACCACAGCCCAGCAAGTACCCCCACTACGTCACAGAAAGATCTGCACATGGATGGATAAGATTAGAGGAATTTGAATGACGCACATCTGGATCCAAACTCTCCCAGCTCTGGGTTTCAGTGGACACCAATCTGGAGGGATAGACTTGCTGAGTGCAAGCTTCAGAAACTTCTCATTGCTAATACCAGCCACGCTCCCGGCCAGTTCACGCTGGCGGGCGCTGCAGGCGGGGCCCAGCAATGGTTGCTGCACTGAGCAGAGAGATGCAAAGCACAGTTAGCAGGCAAGTGCCCCAGGGCATGTCTGTGTCCAGGTGAAGGTCACTTGTCTTGGGTGAACTGACAACGCTGATGCTGAGGGATGGGTTCCTGCAGGAGAGGGCTGCACGGGAAGGAGCACTGATGTTTTGGGATGAGTCAGTGGATGAAACTTTTAGGAAGAGTCATTTGTCTGCTGGGGCTGCCGACACGTCCCATTACACAGGCGTTTGCTGGCCCGTTGAAGGGGAGTGGAGGGGGCAGTCTGGTGCCCCTGGACCCATCAGCTGCCTCTCGGGGGGGAGTGAAGAGCCGAAACCCATCTGAGAGTGTGCAGAGAAGGGCAGGGGAGAGCCCTTGGGGGGGGAAGAGAAGAGTGTTCCTGGAGGACCGGCCAGGGCTGGAGCAAAGCCTGCCCAGTTCCAGGCCTGCCTACAGCAATTGTGGACTCCAGTACAGCCCCCTGCCCCTCCCTCGGCCGGAGCCACAAGCCCCCGCCCAGAGAAAATCTAAGTGCCCCCCTCGACCAGGGGACCCCCTGGCTGGTTGCAGCCCATCCCCCACCAGCCCAGAGGAGCCTCTCCCCCTCCCACCTGCCCGGAGGAGCCTTGGCTCAGCTGCAGCTGCACTGACCCAGACCCAGCCCAGCCTATTTGCTGCTCAGCTGCCCCACAACCGGCATGGGGCACAGCAACGGTGCCTGAGAAGAGGCGTCTTCCCAGGGCATGCTGGGTCAGGGAAGGGAGGGGAGGCCGCTGGCCAGGAGGGGGTGCTTGGGCTCCTCCGAGTGGGGGGGTCTGCGATGAACTCCTCTGCCCGCTGGGGGGTGTGATGACGTGTCGGGATTCCCCCCACACTGCACCCCCGTAGCAGCCAGAACAGACTCTGCCAGCCAGTCGAATGGAGAGGGGTAATTGCTTCTCCAGGATACCGCCCAGCACAGACGTGATGTGGCTGCAGGAGTTGGGGCCAGGATGCCTCAGCCCCCTGGAGAGGGGGTCCCTGGGCCCCTCGATTCCAGCCCCCTCCTTAGTCTGTCCCCTTCATGGTTCCAGCCCAAGACTGACCCGTCCCCAGACACTCACTTCCCTAGTTCCCTCGCTGCCCTCAACTCCTCTGACCGGTTTGGTCCTTGTCTAGGACTTAGGAAGCCCCCCCTGCTTCCCCCCTGCTGGGCCGTGCTCACAGGCAGGGCCAGCAGGGGTCACCCACAGCCACAGCCCAGCAAGGTACTGACACCGCATCACCACCTGTGGGTGAGTCAATGGGGATCGCACCTCACAGCGCAGGGGAGCCCCAGGATACAGAGCAGACAGCCCCCCACTGCGCCACAGGGGCATTTCCTTCTTTCCTTGGTGGGGGGAGAGGTGTGGCTCCAGCCAAGGGGGGGGGGGGGGAGAGGTGTGGCTCCAGCCAAGGGGGGGGGGGGGGGAGAGGTGTGGCTCCAGCCAAGGGGGGGGGGGGGAGAGGTGTGGCTCCAGCCAAGGGGGGGGGGAGGGGAGAGGTGTGGCTCCAGCCAAGGGGGGGGGGGAGGGGAGAGGTGTGGCTCCAGCCAAGGGGGGGGGGGAGGGGAGAGGTGTGGCTCCAGCCAAAGGGGGGGGGGGGGAGAGGTGTGGCTCCAGCCAAAGGGGGGGGGGAGGGAAGAGGTGTGGCTCCAGCCAAAGGGGGGGGGGAGGGGAGAGGTGTGGCTCCAGCCAAAGGGGGGGGAAGAGGTGTGGCTCCAGCCAAGGGGGGGGGAGGGGAGAGGTGTGGCTCCAGCCAAGGGGGGGGGGGAGGGGAGAGGTGTGGCTCCAGCCAAGGGGGGGGGAGGGGAGAGAGGTGTGGCTCCAGCCAAGGGGATCTCTCTGCTCTGGCCACAGAGGAAGGAGGGTGCGGGCGCAAGGAGTGGAGCCAGGGGCTAGGGGAACCCCACCCACCGCTCACATGCCCAGGCCTGGGGCCCAGCTGCCCTTTTAAATCGCCCACCTTGCCCTCCCCTGTCCGCGGGCAGGAGGCCTCCCTTGGCAGAGCAATGGATTTGGGAGTTTACAGGAAACACCCGCCCCTCCCGGCGGTGTGCGGAGGGGCCCGGTGAGAGCGCCAGCCACGGCGCCGGGTGACTCGGCGGGAGACGAGGGGGCTCCGACAGGCCCAGGCACACACAGGCTGTCCAAGTGGCCAGAGTGGGGGCCTGGTCCCGGGGGCCTGGTCCGGGGGGCCTGCGACACGTCCCCAGGCTCAGGGCGAGGCTGGGAGAGCGGAAGCCTCTCATCCCGGGCAGCAGCGCAGAGCTGCAGGACTGAGGCCGGCTGGCAGGTTCTGGCCCCTCCCAGGCGACCTGGCCCCTCAGCTCCCCCTGCGCACAGGAGGGTCAGCAGGGGCTGGCTTGCTCCTTGGAAAGCAGTTTTAGCAGCACCCCCCACGGCCTGGGGGTTAGCTCTCCTGGGGCTCTCTGCGTGGGGGGCAGACCCAGCCTGCTGCTCATGGCTGGGGCAGGCGCCCAAGAAGCGGCATGCAGGAGCCGGGCGAAGCCAAGCCCTCTTTGGTGGCGGCATGGGCCGGTGCAGCACTCCCCTTGGAGAGCTGAAACCTCCTGGAGTCTGGCCAGAGGAGCCTGGTGCCCTCTGGGACCCCGATTCTACTCCTGAGGCCAGGCGGCGTTCGGAAACCCTGCGGGCTGTGGCAGATGGCAGGCGGTGACTCCCTGCAGAGACTGGGGGCTGAGTGCAGGGTGCTGCAGGTGGGCGGGAGGAGACAGCTGGTAGGTTCTTCTCTGCGCTGCAGATTGCTGTTGGCAGCGGACAGGAGGCAGCGCCGCTCCTCTGAGCAGGGAGCTGGTGCGAAAGGAGACAACCCCAAGAGGCTGGGGTTAGGTTTGCCAGCACTGGGGCTACCCTGCTTTAGAAGGACGGAGACCCGAAGGGCTGTAGGAATTGGGGGCTGACGCCCCACTCCATGGGAGAGCTCGTTACTCTGCGTCAGTGTCAAGTGCATGCCCCAGTTTCCTTCTTCTGGCCAGGGCCTGTCGCTGAGTCCTGGAGGATCTTCTCCTCCCCTTTCCAAGGAAGCAAGCGAGGAGACGGGCTGCCCTGGCTGCAGCGTCTCTGGGGGCACTAGGAGCGAGCAGCAGAGCCGGGGTTGTGCTTTGGAGCCGGATCTGAGAACACACTGAATTATTGATGTAATAGCGGCAGGAACCAGCAACACCCCTGAGTCTGTTTCTCAGAGCTCTGACATGTGTAACGGTGACGGTGCAGGCGAAGGCTGGATGCAAACATGGCTCAGTCAATGATCGCTCGGATGATTCAGCCAGATTCGTAACAGCTTCTCGGGGGACGGGCGAGCGCGTGGTCTGGTGGCCACGGGCCAGGGCTGAGGAAGCCGTTCTTACTCAGTTGGCCAGTCCACGGGCTCGGTTTGATCCCCAGGCAGGGGCTCTCGGATTCCTGGCTGAGGCTGAGCTCTCTTGTGACATGCTGTTGTCTGTAGGAGGCTGTTCCAGCTCACTGGATGGTGAGGGAGCCACTGGGTCTTGCTGTTTTCCCTTCTTGGCTGGAGCTCAGCAGTGTGACAGGCCTGGCCGTGAAGCCTTCGGTGCCTGGCGAAAGTCAGTGGGGCGCAGCCAGGGCTGCTGTGAGTTCATCACACCTGTCTGTGCCCTGCAAAGTAACCCTCGTGTGAGGTCCCCACGGAGACACGTCAATCCCCACTTCTCCCCCAGAGGAGGGGAGGCGGGAGAACAAGCGTGTGACAGGCGTATCACGTGATGCCCTGCTGCAAGGTGCTCAGACAGGATGGTGACAGATGTGGTATAAGAACAGGTAGAGAACAGAACCGGTCACTGTTACGTGCCTCAGTTTCCCCTGTCACATGCCTCAGTTTCCCCATTTGTAAAGCAGGGCTAATGATGAGATGGGGCCGCCGGGGCGTGTGGCTGTAGTCCCTGCTGCACAGAATGTTTCTCAATGTTCTTGGGTTAAGGATGCTCTAAGAGCAAAGGGTTATTGGGGGACTTGGCCTGACTGAGTTTGACACCAACTCGTGGCCCATGGTTGGCTGGCCGCTGCTTATTCACTGTCCTGTTCAGCCAGGAAGCAGCACCGGGTGATGGGAGCTAGGCCCATCCTCATGCTTGAGACAGCCAAGCGCAGCTTGTCCAGCAGCAGACAGTGTGCTCAGGTTTGAGCCTTCAGTCCCCAGCAGGCAGCCAGTGGTGTCACACAGCCACCTAGTGTAGACGGGCCACAGCACAATGAACCGGGGTTTGCTCTGCTTTCCTTTCCCAGCTCCTGGCAGCTAGGGACGGGAACAGTGGGTGCAAATCACAACTTACCGCAGTCCTGCTTCTCTAGCCTGACTCCCACCCCCGATCTAGCTTTCTTACCTGTAGACCTCAACGCCCTTCACAAAGAAGGCCGGTATCGCTATCCCCATTTCACAGATGGGGAAACTGAGGCACAGTGTTTAGCCAAAGGTCAGCGAGTGGGGCTAGCTCAGAGTTCTCCAGCTATCCTGGGGAAAGTGAAGCACACAAAGAGGAAGTGAAGTCATTCAGAGGCAAAGCTGGGACTAGAACCCCAAAGGGCTTCTAACCACTGTGAAACAAAACCCTGAGGGCTTGCCTCCGACCAGATCTCCTGCCACTTTTACAGTCAGTGAGAACGCCTAGTTTTTATCTAGCATTTTGATCAATCTGTCTCCTGGCCCTTTACAAAGGAGGTCAGTCATACAGCTAGGGAAACTGAGGCAAGGCAGTGCTGTCGCTCACTCCAGATCCCCCATGCAGAGGTGACTTTAGGCCAGATAGCCAGCAGGCGTAAACAGGTGCTGCTTTTCTGATGGCAATGGAGCAACCCCAATTTACACCAGCTAAGAATCCGGCCTTTTCTTTGCTCCTGTGCTTGGCACCCAGGCCTGTGCTTGGCTGGGTGGGGGGTGGAGTGGTGCCAAGGGGGCTTAAGGGCCAGCTGGAGTGCCAGGTGGTCAGCACTGCACAGAGCCAGGCCTGATTACTGAGAGCTGCTACCACGCTCCCTTTAAAGCTGTGCCTGGGAAGAGCCGCACGTCTTGTTGTTTTAATGTCAGCTGCAGTGTTGGTGCCAGCCTGCTCCGTGGGGAGCAAGAGGATGGAAGCTATGGAAACCAGGGGGAGGGCCAGGCTCAGGGGAGCAGCAAGGGGGGAGCGCAGTGACTTGGGCCCAGAGAGCAGTGACGCAGCAGAGGCTGAGATGGAGGAGCAGCTGTGGGGCGGGAAATCCGGCAGAGGAATGGGTTGGGGGGGTGCAGGAGAAGGTAGGCTGAGGATCAAGCTCCGAGGGGTGGCAGGAGTGTGGAGCAGGCTCAGGAGAATGGGACCCTCCAGGATCCAGTTTTAAACCCCTCCCCTGTGTGGTGATCGGGGGGAGGTCACGCAGAGCGCATGGAGGGGGAGATTTTCCTTCTGGATGAACTGCAAGGGCTGGTCCCTCTCAGTGCCCTGAAAGGCCTGGCCTCTGTCCCGCTTCCTGGCTGGTTTTGTGAGCAGGGTGGGGAGCCACACACAGCCAGCGGTGGCAGCCCTCCCAAGAACCCACCTGGGAATTAGTTAATTACACTCTTGTCATGGTGGTATTGCCCCCGGGAGCCAGAGGGGGAAACTGAGGCCCGAAGTGCTGTAACTGCTAGACCCCACTCCTGTTCTACAGCTGGGACTAGAACCTGGAGTCCTGGGGCCTGGTCCTGTTGTTCTAACCACTAGCTAGTGCTACCTCCATAAACCTGGGCTGCTATTTGTGCCATGTGAGTTCATCTGCTTCCACAGCCCTCCAGGAAGACATGATAATTAGAGCCCAGCAAATCTGTGGGTTCTGCATCCGTGGGTGCGGCTGCAGATAGCCATCCATGACACATTTTTGTGGATACGGACGCAGATACAAATTTTGTATCCTCACAGGGCTGTAGTGATATTGGATCATACGCTCCGTGCTGTGACTCCCAGCTCTCTGCAATGCCTCTCCCAAGGAAGGGCGGGGGAGCCGGGAGCCAGATCAGTCTTTCCTACAGGAATAGGAACGAGGCTGGCGTCTCTGCAAGATGGCAAAGAACCTGGCTCCCAGCTCCATCATGCAGCAATGACCGAGTATCTGCAGACAGCTCCCCATAGACAGCACTCCGGTACGGGGAACTCCTGGGAGAGGCCTTACAGTCCCTCCTCCCGCTGTCTGCGCTGGAGAGCAAGGATCCGTAGCTAGCTCCAGCTGAGCTCCCCTGACCCCCAACTCGGACCGTGAGGCTCACTGGGTACCTGCAAGGCTCCCGGGCTAGCAGCAAACAGGCCCCTAGCTATTATATGTTTCAAACAATTGTGGATTTGTTTGTGCAAAGTAAAGTCCTACTTCACAATTACCTACCCATACCAACCTTTGCATAAACAATCCTGCCACTTAAATTAGCGGAATGCACTCCTTTTCACACCCGAATATGCTGAGTGAAAGGTTTACATAATTTATTTTTTTTTGTTTCTCATGGGGAAAAAGGTCATGACTATTATAATTAGAGTTCATCAAAAATATGTGCTAACAGAATGAAAACCGAGTCGCCTGCTGAACTGTCGTTTTCGTGAACAGAAAAGTATTACTGTTACAAATCACAAAATAATTCCGATCAGTGATGGGAAGCTTGAAGAGTTTCTGACTGAAATGTACTATGGATGGTAATTATTCAATACAATGAATAGTGTTTGAAGTTGAAAATCCTACAGATGTAAAACTGTTCTGTGACTTCCCTTTCCAAGCACATTAATCCAAAATTCTATGGCATGGATTTAGTTTCTTGCACCTTCCTATGCATGTAAACTGCGCAAAACTACTCTGCCCGGGCCTCACCTGCTCGTCTGAAATAATTAGAGGATCCCACCAAGGCAGAGAGGAGAGCGACAAACCCAGGGAACCAGGGTTTCAGCAGCACATGCCAGGCTAGGCCCTGAGGTTCCTATTTAGCTGCTTTCTCCCTCCTCTCTTCCACTATCCCAGCTTTCTCCATTGCCCAATTCACGGCCAGGTGAGCTTGGCCGACTGGAGAAATCTGGCCTTGATTCAGGTGCCTCGCAGGGATCTCTGGGGAAATGCAGCCCCAGTTGGGGGTGCTGAGCAGGAAAAGTCCGGTCCTGAGCTCTTTGGGAAATCTAGCACCACTTTTTCCCAGAGGAAACCCAGCCCAGCCCCCACGCCAGCAACTGAGCAGCTGTGTTTGCAGGCAGGCAGCAGCACATGCAGGTACCAGCCCTAGGGAGGGGGAGCTTTCTGCAAACACTGGCTCAGCTTGGGAGCCAGGCATTAGCAGGGTGTCTGCTGTGCTGTCTTCGAAACCCCCCACTGCTGAGTGGGGCGCAGAGAGAGGGAATGGCCGATGGGAGTGGGGGGGGCAGCTGGTGGAGGAAGGGAAAGGCGATGGAGCAAGATGCCAAGGAGAGTGACAGGAAGCAGTGACAGCGAGGGGGCAGAGGTAGGGAGGGGGGAGAGATGATGCACAAAGGAGGCAGGAGACAGCAGGCCAGAGAGGAGCAGGGCCCGGGCTGCCAGGCCTGTGATGTCTTCGCCCCCCCCCCCCGTTTCTGTCTGCTGGGAGGGGCTGCTTCCCTTGCCCCCAGTGACCCACTGGAGTCGCGGCCAGAGCGGCAGGCCAGTTGTGCCAGGGCCCTTTACCCCACACTGCATTGCTTGGAGTTTATTGTTTGCAACAGGACCCTTTGCCGGCTGCTTGTGCCTCCGCTCTCCTTGGGCTGGCTGGCTGGCATGGACCAGGGCCAGGAGGCTGAAAGCCCAGGCCTGAGTTTGCCCAGCAACCTTGCTTCCAGCTCCCAGCCAGGCCTTTCTAACATATGTTCTCAGAGCTGGAAACACACCAAAGAAGGGTGGGAGGGGAAGTTGGAATGTGCTGAGTTCCATGCTCAGCGCTGGGAGGGAGTGGGGCTTGTGGGTTACAGTGGGGGAGGGCGGGCTGCGGGGAGCAGGACTCTGGGCTCTCTGCCACTGACTTGCTCAGTGACCTTGGTGCGTCCCTTCCTATCTCTGCGCCTTGATTTCCCCTGTCAAATGGAGAGACTGGAATCCAGCCATATGTGCAGCAGCTGTAATGCTCTGCAAAGGTAAAGTGCTGTTCACATGGCGGGGGGGGGCAGAGAAATAAGATGGGAGGGGCTCGCTCCTCTCCTACATCTTCAACTGGGGTGCATTGCCTCTTGGCCTCACACGTCTTTTCTCCCCCCTCCCCTCCTGACTCTCTGACCCATAATTATTTAGCTCTTAGCTAGCATTGGGAGGGGATGCGAAGAAGGGGAGAAAGGAAAAACAATAGGGAAAATTGATAGATGAAGGCAAAAGAGCTAGTTGGATCAGGATATATTGGGATAAACAGATGGGTGTGCCTGGGGAAGGAAGGCAGCTGCAGGGTGTGAATGTATGGAGAAGAAAGGAAAGATGGCTGGAGGGGGTGTGAATGCAGATGATAGAGGGGTGTGTATGGGGAAGGAAGGGAAGGCAGGTACTGGGGTGTGAATGGGGATGCAGAAGGGTATGTATGGGGGAGGAAGGCGACAGGAGGGGTGTGACTGCAGATGGACAGAGGGGTGTGTCTGGCGAAGGGAGGAAAGGAGGCGGGAGGGGTGTGATGGATGGCTCAGGCTCCCGTCCCAATCTCTGATCCCATTGAGCACTGTCCGGGGGCAGGGCCCCAGCTCAGGAAGGGGTCAGGGTTGGGCTGGCACGAGGCACCACGGATGCTGCCCGGAGAGCGGCGATGCGAGCAGGAAACATCTGGTGGGGCACTTACGCCAGCAGCGTCACCTCCCTGGCTGAGCATTAATCAGCCAGCAGCTGCTGGCTGCACATCACAGGCCCCGCAAAGGCTGGTGCGGATTAGCCTGGCTGGGGGCAGGGATGCTTCTCCAAATGCTGCGGGGGCCCCTAGCAACACAGTCCGCTCCAGCCTGCGCCCAGCTCGCTCGGCGGGCTCCCAGGAGAGCGGCAGACAAGGGCAGGGCTCGGTCCTGGGTACAAGAGCCCCGCGCCAGGGCAATACCCTGCTGGCCAGCGCTGGAGGCGGGATGAGCTGCAGCTCCCACTCCGGGTGCATGGCCCACCTGGGGCAAGAGCGCAGACGTTCCTGCTTCCTCCACAGCCCGAAGGCACAGGAGCGCAGCCCTAGAGCCCCTCTCTGCAGACTGGGAAGGGCAAAGGGGCTGCGAGTGGCAGGCCCAGCCAAAGGCTTTGCAAGGGTTGCATCCCAAGGCAGGATTCTGGGAGCGGGGCCCCGGGCCCGGCCAGTGGATGGTGACTACTCAGCAGTGTGGGGCCCTGAAAATGCAGGGCCCAAGGCATTTGCAGGGCTGGGAGCAATGGGGAGACCCAGTGTGATCCAAGCCCAGGGGCAGAACCAAGGACACCATTTATGGGGGTTGGGGGAGGCAGCATCCCCTCTCCTGAGTTTGAACCCTCTGGATTTCATATTTGAGGTCTGCTTAAAGCTGAATGCCCAGAGGCAGCTCTTAAATGCAACAGCGTTTGAGCTGCCTGCAGCTTTGTCTTTGGGACAGGGAGTTTGTTAGAGGAAAAAGAGAAAGGCAGGGTAATTAAGACTAACAAAAGGAAGGGCATTCCAGTAACTGAAGAATTGTTCCATCATCATGAAAACATGAAAGATGGGGAGGGGGGAGGAATGAGTGTTGTGCTGCAGTGATCTACATTTGGATCACTGCTGTTAAATTTACAAATGTTTTTGAAAAGGGGGTGAACAGGGATGAATACAAAGCTGACTGCAAAGAGCTACAAAGGGATTTCACAAAATTGGGTGATTGGGCAACACAAAAGCCGATGGAATTCAGCGTTGATAAGTGCAAAGTAATGCACATGGAAAAATATAATCTTAACTATAGATACAAAATAGCTGTTACCAGTCAAGAAAGAGATCTTGGAATCACTGTGAATAGTTCCCTGAAAACATCTGCTTAACGTGGAGTGGTAGTTCAAAAACTGAAAAGCTAACAGGCTATTGGCAATCATTAGGAAAGGAATAGATAAGACAACATACCATGTTGCCTCTATATAAAGTCATGGTATGCCCACATCTTGAATACTGTATGCAGATCTGGTCAACTCATCTAAAAAAAAGATGTATTGTATTTGGGAAAAGTACAGAAACGGCAACCAAAATTATTAGGGGTAAGAAACAGCTTCCATGTGAGGAGAGAGTAACAGGACTGGAACTTTTCATCTTGGAAAAGAAATGACTAAAGGGTGGGGGGATATGTTAGATGTCTAGAAAATCAGGAACGGTGTAGAAAAATAGAATAAGGAAATGTTATTTATTCCTTCACTAACATAACACAAGACGCTGACCCAATTAAATTTATAGGCAGCAGATTTAAAACAAACAAAATAAATTATTTTTTTACAATCAACTTGTCTCTGCCAGGAGATGGTGGAAAAGCCCAAACTGGAAGGGTGCATCTATACAGCGGCGCTAGCTGAAATAAGCTTATTTTGAGAGAGTCTAATTTGAAATTTGGCGCTGTCTACACAGTGCCAAATTTCAAAGTAGACCTCTATTCTGACAAATCCCTTAATCCTTGTGGAATGAGGTTTACCGGGATGTCGGAATAGTAAGCCCGTTATTTCGATTGCATTTTGAAATAACAGGTGTGCTGTTAAGATGCAGAAAATGCTAGTTTGGGAGACCGGATGTATCCTGAAACAGCACCACTGTCTGGACGTATCCAAACAGTGTTCCAATAAGAACAAAATAAGCTCAAGGAGGACAGGTCCATCGATGGCTACTAGCCAGAGTGGGCAGGGATGGTGTCCCTCGCTTCTGTTTGCCAGAAGCTGGGAATGGGTGATAGAGGATGGATCATGATGATTGCCTCTTCCGTTGATTCATTCGGAAGCACCTGGCATTGGCCATTGTTGGCAGACAGGACACTGGGCTAGAAGGACCATTGGTCTGACCTAGCCTGGCCGTTCTGATGTTCTTATATAGAACTGGAATGTATCTGCCCCCTGCTGTAACCCACTAGACCCCACTCCCCTTGCAGAGCTGATAGGAGTCCTGCCAGGGTCTAGCTCCCCAGAGTTAGTTACAAAGTAAGAACAGACATTAACATTTTCAGGCTAACTAGTGTCCCTTAAGTGACTTGCCACAAGCTGTTAGAACATGTTAATGTTAGAGTGGCGGGGGGGTGTCTAATATTTATTTATCTTTTTCTTTAATATAGGAATTAGATACAGTGCTCCTGTCAGCTAACTTGTCTGCCCAAAGCAGTAGAGTTTTCCAGTGCCTTGTAGCCCCTGCATAGATGGTGTGTGGGGGGGGGGGGGAGGGGGGAAGATGGGGTTGGTTCCTCCCTCCGCATTTGGTGCCTGGCTTGCAGGGAGCATGCTCAGTAACTCTGCTGAAGCCTCTGCCCTCAGTCCACCACCCATGCTTCCCATTGCCCCCCACACACGCCCTTCACGGCATGCACAAGTCGCCCCTCCCATCTGAAATGGCACCCCTGGGCAGCACAGAGGGGGCTGTTTGCAGCCTGCCCCGTGGATCACCCTCCCGGCATGTGGGCTGGGAAACTGCCGAGCTTGGGGGGTGGATGGGAACTGCAGGGCTCTCCAGAGCCCCAGCCCAGGGAAAGGAACCAGGGGGCGGGGCGCAGCGGGGAGCTGCCAAGGGCTCCCTAATGCAGGGATCATCTACCAGGGATAACCGCTCTCTGGGCTGTTCACTCCTCCCCCTGATCCACCAGCCCCAGCCAGCACGAAACCACCCCCTCCCGCCGCCTGCGGTCCGGCTGCAGCCGCAGCAGCACGTGGCGGGGAGCTGCTCTGCCCCGCGGCACCTCCGGCTGCCAGCTGCTCAGGAACCGGCCAGCGGCGCCGGTCACCAGCTGCCCGGTGCAAGCTGCTGGGAACACGGAGCTGCGTCGCGAGAGCGCCCCCTGCAGGCTCCGCACCGCAGAGCCAGCCAGCCGGACCCCAGTGCCCAGCTTGGGCCCGTCCTGGGGCACTTGCCAGCACCGTGTGCCCCGAGGCATGGACCTGGCCCAGGGAGGAGCCTGACTGGGGATTTGCGCAGGTGCAAGCCAGGGCACCCCCTGCCGCACCTAGGGCTTCTCGCCGTGGCCGTGGGCTGGCGGCGCTACCCCCGCAGCTCCGGGCTGGGGCCTTGAACCGGGGACCGGGTCCTGCTTCGGCTCTTGTGGCCCCCGCCGAACAGGGCGGGAGTCGCAGCGCGCTTGGTGTTGTGCTGGGAGGCCTGGGAGGCGCTCACTGAAGTGGGCTCCAGCGCTGCCTGCGATGGCCCCGGGCCCTCCAGATGGAGGAGGGGCGCTGGCTCTCCAGCTCTGCTCCTCCTGAGCCAGCTGCGGGTCCACGGATCCATGCCGAGGGGAGGGGAGTCCAGGCCATCGGGAAGGAATCTTGCATCCCCCTCCCCCCCAGCCCTGCAGCTTATGGCAGCAAGGCCGTGCAGCCGGGTGGGAGCCAGCTCTGTGCCCCCCATGATGGCCCCCTCACAGGGTTAATAGAAGCAAAGATCTGGCTGTTTCTCTTCATTTGCATTGTGCTCACCAGCCTGGTGCTCCAGTGCTCTTGTGCCTCTGGCTGGCTGCAGGGTCCCTACAAGCCATTTCTACGCTCTTGGGGCCCAGAGGAGTCTGAGCCCCTGGCCCAAGCTCTAGGGAAGTTCACATCCCATTCCAAAGTGTGGGGCTGGTCCCCCAGCCCAGGCCCTGAACACCCCCAGCCTGTGGGGCATTTAGCTCTGGGCTTTGCAGCCAGAGGCAGCTTTAGGCCTTGCAGTGTGTGTCACTGGGCAGGTAAGTTACCGGGGCTGCATGCCAGCCTGGAGCTGCTTGCGGGGCTCACACAAAGCCTGTGTCGAGTTGTCAGCTTCAAAGCCCCAGGTGTGAGTGTCTCCACTGACCCCAAAGGGAGAACCACCAGCAGCTCACTGACCCCTTGGGAAACAGACCACAGGGTCCTAGCTCCCTCCTTTCCCTTCCCCGGGGAGCTGGGCTTGCAGCTCCTAGCTTACACCTCTGCGGCTCCTCCCTGTCTCCTGTCAGGTAATGCTGTTAGCTTTTTGTGTCAGCAAGGGCCTGATCCTAGCACCTGGGGTGAGCCAGAATCCAGCTCCCTACATCAGCCCAGCGTACCTAGCGAGGAGTCTGGGCCAGTAACTGACCGAGGACTGGGGGGGGTTCTCCATCTCGGACAGTTTTGGAACCCCGGTCAGATGTTCGTCCCACCGCTCGGCTCTGGGAATGACTGGGGGCAGTTCCCTGGCCTGTGCTATGCTGGGGTCGGGCGAGATGATCTCTTTGGTCCCTCTGGCCCTGGACTCTGGGAAACCCCTACAGCTGGTCCCACAGCCTGGGCCCTGCATCCCTCTGCGGTGACCCCTGCTGGCCAGTGCAGGGAGCACGGACCCTTCTCACACAGCGGGGGCAACTGTCTCAACTCAGGGCCCAGCGCTGGGACGTAGGTCGGCAGCATGAGGTGCGTTCCTGTGGCTTGAAGAGACTCTCCTGCAGCGGGTGGGCGGGTGGATACGGGGGAATGTCTGTCCCTAGTTCCAGAACCCCCACCCCCTTGCACCCTGGGCCCCTGCCGCCGCCTGTGGCCTGGTGCCCACTGAAATAAAGCTTGAGGGAGAGGGGGAGAGCCGAAGCTGGGGTAATGCTGCCCCCTCGTGGCTCAGTGTCACACATGCAAGGTGGAAGCCCCAGACGCAGCCTGGCCCCTGCTTTAGGAAAACCAGTTGTCTGGTCTCATGTTCGCAGAGATCCCCACGCTGGCGCTGGCACAATTTCCCTTCGGCCTTGCCGAGCGCCTCCTGCACTGGCAGGAACAGACTCTTCAGAGCATGTGGGCAAAGCTCAAGCGAAGCTGGTTCCATGGTGTGAAGCTGGGTAACGTTTTACAGCGGCGGCCTGCTTTAACCACCAGCATTTGCCTCAGGATCCTTTTCAGGTCCCTGGCAGCCCAGAGGCAGTGTGGCCTAGTGGTTATAGGGCTCTGGAAACCTGCAGTCAGTTTCCTGGTCTGCTGCCTGCTCCCTGCGTGACCTTGGGCCTGTTGCTTAGGATATGTCTGCACCCAACAGCGCACTGGCAGCTGGCCCGGGTTGGCTCTTGGGCTAGCAAGTTGCACTGTGGATGCTTGGTTTGGAGCTGCATAGTTTGGGGAGGGGACTCAGACGCCTGGCCCCAAGCATCTCCTTGCAGTGCTAGAGCCAGCAGCCAAAGGCTGAGACACCTGATGCAGGACCAGCTCTGGTCAGGACTGACACCCTCAAGATTATACTGATGAACTCAATGGGCCTCCGTGCCTGTGGGGCTGATTCCCCCTGGGCACCATGGCAAAATAGCTGTGCTAGCTCCCAGGGCAAGGCACGGAGGATGGAGGGAAGTGGGAAAGGATCCAGGGGTGAGTGGTAAAGGGATGGAACCATGGGTGGTGGGTGGGCAGTGTAGCTTTCCATGGCTCCAGTCTACCTGGGGCAAGGCCCCAGCTTGGGCTGCACAGCCCCCCACCCCCACCACTGCCGCTGGGACTAGGGCTGCACCGCCAGTGCCCCTGATGCTCCAGGCCTGTGGCTGCACTGCTTACTCTCCTGGCAGCTGGGGAGAGAGCTGGGAGGCTGAAGCTGAGCTACCTTCTGGCTCTTCTGTCACTCTGGGCCACACCTTATCCACGGTGGGAGCCCCCAGTCTGGGCTCCCCTTGTCTTTTCTTTGTTCCAAGAGTGCCAGGTCTATCCATCACCAAGCTGGTGTTCAGTGAACCCATGATGGGTGGACAGGGCTTGAACCCTCTACCTCTGGCTCCAACCTCCCTATGTTCTGGGCCCCCTTGTCCTTCCTTTGTTCCCGGGGTGTGAGCTCTGTTCCTCGGGAGCCTGGGGGTGGCTGTCTGCGGCGCCCGCTCTCCCAGCACTCCAGGGCTTGGGGCTCCAGCCCAAAGCGGCAGAGAGCCAGCCTCCCCGATCTCCCCAGCCAGCCCCGCTCCTCTCTCAGCAGGTCCCCCCCATCCATTGTCATCTGAGATCGCGTCATCTGAGATCAAGTGTGTCCGGTATGTTTTTTGAAGCCATCTGGTAACACTATCTGCCACAGCCTTCCTGTGTGGCTGATTGTGATGCCGCATGGAATTTGGGAGACACTTCATGCTGTTGTGGGCACCAAGGCTGTAACATTGCAAGGAATCTGACCAGAGAAGCTGTGTGAGGTATCTGAAAATAATACAATTTGCCAAGTACAGGAATTGGCTTTGTCTGTTCGCATCTCCTTTGTACTGTGAGCTGTAGAATCACAGGGTAGCTCTGGGTTTCCAGCTGGTGCTATGTAGCTGGGTGACGCCCCCAGACAGATTGGCATCAGCACTGAGCCTGCTGCATGGTCCATCCCAGGCCAGAGGCTGTTCCAGAGGAGTCAGCAAGCCCGGTAGGGGTGTGTCTACGGACTCCAGGGTTGGCCACATGGGAAGCTTATGTTTAGGGCGCAGGAAGTGCAGACCTCACGGCAAAAGAATAGAAAGGCAGCCGCATCAGCTCCATTCTGCCTTCACTCCTGCCTCCTGCCTCTGTAGCCATGTCTCTACAAGCCAAAGCACTGAGCAAAGGACTTTTCGAAGCCAGGATGGTTCCAGGGGGACTTTCAAGCCAGCGGACTCACCGATACTGCTCAGATCCTGACAGGTGGACTTTGAAGCCTCTGTATGTACTTGGTTACGTTATCATTTATTCCTTGTAATAAACAGGGCTGCCAATGCGGGGCGAGGGGGTGTGATGCCCCAGGGCCCAGTGACTTAAAAGGGCCTGGGGATTCCAGCCACTGTTACCAGGGGCCCAGCAATTCTGTCAGCAGCCCTGCTAATAACCGCTGAGTTTTAGACACTAAAGGATTGCCTAGCAGTGTGGCATTCTGGGTAAGATACATCAGCGGGTCAGTATAGGTATGGATCTGGCCCTTTGGGGTCAGATGGACACTTTGTCCAGCGAACAGGGTTTTTAACTCACTTCCAGCTGTACTGGCCCTAGGTGCTGACCAGGAACCAGCCGTAAAGGTTGTGTGAGTCCTTCTGCTTTTAGCTTCTCAGTAGCCAGTGTGGGGCATAAGACGCACAGATTGCGGCTGGCGGAAGAGTTTAACGTTGGTGTTCACCACCAGACTTTGGGAGTATTGTCTCGCCTTTCTGCAGCCTGCCCGTGGCTTTTCCAGGGAGGGCGGTGTGATGTAGTGGGGGTGCCTTGCTAGGGCTGTGGCAACCTCTGCTGTCTGGTCATTATTCAAAGGGGGCTCCTAACCTGTCTGACCAGCTACCCCCTATGGGGAGAAACAAAGGAAGGTGGATGCTGCCCTGGCTGGGGGGCAGGGCTGGAGGAGGGTTAGTTAGTTTCTGTCTGGGAGCATGGAGGAAGCAGCCTCAGCAACAGGCTGGGGGGTTTAGAAGCCGAGAGCCCCCCCCATATCAAGGGGGGCTGAGGCATCCTAGGCCTGCCCTGTAACCTGATGACATCCGTGCTGCGCTGTATCCTGGAGAAGCAATAAACCGCCTCTATTCTACTGGCTGGTGGAGTCTGTTCGTGCCATTTCAGGGGTGTAGGAGGCGGGGGACCCCCAACGCGCCATCACAGGCGGTCCCCCTTACTGGGTCGATTTCAACCCAGTCACATCACTCACGGGTGTAAAACATTGACAGCTGCAGTAGCAAAGCCAGCCTAACCCCTGTATAGCCAACACTAGATAGATGGAAGAATTCTGGGTTAGCTGCTGTCTCTCAGGGAGGTAGATTCCCTACACCAATGGCAGAAGCCATCTTGTTGACATAGGCTATGGTTACACCAGAGATGGGCAATAATTTTTGACCGGGGGCCATTTCTGAAATTTTTTAAGTGGCCCCAGGCCGTCCCAGAAAGGGCGGGGCCTCAGGAAGAAGGGGCGGAGCCGTGAGAGCAGGGGACTGGACTCGATAACCTCTCGAGGTCCCTTCCAGTTCTAGTGTGCTAGGAGTCTGTGTGGCCCCCAACTGAGAAGCAGGGGGGAAAGACACCCCCCCTCAAGCTCCAGTCCAGTGCCATGGCGTGGGATTAGGTTCAGGGCTTAGCAGGCCTGGATTCATTCTTCTGGGGGCCCAGGCCTTGTAGATTTTGTGGGGCATCCCTGGGCCTTGGGGTGTGGCCACAAATGAGCGGTTCCTTGTGTGGGTGGGGGCTGCCAGGGAGTGGGCGGGAGGGGCGGTGCAGGTCTGGAGCAGAGGGGGTGAGGGTGCTGAGTCTGGGCAGGATGGAAAGTGCAGGGGTGGGCTGGGGTGAGGCTGCAGGGTCTGGGAAGGAGGGGCAGGAGACTGGGGCCCAGTTGGGGGGCTCAGGTGGCTCCATGTGGGTCTGTGTGCGATTCCCAGCCAATGGGAGTGATGGGGGGCAGTGCGGGCAGGGAGCGCTTCCCAGCAGCTCATAGAGCCACGTCCTCCCCCGGGCAGGCAGAACCTGTGGGCTGGATCCGGGCCCAGCTTGCCCTGCGAGGCTCAGGGCTCCGTCCCCCACAGCGGGAGCCAGAGCTGGTGCTGCAGCCACAATGCTAACGCTAATGCTGGCTTATGCTGCTGGCGGGGAGGCTCCCAGGAGCCCCGGGGGCTAGCTCAAGGCAAGCCATGGGGCTGTAGGTCACCCACCTCTGCTCTGGATGGGGCTGGGTCCTGCCATGAGGGCAGGGGACTGGACTTGATGCTTCTCAAGGTCCCTTCCAGTCCTAGGGTGCTAGGATCCCGCGGAGCCCCCTTCAGTTGGTGAATCCCCCCTCACTCTTCTCCTCTGCAGCCCAGTCAGCCCAGTTCCCGCAGGCTCAGGGTTGTGAGGTGAGCTAGCGGCTGTGGGGGAGCCATGCAGTGCACCTTCAAGAGATGGGGGGGGAGGAAGAAACATCTAGCGCTCCAAGCAAGGATGCTGGAGGAGGCGGTGGAGGGGTCTCAGCTCCAGGCCAGAGGTGTGCCTGGCAGGATGCTGGCTGGGCTCAGGAGGTGCCTGGCAGTGGATCTGGGGCCGGGCTCGGCAGAGGAAATGATGGGGAGATGATGTAGTGCCTGCCTTGGGAATAAGATGGCTGCAGGGTGGGTGACCGGCCCCTTTAAAGGGAGATGAGCCAGTGCCTTCTGTGCTGTAATTAAATAGATTCCTCTACACTGGGTCCTCAGTTGCCCTAGGGCAAGGGAGACAACCCCCCTCCCCGCTAGCTTGGTTTGCACCCTGTGGTGAGTTCTCCTGGGGTACAGCCTGGAACCGGGGTACCCCTGAGCCCTCTGGCACACCAACCTGGGCTCCCTCTGCTCACAGTCCTGCACTCCCACAAACATTCGCACAGGCAGGGGCACACCCCACTGCAGTTCCAGGAGGGCTTCTCCCCAGCTCCCTGCCCCAGGATCCCAGAGTTGTACCCTCTCACCCTGGCCAAAAGTCTGACCAGAGTAGGGGTAGTGTCCAGTGTGGAGAGGACTGTCATGGCTCCTTCCCCACTCTGGCATGATAAATGCAGAAGTGGGGGCCAGCAAGTGTACCCCAAAGCCTTATCTACCAGGCTTTGGTATAAAACTTCCCCCCAAGATCTTAAAAACCTAGATCTTGGGAATAAAACTTCTGCTGCCACCACCCAAATGTTGATAAAGAAATCAGGGGAAAGATCATTTGGGAAATCTTACCCCTAAAATAAAAATCAGGGCACACAATTAACCACTGCCAGGTTAATAAAAGAAAAGAAAGAACTTTTATTATTACAACAACATTCCTGTTGCAACCATAATGACTAGATAGGGAGGTAACAAAATATACTCATGGAGAAACTCCATGGGCCTAGAACTTAGTTACAAAGAAAAGCCAAAACATCTTTTAAACAGTGCCAGATCTCAGATCCCATACCCAATCCTTAATACAATAAAACCTAACGAAACTGCCTAAACTTTACCCTACTTACAGAAAATGAAGAATGGTGTCTTGGAGAGAGAGAGAGACATGCTTGTCCCTCTCTGTAGTTGCAGAGAACTCACACACAGAGAGCCAAAAAGGAGAAAAAAAGAAAAAAGCCCAAATTCCTTTGTCCCAGTTTGAAAGTCCCACCTACATTCTTATTGGTCACTCCACCTGGCTAGGTGTAGTTAACCCCTTAATCCCCAGGCTGCTGGCTAACCCTCATCATCATGACAAGGACAACACAGCAGGGCTTGGTCTGAGCGGATTCTCCAAAGCGCTGCTAGCCCAGCACGCTGCTTTAGGTACAAATACAAAACGGATTTATGAACGGCAGATTGTGAGGCTTGTCAGTGCTGAGGGGACAGAGCAGAGCAGACGACCTAAGAAATACACAAAACCACAGTCCAGTCTTTATAAACAGATGGGGTTGGAACCCAGCCATGTCTCACCGATCGCTAGGACGCGCAGCTCACAGCGTTTGCATACACAGGCGGGAATTCTTCTGTCCCGGCTGGGTCCCCTTCCACACTTAAATGGTTCCTCCAGCAGTGGCCCTAGACTAGCTGTCAGCAACTGGCGCCCTACGCGAACCATGCAATCGGCACCCCCACCTCCAAACCCCTCTGATATTGCATCACCATTTGGCACCCCATTGCACCCCATTTAACTTGGCTCTCTAGGCGACCGCCTAGTTTGCCTATTTGGATGGGCCGTACGGTTCCTCAGGTGTTGCGTTCTACAGGGAGTGAGGTCCACTGATTAGAGTACTTCCCCCTCAGTTTGTGAAAAAGTACAAGCACCAAAATGGAGTCCGATGTCACATGATTTAGTCACATGCCTTTGCATGATCAGTGTGTCAGGCAGCCATTACCCATACATTGGCTGATGTATCAACAGCAAAGCTCACTAGAGGTGTGTCTAGACTACAGGGTTTTGTCGACAAAAGTTGGCTTTTGTCAACACAACTATACCTGCGTCTACACTACCGCTGCATTCTGTTGACCGGAGGTCGACAGAATGCTGCAGCTTTGTCGACAGCGGTAAACCTCATTTTACGAGGAATAGCGCCTTTTTTCGAAAGTGCTCTTTTGAAAAAAGGCGCTATTGCATGCAAACTGTGCTTTTTCGAAAGAGATCATCTAGACTCTCTTTCGAAAAAGCGGCTTGCTTTGTCGACAATACTGATCGTAGTCTAGACACTTTTTTTCGACAGACGCTTTGGGGGAGGCTTAGGGGAGGCTAAGCTTTTCCCCACGGCCCATTATTTTCAAGGATGAACCATTGTCACCTTCTATGACAGTTTGTACAAGCTGCATCATAATTGTAACCATATCATAATCATATCACTATGGGGAATATAGGGTGCAGAGAGTCATGTGCACTCACAGCAGGACTAAGTATTATCTAACATCTGTTTGTTTAACCTGCTGGTAATTGCCAATAACAGAGATTCTACAACCTCCCTAGGCAATTTATTCCTGTGCTGAACCGCCCTGACAGGTAGGAAGTTTTTCCTAATATCCAACCTAAACCTCCCTTGCTGCAGTTTAAGCCCGTTGCTTCTTGTCTTATCATCAGATACAACCTCTTATGTACTTGAGAATTGTTTTCGTGTCTCCTCTCAGTCTTCTCTTTTCCAGATTAATAAATCCAGTTCTTTCAGCCTTTCCTCAAATGTCATGTTTTCTCGACCATTTTTGTTACTTTTCTCTGGACTTTTTCCAATTTGTCCAAATCTTTCCTGAAATGTGGAGCCCAGAACTGGACACGCTACTTCAGTTGTGGCCTATTCAACACAGAGTAGAGCAAAAGAATTACTTCTCATGCCTGGCTTACAACACTCCCAGAATGTTTGCTTTTCTTTGCAAGTTTTAAATGGTTGACTCTTAGGGTGCATCTAGACTGCAGGATGTTTTCAGAGAAATGGTTGGTTTTTTTTCTAAAAAAAAAAAAACCCTGTCACTTATGTCCACCCTGCTATTGCGTTTTCAAAAGAAAATCGAAAGAATGCAGGGGTTTTTCCAACATTGGTAAACCTGGTTCTACAAGGACGAAGCCTTTCTCCAAAAAAGCTCTTTCGGAAAAAGGCGTGTGGACAGAAGAGGGAGTATTTTCAAAGGAAAAGGCCTCCAGGAAAATGCACAGGTGCCCTGGTGGATACTCCGTCCACACTAATCACAGCTCTATAGCTCCTGTCTCCTGCCAGCTCTTAAGGCCTAGTCTTGTGGCAGGAAGCTGGCTGTGCAGCAGCATCCTGAGCTTGCGGCTCTGAGTGCTAAAGGCCTGCGGACCCATGGCACAGCCACAAGCCCTCCGACACTCCCCTGGCCCGCCCAGGGAGCAGCACCAGGGCTCAGAGATCCTGTCCCTCTTGGAGCTGTGGGGGGAGGAAGAAACAAGGCAGGATCTCTGCTCCCGGAGGCGAAATGCCGACATCTATGGCTGGACGGCCGAGGCTCTGGCCCAGAGGACACCACCCCTGCACCTTGGACCAAGTCAGGAGCAAGGTGAAGGAGCTACATCAAGGCTACACAAGGGCCAGGGAGCCCAGCTCTCACTCTGGGGCAGGACCACGCTCCTGCCCTTATTACACACAGCTGCACCAGATCCTGGGGGGGGGGTGGGGGTGAAGCCCTTTCCCTAGGTACTGGTGGACTCGGGCATGGACACACCAATGCTCGCCTGGCCGGAGCTCCCTGAGGAGGAGGAGGAACAACAGCTGCAGGAAGAGGAGGACACTAGCAGCGTCGTCACCCTCAGTTTGGAGCCGGTATCCCAGACCCTGGAAATCTCCCAGGCATCATCTGATGCCAGGGAGGGATTATCAGGTGAGTGCCCTGTTTGTCACACACACAGGGCAGGGGAGGCGGGCTCAGAGGGGATGGGGTGCGATCGTCGCTCGGCGTGCTCGGTCTGGACAGCGTGCAGCCGTCCGTGCACGTGCAAGCACATGCAGTGGCAGTGTGAACCACGTGGTCTCAGGAGCCAGCCCCGGAGCACACACGGGCTGCTGCTCACAGGCTGGGAGGAGGCCCCACACACGTCCGACCCCCGGGAGGGACGTCCTCCCCCCACCAGCCACTGCTAGAAGCAGGCTGGGCACCCTACCCTACACAGACTGAGTACCACCACCCATAGCACACGGCCATGCCTGTACATGTGAGGCACCACCCGCTCCTGTGGGCAGCGCTGCCAGGTGCTGGTGTGTGTGTGGGCCCCAGGGAGGGCCAGGCTGCTCCTGGCCCCTCTCCCGCACATGGGATCCCACTACGGGTGGAGACTTCCCTGGCCTGCTTGTCCATGGGTGGGGGTGAGTGGGCAGCATAATCCCCTGGGCACCTCGGGACCCCTGTGAGGCAGGGCCTGCTATGCAGGACACACATGGCCTTGCTCTTGGGACATCATTGTCCCCTGCTCCAAGGACAGTTGCTCGCAGCTCACAGAAGAGGGCACGGCCTCAGGGACTGGCCGCCTCTCCCTCTTGGCCTCCACAGCCGGACCAGCCATTGCTGAGGGGCGAGCCACACCATCCCCGGCAGCCGCCCGAAGTCAGGGGAGCTGCAGGCGTGGGAGGGGCCCCCAGGCCCTCATGAGAGAGCACACAGCAGTCCTGCCCAATGACACCAAGTGGCGCTATCGCATGTGGGACCAGCTCGTGCGGCAGGGCGAAAAGGTGCCACCAGCCGTGAGGGGATGGCACACCCGGCTCCTGTCCCCACTCTATCCCCCCCCCACTCCCGCTCCGCCCACTGCAGCTCCCCCTGCCATACCCCCTCTCCCCCCCCGCCGGACCTGACCCCGCTGAAGGCCCCCCCCCCACCGCTGTCCCAGGCCCCACCCAACCCCGAGTTCGTCGAGGTCCCAGGACCTGAGGCAGCATTTGCTGGTGCTCCCCATGCCACTCGCAGCCCTGATACCCCCTCCTCACTCCCCCCTCTGGGTTCTCAGCCCCCCTCCGCCTCAGTTACTTTTTGTTAAAAAAATAGACAAAATGTTCCTCATTCAACTCACAACTATTGTTTTTATTGATTGTGCAGGGAAGGGGGCAGGGAGGGGCTGAGGTGGGAAATGTAGAGGGGGCCAAGGCACCTGGGGAGAATTACTGGGGTCCTTCAGAGAAACTGTCCCTCAAGGCCTCCTGGATGCCCGCCCCCAACAGACGGGCCTGGCAGATGGCAGCTGTCCGTGGCTATTCGAAGGCCCTTCCCTTGCGGCAAGCCTCTGCCCCCCGCCCCAGGAGGAAGGTCTCCCCTTTGCTCTCCATAGTGTTGTGGAGAATACAATACGCCGCGACCACCTCGGGGGTGTTGCACTCCCCCACATCGAGGTGAGTCAGGAGGCACCTGAATCGGGCCTTGAGGTGCCCGAAGGCGCATTCGACCTGCATGCCCAGTTGAGGTGCACGTGGAATTGTTCCCTGGTGGGGTCCAGGTGGCCAGTGTACGACTTCATGAGCCGTGGCATGAGGGGGTAGGTCGTGTCCCCGACGATGCTCAGTGGCATCTGTACATCCCCCATGCGAGAGTCCTGCTGGGGGAAGAATGTGCCAGCCTCCAGCTTGTGGTATAGGCTCGAGTTTCTAAATTCGCGGGCATCGTGTGCCCGGCTCGACCATCCAACAGAAACTATCCCCGAGGGTAGGTCTAGACTGCACCCCTCTGTCGGCAGAGGGATGCAGATAAGGCAGGTCGACATTGCAAATGAAGCAGGGATTTATATATCCCATGCCTAATTTGCATAAAACGTCCACCGTTGAAAAAGGCTTTCTCAACAGATCCCCCCTAGACTGCCGCTTTTGGTCAACAAAGCGTTGAGTCGGCAAAACACGGCGGACATTTTTATGTAAATTAGGCGTGGGATATTTAAATCCCTGCCTCATTTGCGATGTCGACCTGCTTAATCTGCATCCATGCTGTGGTGTGCGGCTCGGGATGTGGGTCCTATTGAGCGCTCCTCTGCACTTTGGGAAGCCCAGGGCAGCAAACCCGGCCATGATGGGGTCCAGGTCTCCCAGGCAGGTGCCCCTGCGCAGCAGGACGGAGTTGATGGCCCTCACCACCTGCAGAAGGAGACAAATAAACCCACAAAACAGAGAACGAGAGGGAGTGCCGGAGCCCTTGGGAGGTGCTCCTCCCCACTCAAACGCCCCCAGGAGCCCACCCCCTATGAGGCTGCCCACCCAGCAGCAGGGCTGTCTGAAGGCAGGATGGCACAACCGCCCCCCTCACTCCCACACCCACTCCACCCCTTTCCCGAGGGTCCCCCTTTTCCAGGACTCCTCCCCCCCCCCCGACAGGGACAGCAGCCTGAGAGTGCCTTACCTCCATGAAGAGGACCCTAACGGTGGACTTCCCCACGCCGAACTAGTGGCTGTCGGGGGCAGTGAGCTTCCAAACAGCAATAGTGACCCACTTCTCCGGGGGATGGTGGGCCGCAGGTAGGTGTCGCATCTCCGGAGGGCAGGGGAGAGCCAGGCACGCAGCTCCAACAATGTGGCCTTCTGCCCGTGGAAGTTATTGAGCCACTGCTGGTCGTCCCACCGCTCCATCACCAGCCGGTCCCACCAATCGGAACTGGTGTCCAGCCTCCAGATTCGTCTCTTAGCCGTGGGGCACGGGGGTGTGATGTAGTGTCAGTACCTTGCTGGTTGCGGTGCTTGGGCTGTGGGTGACCCCTACTGGCCTCTGTCTGTAAGCACGGCCCTTGCAGGCCCCCATGACAGTGACCGAATCGGTCCTTCTGGGGAAGGGAGGGAACAAAGGAAGTGAGTGTTGGGGGAAGGGTCAGTTTCTGGCTGGAATCATGAAGGAGACAGATGAAGGAGGGGGGCTGGGCGGCTAAGGGCCGAGGCACCCCATCTCAAGGGGTCTGCGGCATCCTGGCCCCGACTCCTGTAGTGACATCATGTCTGTGCCGTGCTGTATCCTGGAAAAGCAATAAACCCTCTGTTCTACTGGCGACTCGTCGTCACAGGGGCAAGGGCCTGGCTCCCACATCCGGGCAGAGGTTCTCAGTGATGAGCTCAGAGTCCAGCTGGGGCAGGACCATCAAGACGGTCTGCTGAAACTGCTGCAGAACCTCCAGCCTGACAGTGCGGCGCCCAGAGGCAGCTCCGGCTCCATAGCAAAAGAAAGAAAGAAAGAAAGAAATGCAGTGGTGTCCAGAGAAGCTGGGCAACCAGAGCACGCACTGCTAAAGCTTTGCTGTCCCTTGGAGAGGCAGGCAAGCAAGCAGCAGACACACACGGGGTCCCTGTATGCACACGTCTCAGATAGCCTTCGGTAACAGCACCCAGAAGCAACTGCTGACCTAATGCCTTGGCTGAAGTGGTTCCGGGTGGCCTTTTATGCGAGAGAGCATCCAATGAGTGTGGACGTGCTCTGTCGGAAAAGCAGAGCGCTTTTTCCATGCACTTGTGCTGTGTGGACGTGCTCTGTCGGAAAAGCAGAGCGCTTTTTCCATGCACTTGTGCTGTGTGGACGTGCTCTGTTGAAAGAAGTTTCTTTGGGCGAGATCTTCTGAAAAAGCGTCTTTTGAAAGAAGCCTGCAGTCTAGGTGTCCCTTTATTTAGCTTGTGGCAACGGATTGCTCCTTCCTACGTGGGGTATTTTCATTTCTCCATATTGAATTTCATGCTATTTGCCTCAGACCATTCCACTAGTTTGTCCAGCTCATTTTGAATGTTCATCCTAGTCACCTAAGCCCTTGGGATCATCTGCACACGTTGTAAGCATGTTCTCTCTGCCATTATCTAAATCACTGATGAAAATATTGAACAGAACCAAGCAGACCTGATCTTTCTGGGACCCCGCTTGATACACCTTTCCAGCATGCCTGTGAGCCACTGATAACTACTCCGGGAACAGTTTTCCTATCATTTGTGCACCCTCCACATAGTAGCTCCATGTTGGGCGTATTTCCCTACTTTGTTTGAGAGAAGGTACCAAAATAGTACCAAAAGCCTTGCTAAAGTCACAATATACCACATCTACCACTCTTCCTTCCCCCTCCCCCCACATCCACAAGGCTTGTTACCCTGTCAAAGAAAGTTAGCAGGTTGGTTTGACATGGTTTGTTCTTGAAAAATCTATGCTGCGCCTCGTCACCTTATCGTCTGATCTTCCAAGTGTTTTCAATTAGATTGTTCTATACACTGACACAACTTCCTGCTCCCCTGAATTGCTTGGAATGATATTCCTGCTTGCCAGCCTGATTGGATGGGACTAAGGGAGCCAGGGACTAGCTGCATGGTCCCATGGGGTGTTTAAAACCAGGGAGAGACATCAGTTTGGGGTGTGGTTGGCTCACTCCTGACCGCTCTAGGGAGAGTCAAAAAGACCCATGTCAAGGAAGGGAACTGAGGCAAGGAGCGCCAGCAGCGCCATACTTGGCCAGGAGGGGGCAGACTTACAACTGATGTAAATGAGGATGGCTCCATTGAGATCAATAGAGTTTAGCTGACTACGCCAGCCGAGGAGCTGGCCCTGAGTAAGCCCCTGGCTCTCCTGCCTGCGTCTGCCCTAGACTTTTGCACAAGGACAGGTCTGTGCCGTCCGCACACTTGCAGCTCCCTGGGGTTGAGACGCCCTCCGCTGCCTCCTGTGTCAGCAAGCGGCACTTGCGCGAGACGCGGCCATTTAAGGATGCAGCTCACCCTGGAGAGCAGCTGCCGCCTCCTCCGCTGTGCCGGGTGGCTCTCGTGCTATTTATTGCCGTTGCTCCGTGGGTGAGGCGAGCTCGGAAAGAATGTCTGCGTGGCAGCGGCGCTCTGGGTTTGCGCTGTCCTCCTTGCCCTCCCAGTTGCAGCCAGAATGCACCAGCAAAGGGCCTGTCCCTGGAAGATGGACATCCCTGCTCATGGCAATGCTCCAGTGCCCACGGCGAGCTCCCCTGGGCTTTGCCGGGGAAAGCTGCCTGGGCCGGGCCCCTCCGCAAGGAGCTGCTCTGAAGCCTGGCCCAGTTCTTTAGCAGCTTCAGTCTCCTCAAACGTCTGCAGCCCTCCTGTCTGCGGCATGGGCCCGCTCGGCCTTGGCAGGCACAGACACTGCCGGAGCGCTCCGTGCGCAGTCTGACCGCTCCCTGCCCCACAGCACCTGGCTGCGTCGGGGCACGAGTGGCTTGTGGTTAGAGGAACCTCTCGTCCCCGTGTCTGGCTCCGTCACTAACGCTCTCCACGCCCAGAGGGAAGCGAGAGAGTCTCGTCAGACGCAGGCATCGGCCACTCAATCTCAGGCAGGCTCCCGGGGCTTCCGGACCGTCCCCAGATGCTCCTCCGCCCGTGTTAGTGACCCCTCTGCCTAGTGGGCGCCCCTGCCTCGCGGCGAGTTGCGAAGCTGCCCCGCCCTCAGCTCGCCACTCGCCCACTCTGCAGATCAGACCCGAGCCGGCCTGGCCAGATGGATCAATTGCTGCCTGGGGTGGTTCTCGAATGGATTCCGGGGACGGTCTTTGCTCCATGCCTCGAGCTCCCAGCGCCGGGCTTCTGCACTGCTCGTGTCCCAGAGGTGTTTCGGTGCAGCGTGTGCTTCTGTGTCAGCCTGCTTCTGCCTTCACTTCGTGACTCCTGCTGCACGCCGCGGAGAGCGAGAGGGTCCGAGCCCTGTTAACTCAGCTGCAGCCTGGGCCCGTCTTTAGAAAGGTTTGAGTAACGTGGTTAAAGTACCGCGCAGGCTCACTGTGATGGGTCTGGCCTGTGACAGGGCAAGTGCCGAGTCCTCATGGGTGTGTTAAACTACACCCCTCTGCCGACAGAGGGATGTAGGCACATCGCCAGGGCTCGGCAAATGATGTAATCTCCTTGCCCGTGGCGAGTAGATCACAACCCGGAAGAGCCGGCGCAGAGCGATCTGCGCATGCACAGAGCGCAGAACCGCGCGGCTGGCGAGCCCTGCACATCGCTATTGCAAACGAAGCGGAGATTTAAATACCCTGCGCTTCGTTTGAATAAAAATGGCCGCCGCTTTTTGCCACCGAATGGGGATTGGTCGACAAGGAAAGCCTTTTCCGACCGGTCCCTGATGCCTGTCGGCAGAGGGGTGTAGGTTAGACACACCCCATCTTAGCCTGGTGGCAACGCGGCCCGCAGCCAGGCATTCATGTCACTTGCCTGGGGAGCCTCCGCCATGCCCCACTGCCCCAGGCCGACACAGGGACTGGCACCAGCGGGAGTCTGGCCCACTGACTCCAATGCAGCTATGTACATCAGGGAGGGATTTGGCCGCGGGTGCCAAGGCAGCTATGCGGATATACACTGGCTGGGGATCCCCCGACACACCAGTGCATTGAGGTCCCCACCAGGCGGCCTGCAGCAGTTCGTAGGGACACGGCTCTCCGGCCGGACTCTGCAGGGCCGTGGGGTGCTGGATGCAGGGGGCTGCCTGTGGGACTCAGCCTGGAGGGGGCCAGGCAGACAGTCGGGGGAAGGGTCTGTGACTGATTTCCCAGCTGTGAGCCCAGACGGCCAGCCCCGATCAAAGCAGCCCGGCCTCCTCCAGCTGCGTGGGACGACCTGGCAGCTGCCGGGGGAGCAGCCCCCTTGTTTTTGTCCAGGGAGGCCCTCCTTTCCCATCAGGGATCTTCCCCGGGTCTCCCCCTCTGCCACGCGCTAGTATCCCTGCCGCCAGCGTTGCTCACTCCCTATTACGGAGCTGGGAGCGCAGGTCATCCGAGGTCCCTCTGTTTCTAATCTCGTTTGGAAGGATTTATTTTTGGGTTCTTGTAACCTAGCAATAGGTGCACGTGACCAGTGGTGGCTGCAGCCTGAATATGCATTGCCTTCTCCAAGCTGCTACTCAGCAGCCCGCACAGCCAACGCAGACAACTACAAAGGGCTTGCCAAGCCAGGCCTCCTCCCCTCTTCCCGTCGTGGCTGCTGATGGGCGAGCCAGGGCCACTGCTGTGGGGAAGATCACAGCCCAGGGGTCCTGGCTGGCCCTGCCCAAGGCCCCACTGTGCCGGAGCTCCCAGCTGCAGCCTCCCTGGTGCTAGCCGCCCCGTACAGTGGCCAAGGGGACAGATGAGAGGGGGCAGCGTGAGCCCCCAACCCTATCAAAATGAATAAAAGGCCAGACTGAAACGACCACGAGGCTGGGGTCATGTGACCATGTTACTGGCTCCATGATGCAGGCGACCCAGGGGAGAAGCAGATGCCACCAAAAGCCATACCAGTGCCATGCAGGAAGTTAACCAGGCCACATTCTGTGGCCCAGGAGAGGTTGGAGGAAACAGGGAGCGTATTCCCCGCATGCTTTGAGCTGCGGCGTTTCTCCGTCTCCAGATGCTGTTCCCAGAGCTGCTGCTAACCCAGAGCATGGCCAGCTCTGCTCCACAGGGCACAAGGGGGGTGCTTGTGGTTGGATCAATGCCTGGAGGTTTTGTCCCGTGATATCAGCTTTAATTCCTGGTGATGACAGGCCATTCCCCGAGCGTGGGCAACCCTAAGAGAAACTGAGGCATGGGACGTGGAACTGACCTGTCCAGGATGCCCTGAGAGGCAGAAGCTGAGCTGGGAGCAGAGGCTCCCTGGGGGCTGGCAGATGCAGGCATGTGCCCAGGGTCAGGGCACTCAGCTGGGATTCAGGACCCTGAGCACGGGTGTCCTGTGGGCTATGGCGAGGGCTGGCAAGGAGGGGTCAGGGCTGGGAATCCTGAGCAGAGGGAGACATCCCCGTCTCTAGGGTGCCTAAGGCCCAGACCCAGGGGAGTTAGGCACTAAGTCCCTGTGCGAACGGGGGCTTTACGCCCCACGCCGTCAGCAGTGCACCCCACCTGGCTTCTGCAAATGCCGTTCTGAAGCACTGACTCTCCCCGTGCAGTGGGGGCAGGGGCTCCCCTGGGCAGCAGGGTGCTGTGCTGCCCCGGATCTGTCAGGAGCCCACGTCCTCGGCACCCCGGCTGCATCCCCTCCGCAGCACGGGGCAGAGAACAGGCTAATTCCTCTCCCCTCCCTGCTCAGCCTGGGGGCTCTTCGCAGCAGGCTGCCTCCGACCCCGGGCACCTGGGCAGCGCCTGGCACGCTGGGCCCTTGGCACGGCAACGCCGGAGTCCTGGTCCCCGGCCCACGGGGGCTGCCCACGTTGGGTGCTCTGGCTGGAAAGCAGGCCCCTGGCCCTTTGGGAGACTCACGGCCCAGCCGCTCCCCCTCAGCCCCCAGCACGGTCCAGCCCTCGTCCTGCCCTGGCTCCCCGGGGCTGCCGGTGAGACACCAGTCTGGAGTCACCCTCGTGTGCCCCTGCCCTTCCCGGTCCCCCTCTGCCCCTCCCTTTGCCCTTCCCTGCCCCCCTCTGCCCCTCCCTTTGCCCTTCCCTGCCCCCCTCTGCCCCTCCCTGCCCCCCTCTGCCCCTCCCCTTGCCCTTCCCTGCTCCCCTCTGCCCCTCCCTTTGCCCTTCCCTGCCCCCCTCTGCCCCTCCCTGCCCCCCTCTGCCCCTCCCCTTGCCCTTCCCTGCCCCCCTCTGCCCCTCCCTTTGCCCTTCCCTGCCCCCTCTGCCCCTCCCCTTGCCCTTCCCTGTCCCCCTCTGCCCCTCCCTGTCCCTTCCTGCTCCTCCCTTTGCCCTTCCCTGCCCCCTCTGTCCCTCCCTTTGCCCTTCCCTGTCCCCCTCTGCCCCTCCCTGTCCCTCCCTGCTCCTCCCTTTGCCCTTCCCTGCCCCCCTCTGCCCCTCCCCTTGCCCTTCCCTGTCCCCCTCTGCCCCTCCCTGTCCCTCCCTGCTCCTCCCTTTGCCCTTCCCTGCCCCCCTCTGCCCCTCCCTTTGCCCTTCCCTGCCCCCTCTGTCCCTCCCTTTGCCCTTCCCTGCCCCCTCTGCCCCTCCCTTTGCCCTTCCCTGCCCCCCTCTGCCCCTCCCCTTGCCCTTCCCTGTCCCCCTCTGCCCCTCCCTGTCCCTCCCTGCTCCTCCCTTTGCCCTTCCCTGCCCCCCTCTGGCCCTCCCTTTGCCCCTCCCCTTGCCCTTCCCTGCCCCCTCTGCCCCTCCCTTTGCCCTTCCCTGCCCCGCTCTGCCCCTCCCCTTGCCCTTCCCTGCCCCCCTCTGCCCCTCCCCTTGCCCTTCCCTGCCCCCCTCTGCCCCTCCCCTTGCCCTTCCCTGCCCCCCTCTGCCCCTCCCTTTGCCCTTCCCTGCCCCCCTCTGCCCCTCCCTTTGCCCTTCCCTGCCCCCCTCTGCCCCTCCCCTTGCCCTTCCCTGCCCCCCTCTGCCCCTCCCTTTGCCCTTCCCTGCCCCCCTCTGCCCCTCCCTTTGCCCTTCCCTGCCCCCCTCTGCCCCTCCCTTTGCCCTTCCCTGCCCCCCACTCTGCCTAGTACCCTGCATCTGAGGTGGGGCCCTTTGCTGCCCTCATCCCCGCCCCACTCCTTGGCTGGTCCCTGCTCATCTGCCCCCCCCCCCCCCCCGGAGGTTGCTGCTGCCCTTGCCCATCGATTCAGTGCCGGCCCTTCTCGTTGGGTCCCTTAAGCTGTGTCCTGCCCCCCCGGGGCTTTGGACTGTCTTCCAGGCTGTCCCTACATGAGGTACCAGCCTCCTGGTGGTGGTGCCTCTCTCCTCCCTAAAGCTTCACCTGCCCCAGTTATGCCGTGTCCGCCTCAGGCCAGGTCCCCAGGTCTGTGTATCACCATGGCAGCCTACCAGTGGTCCTGGCCCCCACACAGGGAGGCAACAACACTTCTGTCACCTCTAGCCATCGGCTTTCTGAAGGAGGAGAAGTGTCACTGCTCCTTCGTTACACTGGGGAAACTGAGGCACGGAGCGGGGCACACACTTCAGAACCTATGTGGCTCCGACAGGACTGAAAGCCAGGCCTGTGCCCTGCCCGCCGCACGCTGCTGCCGCCGTGTTGAAATGGTTCACGTGCGGTTCGGGTTCAGAGGAGTCAGCGAAGCGGAGGGGACGGGCCACAATCGAATCCCTCGCGCCCGTCGGGCTGACCAGGCGCGGCGGTGGGAGAACGGCTGAGTTCGCTGCACTTGGGGCCGGGGGGTCGGCTCCAGACTGTGGCAGGGTGCACAGCCCAGCGGCTCTCCTTCGAGGGGGCTCTCCCTCCTCCCCCAGCCAGTCCCAGCAGTGCTGCTGGCCAGTCTGACCTTCCTGGTCTGGGAGCTTCCCACGGCCAGTGTGGTACCAGGGGCACGTGCCCCTCCGTCCCCTGGCCATGCTCCCCCTGCAGTGGCCCTAGAGCCCTGGCCCGCTGCAGGAGACAGCCTGCCGTGGGCTTGGGGGCATGCTGGGCCCCCAGCGCAGGGCGGCAGCCTGGAGGACAGTGCCCAAGGCGATGGCTCCGGCTCCCTGGGAACGCTGCCGGGGCTAGGAGGAGGCCCAATACGGCCTGCACGCCTTGCCTCCTCCCCGTGGGGAGCCGAGCACAGGGACAGGCCCAGGGCACCAACCTGCAAAGCAGAAGGCCTTTAGGACCCAGAATCCTGGCTCTCCATGCTGCTGCTGCCTCTCACCCTTCACTGCAGTGGCTCTGTGCATCATCTCCAGTGGAGGAGCATCCGCTGCGAGGTGCCCAGCACTCGGGCAAGCTGCCCAGGGAAAGGTAGGGGCGGATGCCTGGCTTGGGGACAGGAGAGGGCTGGGGCTGGCGAGGCCGCAGCATTTCTCGCTGCAGCCCAGGCACCTGGAGGGTCTCGGTCGGCGGGGGAAACGCACCCAGCCACGTCCATTCTGGAGCTGGGGCGGAACCGCGCTGGGCACCTGAGATCTAGCCACTGGAGGAGCCGTTTTAATGGAGGGGCGAGGACCTGAGCTGGGCGGAGGCCGCCCTTCCCAGGGCCACCCGGACAGTCAGTGCAGCAGCACCAGGGCGAAGGAATGAGCAGGGCCAGGCTGGATTCCTCTCTGCTCTCCTAGCCGGGCTCTTCCCTGCCGGGCCTGGCCGGGCCTGCGGGCTGGATGCTGGGGCTCGCTGCGCAGGTGGAAGGCACGGGGTAAGAATCCTGTCCCTGCAAGGGGAAGGGCGGGGAGAGAAGTGAGGGGGCCAAGGTGAGGCCGGGGGGCAGGAGGGTCAATCCGGCTGGCTCGTGTGATGTGGATCATGGGGTGTGCCCGCTGGGCAGAGGGCCGCCGGCCTGGGCGAGCAAAGCGTCCTGTTCGGAGCAGCGGGGAGGGCGTGTAGCTGCGGAGAGCGGCAGGAGCTGGGAGTGGGCAGGGGAAGGGTGCACGGAGCACCCCAGCCCTCTCGCCCTCTGCCCTGCTTCTCATGGGGCCAGGCCCCAGATGCTGCAGAGGAAGGGCAGCACAGCCCCTCCCCCTGTAATAGCAGCCCCAGAAGGGGGGTCGTCCTGCCCCCCAGCTGGTGATCCGCAGGGGCCTTGCAGCATCCGAAGGGACAGGCCTCTGCACCACGACAGCCCTGGGGCTGGTGGGTGTGACTCCAGTGAGTTTGCTGTAGCTGCACCTGCTCCCGCTAGAGCTGAGCAGTCCCCAGCATCTGTCCCTGTGCCTCCGGGCGGGGCAGGGGGGATTGTGAGCAGGTTTCACTGCTAGGAGAAGCGCTTGGCGTAGGCGCCCATCTGCACTGCGCTGCTCCCCTGGGGAAGGGGCTCCCGAGGGCCGGTGCATGGCCTCTGTTGTGGGTGGCAACGTGGACCGGGGGAGAAATTCCTGGGGAGGGTCCCGCAAAGGGAGAGCTGCCTTGAGCTCTCTGGAGCTGGACAGCTTGCACCTCCCCTTGCTCCCCACTTTGGGCCAGATGCAGCCAGCAAAGGCCAGAGCTGGGTGCCTGCCGCCCCAGCAGGAACCTGTTGTCCCGAGACACTGTTGTGAGCTAAACACAGGTGGGCCAGGTGAGTCATTCCGCAGAGGGCTGCTGCCGCAGCTCCAGCAGGGCCCTCTGGGCGGTGTGGGGCCAGGCGCGTTGTGGGTGCAGACAGCAGTGCCCCAGCATGGGACTAGAAGTGCTGTGGGTGAGCCAGTAGGGGGCGCTCTTCCCTCAGAGCCAGGGCTGACCCCAATTCTCCAGCCTCCTGCTAGCAGGTGCTGTGCCCCACTTCTCATGCTCTCGCGGCTCGGCTCTCCTTTACACTGCAGTGCGAGTAAATTCCGCCCCGTTTCAGGGCCCTTCCCACTGCCAGAATGTACAGAGAAGCCGTAAATGGCCGAGAGTGAGGCCTGGTACTTTTAATTGGCATGACAGTGTCCAGCCACGCTTTTTTCCAGGTCAGCCCTGCAGGGCGAGCCAGGCAGTGCATTACGGTTCCCCATCTAGGCAGGGAATGCTCGACTGATCAGCTGCGCTCTGAGCTGGCTACAGCTGTAGAACTCAATTCCATCAGTGGTCAATATCTAACTATTCAGATGGCTGCAAACGTTGCTGCTGTTTGTCGAAAGTTTGCCCTGTAGGTGCCCTCGTCCCCAGATGCTGTTTCAGCAGATCCATTAGGGCGGTTTTCCATCAATGTTTCCTAATCAAAATGTAGGACAGATCTTCAACCTCAGGTCCATTAGAGTCAGCGAGACCAGTGATTCCCAGCTCAGGATCAGGAATATCTGCGCTCTCCGTCCCCATGAGAGCCAGGATACAGAGCTCTGTGGGAAAGGCATCTCCCTTCCCCTTGTACCACCCCCCCAGAGCTGGGTCAGTGCGGAGAATGGGAGTTCTGTGCTGCAAAGAATGTTGAGCTTTCAAAATCCGGCTTCACTCCGAATCAGAGTGAAAACGGGACAGTTGGGAATTCTCCACTCAGGGAAAGGCTGGAAAGGAAAGAGTTTCTCGTCCTTTTGGTTTTTAAAAAGAACTCTGCGATGTGAGCCCATCGTACCCAAACCATCAGAAGCCACCAGTTATTTAAAAGAGAAAAATCGGCATGTCTTGTGCTGAAAATGCCAGAAAAGGGCATTACAACTTTGTGCTCCTCAGTAAAACGGCAGCAAAACTGACCGGAGTTCACCGTGTTTGGATTTCAGTAGCACTACATTTTCCTGGGGAATGTGGGTCCATCCAAGTGTCCCGGACTAGCTCTCCCAGGCCCTCTGCAGGCACACACCTTTCCACAGCTGGTGATAAGATGTTCCCTCCCTTTTACAGCACTCACGGCTTAGATCATGGCTACATTCCGGGTGCTGCAGTGTAGTGTAGACGCGTCCCATGGCGACGGAAGGGGGTTTCGGTCACGGAAGGTAGTCCACCCCTCCGAGCGGCAGGAGCTCTGTGTGACGGCGCGTTGGGGGTCCCCCGTCTCCTGCACCCCGAAATGGCACAAACAGACTGCACCAGCCGGTGGAATAGAGGTAGTTTATTGCCTCTCCAGGGATACAGCACAGCACAGATGGAATCTGGTCACAGAGCTGGGCTAGGATGCCTCAGGCCCCCTTGAGATGGGGGGGAGACTGGGCCCCTAAACTCCAGCCCCTTTCCCTAGGCTGTCTCCTCCATGCTTCCAGACAGCAACTCACTAACTCTCTTCCAGCCCTGCCCCCCAGCCAGGGCAGCATCCACCTTCCTTTGTTCCTCTCCATGGGGGGTGTCTGGTTCAACCGGTTTGGCATCACCTTTGCATAGCGAGGTTTTCCCTGCTGGGTCTTGCTCCAGACAGCAGGGGTCACCACAGCCCAGCAAGTACCCCCACTACGTCACACTCTGTCAATGGAAGAGTGGCATTTTCCTGCCAAGCTAGCGGTGTCTAGACTGGCGGCTTGGATCAGCACAGCCCCTACGCAAGAGGGCTGTGCCAGTCCAAGCGGTAAGTGCTGCTCAGGCACTGACATTCACGTCCTTCATTTTGGCTATTTCGTCAGGGCGCGTGTGCTTGGCGTAGTGCCCTAGCCACAGTGCACGCGGACGTATCGTCTTGCCCAGCTACACGGGCCAGGGAAGTGAAAATCCACCCTGCCCGGGCAGCTGTGCCACAGAACTGCCAGTGCGGGTGCAGCTCTCGGTAGAAGAGGCCTTCCACTGACATGGCTAACTTTGGTCGGGGGGGGTGTCCCGAAGGGACAGAAGTGCCCTCTCCTGCGGTGTGTGCGGCGTCCATGCTACGAGGTTACGGTCTGGTCTCTGTCGTGTAGACGGACTCTCATGCTGGTGTCACAGGGTGCGGTGGCTCTTTAAAACAACTAAAATGTTGTTGACCCGGCTACGTTGCCCAGGGCGTGACCCCCCCAGTGATGCAGACAGCTGACCTGACCCCCTTTATAGACAGGGCTAGGACAAGAGAAGGATTCTGCTCTCGCCTCCAGGGAGGTGGATTCCCGCAGCGGCTGGAGATCCCCTCCCGTGGCTAGGCTGTGCCACTGTAGCAGTTTGAGTAGAGGTAGGGCTGGGCCCCGGCCCATCTCCCAGGTGGAAAGGCTAAGTCCTGAGGGTTTGGGTTTACAGTGGACGTGGACCCCAGAAAGGGTGGGCTTAGCTGCAGGGCTAAGTCACTGAGCAACCTGACGGAACTGGTGAGTAACTGACTGCAAGGGGAAACTGAGGCACAGTCTGATGCTAGATTGTAAGGTACCATCTACCGGGAACAATCCCAACGCCTGTCCTTTTGGGGTGGTTATTTTTCTGGGATACTTCGTAAACTGGAAGGAGGCTCTGTAGGGGACATTGCCATTCCTTGGGTGAGGACCCCATGGGTCAGTGTTCGAGTGAAACTCCCAAATGCTGAGATGGCCAGGAATGGGGACCCGTTAACACACTCGCCCTATGATAATAGGGGGCTGCCAAGATCCATTGCTTCATAGAACCATAGAGCTGGAAGAGACCTCAGGAGTCATCAAGTCCAGCCCCCTGCCCAAGGCACGACCAACCCAACTCAATCATCCCAGCCAGAGCTTGGTCAAGCCGGGACCTAAAAACCTCTAGGGATGAAGATTCCACCTCTCCCTAGGGCATTCCCAGGGCTTCCCACCCGCCTAGGGAAATCGTTTTTCCTAATATCCAACCTGGACCTCTCCCATTTCCCCGAGGATGGTAGGCAGGGAGCATGAACACCCAGGCCCCTACAATGAGGCTGCTTCTCAAACAGGCGCGGGAAACGGGCGATCCCATGAAACGCACGGGACACCGCCGCCGTACAGGCCCCCGGCAATGCACTGCATGCTCAGGCACGCGGCAATGCCGAGCACTTGGAACCATACAGAGCCCTGGCGGACTCAGGCGCAGACCCAGCCGGCACAGCGGCACAGGGCCAGGGCCTACTGCAAATCCGCCTCTCTCCACTGGCCGCTACAGAGCTACGGCCCTTCCGGGGCATGGTGCTGATTTATCCCAGCCAAGGAGCTGGGCTCAGGACGGTAAATTCTGGGCTGCCTGAGAGCACCGAGGTGGGGCTGGCCAGAGAGGGCACCAGTCTCCATAAGCCGGATATGCCCCGGCCCTTTGTGGCTCTTTCCTTGGGTGACTCCAGCTGGTTTCTTTCTCTCGTGAGAGTGGCTCATCCTTGCCCGGATCCAGGGTACGGAGCAGCCCCCTCACTGCTCTGCGTCAGCCGTGGGGCCCCCCGCGCAGCCTCTGAGTGACAAGGGGGGTCCCTGGACCTTCTTGCAGAGGCAGTAGGCCTCACGGGGGAGGTGAAAGGGACACGGGACCCTGAGAACGGCCAGAGGGGATCAGACCTAGGGCCCATCTAGTCCAGGATGCTATCTGGGACAGTGGCCAGCAGGAAACCCACTGTAGTAGGCAGAGATGGGGCAATCTCTCCCTCCTTGCCCCCCTCGGAAGGTGTCTTCCCATCCCTAATAATGGGTTGTCTGCCCCGCCCACCTTGGGACACCCCTGGAGTTGGAAACTGAGGCCCAAAGCTGGGAAAGCCCTCGGAGCAATAGAGGGGCCAGAACCCTTCCAAAGTGGTTTATGGGATTAGCAGCATCAGCTAGGACAGAACCTGAGCATCACCCTCGGGGTCTACTCAGCTCTGTGGTCCTGATTCAGAGAAACGCTGCCAGCACGTCTGTGCGTAGGCCTGGGCTCCAGTGCGCCCGGCCTTGCAGCAAACCCCCCCGCCAGCACGAGCCCAGGGCTTGGCCGGCGCGCTGACTAACGCGGAGTTCCATTGCTTTGCAGGCGCTGAGCTCTGCTGGGGGACGCGGCGGGAGATAAGCTACCAGGAGGCACGATCTGGGATCCCATGGCCTTTCGGACCAGCGGGCGTCATGCCCCCAAGCACAGTCCAGCAGGACACAACCAAGTGCCAAATGCAGTGGAGCTGAGCAGCACGACGGCCCGTGGACCCCGGCCACATCAGGAAGCGTAACTGACCTCGGAGCATGGACTTGCCCTGTGGGGCCTGGCGGCTGGCGAAGGAGCCAGCCAGCACGTGAGCGTGTGGGCTGGGACGCCTCCCTCTCTGCTGGCTAATTCTCTCTGGTTACTCGAGGGGGCTCAGAATAGGATGGGTGATGGACCTGTGAGGGGAGGTGCCGTGGGCGTCGACACCAGTCTCCATGGAGCCTTCACTCCCTACCCAATGGGCGTGGAATTCCTCCAGGCCGGGGAGGCTGCTCCGCACTGCCCAGAGCACCATGCACCCCAATTCCAGCCTGGACACCAAAACCCGGGACGTGGCCTCGGAATCCATCGGGCTCCTCTTCATGCTCTTGATTGACCTGACGGCCATTGTGGGCAACGTGGCCGTGATGACCGTCATCATCAAGACACCAGCACTGAGGAAATTTGTCTTTGTTTTCCACCTCTGTCTGGTGGACCTGCTGGCAGCCCTGACCCTCATGCCGCTGGCCATGCTGTCCAGCTCCGCCTTCTTCAACAGCACCATGTTCAGCGAGGCCATATGCCGTGTCTACCTCTTCCTGAGCGTCTGCTTCATCAGCATGTGCATCCTCTCCATCTCGGCCATCAACGTGGAGCGCTACTACTACGTGGTGCACCCGCTGCGCTACGAGGTCAAGATGACCGTCGGCCTGGTGGCCTGCGTCCTGGTGGGGGTGTGGGTCAAGGCGGTGGTCATGTCTGTCATCCCTGTCCTGGGCTGGCTCTCCCCAGAGCGTCTCAGCGCGGCCCCGGCCTACAGCAGCCGGAGCTGCTCGCTGCAGTGGAGCCAGAGTTCCTACTGCAAGTTCTTCGTGGTTTTCTTTGCCCTCTTCTATTTCCTCCTCCCCGCCCTGATCATCCTCGTGGTCTACTGCAGCATGTTCAAGGTGGCCAGGGTGGCTGCCCTGCACCACGGCCCACTCCCCACCTGGATGGATACGCCGCGGCAACGGTCGGAGTCGCTCAGTAGCAGGTCCACCATGGTGACCAGCTCCGGTGCCCCTCGGACAACCCCTCAGAGGACGTTTGGGGGGGGGAAGGCTGCTATCATTCTCCTAGCAGTCGGGGGGCAGTTCCTCTTCTGCTGGCTGCCCTACTTCTCCTTCCAGCTCTATTCGGCTCTGGGCCCCCAGCCCTTCCCGGGCCGGCAAGTGGAGAGCGTGGTCACCTGGATTGGCTACTTTTGCTTCACTTCCAACCCTTTCTTCTATGGGTACCTCAACCGGCAGATTCGGGGGGAGCTCAGCAGGCACCTCAGCTGCTTCTTCAAGCAGCCGCCGGAGGAGGACCTCCGGCTGCCCAGCCGCGAAGGCTCCATCGAGGAGAACTTCTTGCAGTTCCTGCAGGGGACAGGCTGCAACACGGAGAACAGGAACGTTCTCGCTCCCCCCTCCCCCAAAAGGGAGCCGCCGGGCGTCGATTTCCGAATCCCCGGGCAGATTGCAGAGGAGACCTCGGAATTCCTCGACCAGCACCTCATGGTCTCCGACAGCTACATCCGGGCTGCGCCCACGCCCGAGCCGTAGCAGCCCTTGTCTCTGTGACGTGCGGAGAGAGGCAGTGCCCAGCTGTCGACAGGGCACGACTTCCTAATAAACACACCCAGAGCGACTGACGCGTCCTCCCTCCACCTGAGCGCCCACGCTGACAAGCAGCTGCTTCTGGGGGCTGAGTCGCGGTGGCTGGCTAAGATCAATATCGTAGCATTTCTATGTTGTGTCCCTTTCTGATTTGGAGCAGAAACAGCCTCTGGGGTTAAAAATTCCCTGGATTTTCCAATTTGCCCCGGGTAAGTGTCCAAAAGGCCTGGCTCGATGTGGGGGGCTGGGCTAGCTGATCTCTTGCGGCCCCTTCCAGCTCCAGGTTTCCGAGTCTATGAAAAGTGTTGATGTTGGGGTCTCTAATTCAGAATCAAATAGTGTGATCAAAGCCCAGGAGGCGGTGGTCGAGTTGGGCTCCTGCTTCGAGGAGGCAGCTGAGGTCCTGACTCCTGAGGTCTTGGCCGGCCCTAACTGTCGATGATTCTGTGACGGCCTCTTACCCCTTTCGAAGTTGCTCCTCGCGGAAATGCCGGCACCTCGCCTGCCCCGGCTCTTCCCCTTGCGGCCCCACTCTGCTCGGCTTATTTCCCCGAGGCCCTGGCTCCATCCGCTCCTCTGTCCCGCCCCCTCCCATCGCTCGCTGCTTTGCCCCTTCCACCAGGATGGGAGCCCCCAGCGCAGTGAGGAGGCGGCCCCGGCCGAGTCGAAGCTGGCGCAGGTGGTCACCCGGAGCCTCCCCTGCCCACAGTGACCAGACGTCATTGTCACTTTCCGGTCAGAAACCAAGCACCCGGCTCCCCAGTCCCAGTAGGAACAGGGGAAAGGTGGGACCCCTCCCCGCCACACCACCTCCCCGAGGTCCCTTTGAGCAGCGGCAGAGCCTAGGTGTGGCCCAGAGGCTCGTAGCTGGGCCGGGGCCAGGCGCGCCGGAGCCAGGGGTCAGCGGAAGGCGCAGCGGGAGAGTAGAACCAGGCCGAGGGAGTGGAGCTGAGCACGGGGCCTGTGAGCAGGCAGGGCTCCGGGTGTCCTAGGATCCAGCCCAGCCTCCTGCCCTGCACACCCTGAACACAGCCCAGGCTTCCTCCCTGCAACAGCCCAGGCCCTGAGCTCTGGCTCAGACGCCTCCAGTCTGCTGCTGTGTTGGTGACGCCTGCCCGGGGGCGGGGCACAGGCTGAGATCCGCCGTGGGTCTCTTCCCCATGCCCCAGCTGGGCCCTATACTTTCCCACCCTTCTCCCGCCCTGGCCCCCGTTGCTGCTCCACGGTCCAGGACAGTGGTTCCCAGCTTTTTTATACTGCGGACTGGCAAACCCAGTTGCAAACTTTGGTATACTTGCATTTGCATATTTGCATATTAATTATGCAAATGAAAAATATGCAAATGTGCAAATAAAATGTTACCGGTCTGCCAAAATATGTGCGCCAGCCCCCACAAACAGCCAGCTTCAGCGGCTGCAGCCACCCGCCGCATGGCGGCCGCTGGAGCCGAAGCCGGCTGCGGTGTGGCAGGTCAGAGGGTTAGGGTGTACCCCGCCCCGCCCCGGCTCCCAGAGCCGCCGAGAACAGCCAGCTTCAGCTCCAGCAACCGCGGGCCACGCGCCTGGGGTGTACCCCAGCCCTGGTCCTGGAGCAGCCGGCATGGGCATGGCCTGGCATGTGCTGCGGCCCGGCAGCCAGCGGTTCACAGCCCGGCACTGGTCCGCGGACCAGCGGTTGGGAACCCTGATCTAGGGCTGGATCTCTTCCCCCATGCATGGCCCAGCTCAGGCACCAGATGCAGCTGCCATGGGGGAAGCAGTCCCCAAGACAGGCTGTCCCGGGCCGCTGGACAGGTATCAGCTTTTCCCTTCCAGAGCCGCCCGCTCTGGTCCGCTGGCCATGGCAGAGGGGACTCTAACGCAGGCTGGTCCCCCACGGAGTCTTTGGCCACTGGTACAGATGTAGGAACAGACGTAGGCTGGGGGATTGTGTCTGATCAGAGCCTGAGCCGTAGGGAGCTCTGGGCAAGCGAAATCCAGCATCCTTCTCTGCGTGGATCTGGCCCCTCTCTGTCAGACGAGGGGGTGGATTGGGGCCGGCAGGACCTCAGGGGTCAGGCGTTGGCCCTGCAGAGTCAGGGCGTGGTTCCGATCCAGGTGCCCCCCAGACAGGTCAGTGCAGGGTGATGGGGGAGGGGGTCTGGCGTTGTCTCGTCTCTGCTCTCACATCTCCGCCCGTCGTCCTGCCGCTGGGGTCGCTGGCGTGGACGGAGCAGGGACAGGAGGGCCCCTTGCAATCGGCGAGCCTGTCCCGCCGGGCCGGAGAACGGGAGAGAGCCAGGAGGAGAGGCCCGGCCACCTTTGCCAGGGATTAACCTCAGAGCCTGCCGGGTCTTGCTGCGGCTGGGGGCCCTCTCCAGGCAGGGGCCATGGGCTGGGCTGGGCAGCAGTGAGCTCCGTCCCCTCTTCCTGGGCTGGGCCCCAGGCTGTTTGGGCAGGACGGGTTCCCCCAGGAGCACCAAATAAAACCCTCCTGCCTGCGTGGGACCTGGCAGCCCCCAGCCCCTCAGGCAGTGGATGACACCAGGGCCCGGCTGGGCTCCACCCCTGAGGGCCAGGCCATGCCTTGGGACCAGGCCCCCGGGACGGGAACGTGCTCAGAAAGCTGAACCGCACCCGCCTTGCCCCGGCTCCTGGGACCCTTCCCAGGGAGTCTCCCTAGGGCGTAAGCCAGGGCCGGGTGGGGCTGCCCACTGGTCTCTCTCTTGGCCTGTCTCTGAGCTGCAGGGGGCAGGCTCCAGCGAGTCGGGTGAGCTGCGCTCTGTGACCCTGGGCCGTAGCTAGGCCAAGAGCCCCCAAACGGGCATGAAACCAGGCTCCCAAATCCACATTGAGGCACTTGCGGGATCAGACGACTTGCCCTGGGGCGCTGGGCACCCAGCAGCTCCCCTGACCCCCCTTCTGGCTTTGGGGGCTCAGCACCTGAGAAAACGAGGCTTCAGACAGCTCCGTGCCTCAGTTTCCTCCTCGGTGCACCAGGGAGGAGGATGCTGACCTGCCTTGTGGCAGGCTCAGCGTCTGATCTCGGCTGCAACCCTTGGGCGGAGCAGGCAGCTCCCTGTCCAGCCCAGGCCCTGTGTGACAGAGGACGCGCTGGCACCGGCCCTGGCCCGGCTGGGGCAGGCACGAGGGCGAGCCCGTCGCAGAGCTGGGGATGGGGCTCAGGAGTCCTGCCTCCTCATCCAGGCACCTCCCCACCTACGCCAGGGCCTGGCGGGCAGACGGCTGCTCGAGGGCTGTGGGCTCTGGCCTCGCTCTCCCTGGAGCTGGGGGCTCAGTGATGTTTCCTGGCAAGCTGCTGGGCTCCCCTGAGACCACCCCCTTGCAATGTGCCAGGGCAGGAGCCCCCGGGCAAAGGAAGCGCCACCACCCAGGGTCACAAAGGGCTCGGGCGCCTCCGACGTTCTCACCCAGCACCGGCCCACAGCTGCTCCGCGCCCTGGCGGGATTCGCAGCCCAGGCACCGGCCCAGGAACCGGATCCTCCCGCAGCCCCTGGGCTGTGCTGTCGGCATCGCCTGCAGCCAGGCCCTGGTACCTGGAGGGCCGGGGCACTCACCTGCCAGCTGGCAGACACGGCCCAGCTCCCAGTCCGGCTCAGAGACTTGGACAGGCCCCCATGGCAGGGGAGAGCCCGGCGGGGGTGGGGGAGGCCGCTGCTTATTCCTAAGAAAGGCCTGACGGGCGGGTGTGTTTGACTCCGGGGGGGGCCCCCGGAGGAGAGAGGGGCGCTCCCTTTGGCCCGGAGGAGTGGAGCTGTGGCCCTGCCCCCCCGCCCCCCCGGCATGTTGCCCGGTTGGCGTAAGCAGCTGCCAGCTCAGCATGCTGCTCAGGGACCCCTCCGAGCTAGCCCTGCCTTCGGAAGGGGAGGCGGGTAACTCACATCTGCACCATTGATAGCCAGTCTCCAGTAGCCACACACAGGGACAGGGCATAACCAGGGGGGAAGGCAGTAGTGTCCAGTGGTTATAGCAGGGGAACGCTGCCCGAGTCTCTCTGGGCAAGTCCTGGCCCTTGCCCCAGTGGGCAGTACCACTGCAGGGGCCTGAGGCCCTGCTGCACCTCGGTGCGTCCTGTGGCCCGTGAGGGCGGTAACGGCTGGGTCTCATGCTGGGCAATGGGTGGGCCCCGGGTGGGCCCCTCTGGCCCGGAGCCCCATGGCCTAAGCTCTCCGACTCGTTTGCGCACCGCGTGAGATTCAGCCGAGCCCCCCGGCGCGAGCGACATGGGCGCTAATCAGTGCAACGTGCCCCGCGGTCCCCAGGAAACGGGTGTGGGGCTGGTGCGATGGTTGTGGCAGCAGCTGGCGCAGGCAGAGGCGCCCGGGAGAGGCAGCTGTGCTGAGCCGTGGCTCGGCTCCCTCCCCCCGGCCGCGCTGCTGGGGCAGGGGCTCTGGGCAGCACCCGGCGGGACGGCTGTCGCTCAGAGCCTCCTGGCTTCCCCTGACACCACGTAACAACTCCAGGGAGCTGCCGGCAGGGGCCTGGCGGGGGGTCCCAGCCCAGGAAGATGTCCGGGGGATGCAGCTTTCATCTCCTGCTGGCTGCAGCCTGGGAAAGTGGCCTTTGCAAAAGCCCCCCTCTGCCTGGTCTTACGCAGGGGCCTCCCCGCTGGGCGGGGCAGAGCACCAAGGCCTCCTGCTCTGCTAGATGCTTTTTCTTTCTGCCCCAGGGGAGCCAGGGCCCTGGGCTGGGAAATGCCAAAAGGCAGCAGAGACCCCGACCGCCCATGGCAAAGGAATTAACCCCCCAGCCGGCGCCTGTCTGAGTCTCTGCATCCTCCACTCCAAGGGGCGGGCAGGAGGGGACTGGCTCCGGCCGGGGGGGGGGCTGAATCCCAGGTGTCCCACATACACCTCTGGGACCTCTTGCTGGGTCTCTGTAGATGCTGCCTCTGGCTCCTGGGACACCATCAATCCTGGGCCACTGTGGGGCAAGGGCGCTGTGGTGCCTGGCTGGGCTCCACCCCTGAGGGCCAGGCCGTGCCTTGGGACCAGGCCCCCGGGACGGGAACGTGCTCAGCGAGCGCTGTGTTTGCAGCCAGAAAGCTGAACCGCACCCGCCTTGCCCCGGCTCCTGGGACCCTTCCCAGGGAGTCTCCCTAGGGCTTGTGGGCGGGGGGGCCTGTTCCGATGGAGTGTGGCTCCGGATGCAGCGGCCCGTGCCCTGTTCACATCCACACGTGAGCTCCCGCACGCGCTCCCGGCATCACCCTCCTCCCGCCTCCCCCTCCTGCAGGATCCAGCCGCGCTGACCTTTCACGCTCCTCCGAGCCTCCCTGGGCGCACGCGCTTGTCCCTCGGAGCCTCCAGAAATAGCTCTGATGAGCGCTTCTTCTGCACCAGGGCAGGGCAGCAGCCCAGGCAGAAAGCGCTCGTGTCTTGCAGTCGGTGGGCGATGGAGACACGGGAGCCGTGTCAGCACCAGGCTCCGCAGGTGTAAGCCTTGGATCTGGCGGGAGCAGCTTCTCGTGGGATGCCTTGGCGTTCGGGGCCCCTGCCACTGGGATCCCGAGAAAGGGCTGCAACCCAAAAGGAGCTCTGACTGTACGGCCGTTGGGGCCCTGACACTCTACCGGGCTGCCTGAGCCCTGCACCAGCACCGGGGGCTGCTTTCTGTTCCAGGGAGGAAATGGGAGTTAACCACTTCATTACCCAGCCGGCAGGGGCAAAAGGATGTCAGGGCAGGGCTGCTCCCGGGCCACTCCCTGCCCCTTTGCAGCTGCACATGCTGGGCCAGCCGGTCAAAGTTTAAAACTACCCCCCCCCATGCATGGCTGTTGCTTAACCATTCCTGCAAACACAGGGTACGTTCCTTTCCTCTTCCCACAGCTCCGGGGTGCGACCTGCAGCCCACTGGGGTTCTGGGTGGGGCCCGCAAGACTTTTGGTTTTCCTGACATGCACAAGAAGGGAGGGGCGGGCAGATCGCACACAACAGTGAGGGCGAGAGCCAGGCTCCCCTGCATCCAATCCCAGCGCTGCTGCGGTTCAGTCGGCACCCCCACACGCTCAAGGTTCGCCAGCGCCGTCAGCAAACCTGCCGTCCCCAGGGACTGGCTTGGCTAGGACAATCTTACAGCCCCCTGAAATGAGGGGGCCACTCGCAAGCCTGGGTCGCCCATCACTGCTCCATCTCTCTCCCTGGCTACCTGAACCAAAGGCCTCCCGCAGCACCCGCCTGCCAGACACATCCCTAGCCAATGAGCCCCTCCTGAGCTGGGATTTCACTGGCCACAGCCAAGCCAGCAGGCCTATGGCTAAGCCGGGTTATCGGAGGGGCTGTGTCCCATAACGACGCCAGGGAGGCCAGCGCTGGTGCTCCCTAGATGGCCCTGTCCTCTCTCGCCTGTGATGGGATCCGGAGCCGGGCTTGGGGCTGTGCTGGGTGCTATGGACAGTGGCAGGCACAAGAGGGCAGCAGAAGGCCCTTTATGGTGAACAGGCTGGGGCAGACTGGGGCACACGCAATATATCCTGAGTGGCGGCTGTTCCCCCCGCCATGGACCTGCATTCTGTTTCCCCACGCGGAGCCGGGGGTGTTAATATGTCAGGGCTGGGGAAGAAGGAGATGTTCTTGCCCCCCTGGATGGGGGGCACAGGCCTCCAGGGCGGGCTCTTGTGCTCCTTGCTGGGGGAGCAGTGGATCCGGGGTGGGGAATGAAGAGCTGTTCTGCCCAAGATGCAGGGACTCAGGACAGGGATGTCAGAGCGAAGTCGATTAACCAATTAATCGAGAAGCAAAAGCGTAGAGGTTGATGCTGTAGACTACACACATTTCCCTCCCCCCACCCTTGCCAGTCAATTTTTTAGCAGGCTGGCCAGCCGCCCAACTCAATTCTGGATCATGCTGGGTCCAGGACCTACCCCTGCTGTAGCTCTGCATTTCAAGTATATTAGGAGCCAGGCAGGCAGCCCGCTCAGTTCCAGCTTGCACCGGGTCAGGGAGCTCAGACCCTCCTTAGACAGAGGCTGTCAGCCTGAGCTGCTACCTCTTTATCTGAGGCAGCAGCACTGGGCAACAGGCACAAGGGGAGCTAGTTTTTAAACTGGTTCCCCTCATGGACCAGCTCCTGCCTGGCGCTATGTGCTGCTGCCTCTGATACAGCGGCTGCAGGCCCCGCCCCCAGAGACTACCCAATAGTCGACTTACCAATAAGAAGTAATGAAGTTACTCGACTATTCAATTAACTGATCTTTAACATCCCTAAGGGTGTGTCTAAACTACATGGCTCCATCGATGGCGCCATGTAGATTAGGCTGATCAGCAAAGGGAAATGAAGCCGCAATTTAAATAATCATTTAAATTTAAATGGCTGCCGCGCTGAGCCGACAAACAGCTGATCAGCTGTTTGTCAGCTCAGCGCGCTAGTCTGGATGCTCCCGCACCGACCTGAAAGCCCTTTATCGACCTCCCCATTATGCCTCATTATTTAAATCGCGGCTTCATTTCCCTTTGCTGAACAAACAAATCGGAGCCATGTAGTTTAGACGTACCCTAACTCAGTAGGGTTGCCAGATGGTTTCACAAAAAATACCAAAGCTCCCCTCCCCCCCAAAAAAAATGCTGGGAAAAAATTCTGTTCAGAAAATAAAGGAAAAAGTTGATGAGCAAAAAAAAAGCCAGGGCTGAAATGCAGTCTCAGCCTCTTTAGATCCCAACCAGCGCGAGCAGCAGAGCATGTCCCGAGTGGCCTTCTGTCCAGACATTTTAGATGTTCGGTATTTTCTGACTTTTTTGACAGGACGGAAGGCGCAAATGCCGGGCTGTGCGGTTCCATACCGGACACCTGGCAACCCGGTAACTCAGAGGTGCTGCCATCACAGGCTGGTTCGTTCCCCTGGAGCGATGAGTTTGGCGGGTCTCAGACTGGCTCCCCACACACAAGCATCTTCATCACAAAAGGAGCCCTGGGCATGACACGGATGAGTGGCAACCTCAGCACAGCTGCCAGGACTGAACAGGGACTGAACTCTCCTCTGGAGTTAGGTTCAGGCAAAGACGTGGCTAAGGCACCGTGGGAGAGGAGCATGCCCTGCAATTGCCGGGGTGTCGAGGGTCCCTATGCTGAGAGCGGTTAACCAGGCTCCAAATAGATCCCAAAAGATGTAACATCTGCAGCATGGGAGTGGTCCTCTTCCCCCAGATGCATTCGCAGCCTGCTCTCTCTTCACTGTCAGTACAGATCTGGCCGTGATGGGTCCCCAAGAGGATCTTTGCTAGATGGCCACAAATGGGGCCCTGCATAGCAGCCAATGTACCCTCAGTCCCTGGTGCTCCTGGGAGGCTGGGCCCCAGCCCTCGTGATCAGGCAGAGGCCTAGCAGGGCTGCTAGACTTGCACCAGCTCCGGGGACAGCTGTGCTAGCCCTGCGGCAGTCTGCTCTTCTTGTGCCCAGGCCAGCTTGGTCACTGCTTTCTGCCCTCCCTTCTCAGGGCATCTACACTCCTGTTGGGGTATCACTATCGGCTAGGCCAGGGAATGGGCTTCTGGATCTCCCCTTGCCCAGATTCTTCCATCTCTGGTGGGAGTTGGCAGGGGATCCCAGGATCCCTCTTCAGCAGGGTCCAATCCAGGGAGGCAGCTACGTTCTGTACCTAAAGTGCTACTCTGTTGCTGCCTCCCTGGGTTGCTTTCTCACCAGTTCCCTTTCCCAGTAGCCATCAAAGAACTGAAATCAAAGGGGAAGTCTCCGACCTGTTGGCTCTCCCCATGTCTGGCAAAGTCTCTACAACCAGAGTCTTAGGCAGCAGCAGGGCCCCTGGTGTGCTCCATTCCATGATGGAGGTCAGTTCACCTCCACTGCCTACTCAGCTGTCCAGCACTAATCCTGTCCCCTTTGGGATGAGGCCATCTGGGACTAGCCGCTGCCTCTTTAGCCCCTTACTTACCAGTGTGAGGTTTGTATATCCCCATCACACACTCCAAAGGGAAACGTGGAGAGCACAGGGAACAAGCAGCAGCTGATGTTTGGTAGCTCAGAGCCTTACTCTGTGGTGAGTCTCTGGCTCATGTTGGCCTCTGCTCAGTATTTGGGTACCTTAGGTGATAGGGCTACTTGCCAGCTATGTAGCAGAGAATCACAGGCTGTGTATAGACTGGCAAGTTTTTCAGCAAAATCATCTGCTTTTGCGGAAAAACTTGCCAGCTGTCTACACTGGCCACTTGAATTTCCGCAAGAACACTGACGATCTCATGTAAGAAATCAGTGCTTCTTGCGGAAATACTGTGCTGCTCCCGTTCGGGCAAAAGCCCTCTTGTGCAAATCATTTGCGCAAGAGGGCCAGTGTAGACAGCACAGTACTGTTTTGCGCAAAAAAGCCCCGATGGCTAAAATGGCGATCGGGGCTTTTTTACGCAAAAGCACGTCTAGATTGGCCACGGACGCTTTTCCGCAAAAAGTGCTTTTGCGGAAAAGCATCCTGCCAATCTCGACGCTTTTTTCCGAAAATGATTTTAACGGAAAACTTTTCCGTTAAAAGCATTTCCGGAAAATCATGCCAGTGTAGACGTAGCCACAGAGACTGTGATTTTCTCATCTGACCTCCTGTGTAAGGGCAGAGACCCGCTCCATACCAATTCCTAGAGCAAATGTTTTAGAAGAAATAGCAAAATGGCCAGGGACAGGAGCACCTATGCTGGTCCTTGGTAACTTGTTCCGCTGGTTAATTACTCTCACAGTTAGAATTTGTACCTTCTTTCCCCTTTGAATTGTCTACAACTTCCAGCCGCCGGCTGGCGTTAGACCCTTTTCTGCTACAATGAAGAGCCCATGATTCGTGCAGGCACCGCTGCGTTTTACGGTGGTGTCACCATTGTGATGAGCTTCGCTGGGTGCATGTCCTGGAGTGAGGTACGCTGCATGCTGCCGTCTGCGGGCTGGACTCCAGGCTGCCATGCTATTTGCCAAGCTCCATGCAGCCAAGAGCAACTTGCTCTTAGCTCAAGCAGCAGGGACTTGGGAGCTGAATCTAGCCCTGTTCCAGCTGGGAGGGGAATGCAGCACAGAGCCACCGGAGAGTTCTCCGTGTCCCGGCACCAAAGGGTCGCCTGAGCCATGCCCGGGCACCTAGCTAGGCGCTGGCGGTGGGTGATGCCCATGAGGGCTGGGGGTGCACATGGACCCCACTGAGTAGCACAGGTAAATACAGTGGACACCTAGTCCCACGAGAGACACCAGCCCACGGGGGAGGGCAGCCCCATGCGGTCCTGTCCAGCGCCATGCACAGCGTCCCTCATGCGCAGACCGTGCCTCCACCAGCAGACTACATAAGACTACAAGTCCCGAAATGCAACGCGACGGGGGCGGGCTCAGCGACTGGACTGCATCTCCCAGCATGCAACGCTCGCTCGCGGCGGGGAGGGGGCGGGGCGAACTGCATTTCCCAGGGTGCGCCGCGCTCCCGGCGGGCGGGCGGAGGCCCCGGAGCGGATATCCGGCCCCGCCCCAGCCAGCCGCGCTCGGGCCGCCTGGCTGAGGAGAGCGAGCGGCGCAGCCCGGCCCGGCCCCGCCATGGGCTGCACGCTGAGCGCCGAGGACAAGGCGGCGGTGGAGCGGAGCAAGATGATCGACCGCAACCTGCGCGAGGACGGCGAGAAGGCGGCCAAGGAGGTGAAGCTGCTGCTGCTCGGTGAGCCGGGGCCGGGGCGCGCCGCGACCGACCCGCGCGGGACAGACCCCCCCCCCCCCCCGAACCAACCGCCCTTCCCCCGGGGCTGGGGGACACGGCTGGGGGGGCCCCGCGCGGGACAGACCCCCCCCCCGAACCAACCGCCCTTCCCCCGGGGCTGGGGGACACGGCTGGGGGGCCCCGCGCGGGCCAGACCCCCCCCGGGGCTGGGGGACACGGCTGGGGGGGGCCCCGCGCGGACCAGCCCTCCCCCCGGGGCTGGGGGACACGGCTGGGGGGGGAGGGCCCCGCGCGGACCAGCCCCCCCTCCCCCGGTGCTGGGGGACACGGCTGGGGGGGGAGGGCCCCGCGCGGACCAGCCCCCCCTCCCCCGGGGCTGGGGGACACGGCTGGGGGGGGAGGGCCCCGCGCGGACCAGCCCCCCCTCCCCCGGGACTGGGGGACACGGCTGGGGGGGGAGGGCCCTGCGCGGACCAGCCCCCCCCGAACCAACCCCCCTTCCCCCCAGGGCTGGGGGACACGGCTGGGGGGGGAGGGCCCTGCGCGGACCAGCCCCCCCCGAACCAACCCCCCTTCCCCCCGGGGCTGGGGGACACGGCTGGGGGGGGGGCCTGCGCGAACCAGCCCTTCCCCCCCAGGGCTGGGTCCACACTCCTTTACAGAGCCTTACCCTGACCCCCCCCTTGCACCGCAATCTCCTACGCCAGCTCAGCCCTGAGCCCCTCACGCTCTAAATCCCTTATTTAGCCCAAGACCAGAACCAGTGTCCTAATCCTCTGCCCCTGCCCTGTGGAAGGGAGGCGGTAGGGAAGACGGAGTGAGCAGGGGTAGGGCCGCAGAGAAGGGGCACGAAGGACGTGGAACAAATAGGGTCTGAGGTAGGTCCTGGATTGCACTTACATTCGAAAAGTGACCTCTTGCTTAAAAAGGTTGGAGACCCCTGCCCTAGCCTCTTTGTCAGAGGCAGGAACTGGGTAATAGGAGAGGGATTTTTTTATGATTCCCTGTTCTGTTCACTCCCTCTGGGGCACCTGGCACTGGCCACTGTCAGAAGACAGAAGAATGCCGGGCTACATGGCCCTTGGGTCTGATGCAATCCTTTCGTTCGTATTGGAGATCTCTGACTTGTTGGGCTTTTTTCCAATGTTGTTCTTTGAACAGATACATATTTTGGGGCTACAAACTAAGTGCTATGTTCTATATGGCTTTTGTGAACCTTATTGAAGGCTGGTTCATAGAGGTGCAATGAAGCACATGAAGATACAAGGAAGCAAGGAAATATTAAAGATTTCTTGGAGAAAACTTGCTGAATAATGAAGTCTGTTAATTTGTAGTAGACTCCCAAGTGAAAGCAGTCATTTCAAATGAGTTTAAGAATAAAATGAAGTACCATCTTGTATTGATTGGGGTGGAATGTGGATTATCTGATCATTCATAATCAGTTGCTTTGCAAAGTTGTCTTTCTATTTGAGAGACAAAATAGCTTTGGTGTATGTATTGATCTACTCAGAAGCACACCGACTAGTGAGTTTTTGCTTTATGTGGGAAATGTTAAGCTAAGATTTCTGGTTTCCTAAGGGGAGACAACCATAAGAATCCTATAAGCAATGTGTGTATTGCTTAACTTGTTTTTCAGCTGTGTATGGTGTGAGGCCCTGTGGTTCATGTCCTTTGTGTGCACAGAAAATTTTTTGATTGGCTGTTTGTGGTTATAGGTCTTCTTCCTTGGAGGTTTGCTCCTTTGTTGGAGTTGCAAAATGATTAGAGAAGGGACTCTCAATGGGATTAGTAACCTCCTTTTTCATACTGTGTGCGTGGGGTTTTTCTGTGTGCCACGATGCTGGAATATAGCTAACACTGAAAAGCCACTTTAAAAGGAGTTTGCAGAGGTGTGTTGGCAGTTATGCCTGTGTACAGCTTTTCTGTACAAATCAGACATGTAGCAGTGATGCAGTGTTCTCAGACTCTGTGGCAGAGATTTTTCAAAAGCATGAATGGTGGTTATGCACTTCACTCCTATTGTCTCCGTGGCAGTTAATTGGCCTCATGGCCGTTTGTGCTTTTGAAAAGGTTTCCATCTAACCTGTATTTTAAAAAAAATCCTAGCTTAGTAAAGTCTTTTAATGTCACCAGTGATTAAATGATTCTGCAAAGATCTTTGCACTCTACGTATTTAGTAATATACAGCTAAAACGGAGCAATCAACTTCTAAAATAAAATGTATGCACTGCATGCTGTAGTCATTTTATTAAAATTTCGAAAGCTAGACTAATAGCATATGAATCTTAAACATTTCAAGATCATTTTTAAAAAGAAAAATGCTAAAATGTCTAGGTTGAGATACAATTTCATGAAACGAAGCAAGGTAAGAACAGACCTTTGGAGTGTTTCAGTAACTGGAGCAAACCACTCAATGCTGATGCAGAGTTGTTTTGAAGAAATTTGTTGCTTTATAAAGTTCAGAAATCACTTTAATCCCCTTTTGAACAATTCAGAAATACTTTGAATGAAGGTGAGACGTCTCCATATACATCTCAGCATCTATTCAAATAACTGGCCTAGTTTTGCACTTCTCTGCAAAATTATGTAGGTTGGGAAAGCTCACATAGGCAAGAGCTAGTCAGTTTTCCTTGCCTCAGCCTTTCAACAGAATCTTCATTGTTATGACATTGCTAAAACATTGTAACCCACATACGGGTTACACCAGACTGAGGAGTCTAACCACCCTTTTGTAGAGAGATTGTAGAATTTTTGGAGTAGCCTTTTTTCAGCCACACGTCATGTGACTACAGGCCCTTGTTGGTTTTTTGAGATTTCTACTTTCCTCTTTTTGAAATTGTTATGGTTTTGCCCTTAAGAGACTCTCAGAAGTGGAAGAAAAACAGGATGCTAAGTTTTCTGGTCTTGCTCACTAAGCCTTTGGTAGTGCTCAGGTCATCAGTGTAAACTAGTAAATTATATAACCATATTTGTATTTCTGTAGCACCTTTCCTGCAAGGATCTCAGATTACATTACAAATAATGTTTCACAACCCTGACTGCTAGGTAGCAAGTGTTACGCCCATTTTAGACATAAGGAAACATAAGGAGGGAGGAGTCACTTGCTCAAGATCACACAAGATCTTGTCTGGACTACGTAATTGTCATCTTGTTGATAGGGATGTTTAATATTGGTTAATTGAATAATCGATTAACCTCATGAATTACTGGTTACTTCGAAGTAGGAATAAGAGCCTCCGGAAAAGGGCGCTTTTTCCGGAGGATCGGGGCCAGTCTAGACGCTCTTTTCCGGCTTTTTTAAAAGCCGGAAAAAAGCGGCGGACATTTTTATTTAAATGCCGCGGGGGATATTTAAATCCCCCGCGGATTTCCCTATGACGACTGGTGAAATTTACATGCCCCTTCCGGAAAAGGGGCCAGTGTAGACGTAGCCCTGGGGAGTGGGGCCTGCAGCCAGTGTGCTCTGGCCTCCCTCCCAGGGGGGGGCCCTGCCACTCTGTATCACAGGTAGCAGCGCGGGGTGCCAGGTGGGAGCTGGTCCGCAAGGGAAGCCAGTTTAAAAACCAGCTCCCCTCATGGACTGGCTGCCTGTTGCCCCACACTGGTGGCAGCAGCCCCTGTCCGGGGTGAGGGTCTGAGCTCCTGAACCTGGTATGAGCCAGATCTGAGCTGGGCTGCTGGCCAGCCTGCTAAAAAATTTCCTGCTGGGGGGAATGCGTGTAATCCCTAGTTGCTGACTGCTGTGAAAGGGTCCCTGAGCCAGCACTGAAAATGGCTTTAACCGGTGGTAGATACCAGGCTTCAACAATGTTTTCTATAATAGTGCTGACATCTGTTGTTGGCTGCACGGCAGTGCCCTGTGGAGAACCTGTGGGAGAGCAGGGACTAGAACCCAGGAGTCCTTGCTCAGACTTCTGCTTTAAACACCACTCCCTCCTTTCTATTAGCGGGTTGTCCGTGCCTCCAGGAAACCGCTCCTGTGCAGGAGCAGGCATGCAACTTAGCTGATGTATAATTCTATGAGCTTTTCCTGTTATGGGAAGCAGCAAGGTGTGGGAGGGTATAGAAATTGTATGATTCTTGTCTACTCAGTTCAACTCCTATCGTGCTATAGATAGGGCCCTTCATTTTAAATTGTTCTTCTATTTGAGTTTTCCTCGGAAAAGTGTCAGTGTTTATTACAACAGCAAAACCAGACCTCCATCAGAGTAAAAGCTATTAATAATTTTCTATGTAAAATATCGGTTTATTTTGGTGGATGGAAGAACGGGGGTGGGGGAGAGTGTTCAGTAGTTCAATTCCGTTGATCAGTGTGGCTTGTGACTTGCTCCAGGTCTAAAAAAGAACTCCAAACACAATGCTGCCGCCACTGAGTTTAAGCAAACACTGTATCTCTAATCCCTAAACAAAACTTGTAATTTGAACAAACAGTTTACTATTGTAGATGTAAAACTATTCGCCTATAAATATTTACTTTTAATTGAGCTGCACTGTTTGCAGCTCATACAATCAACTCATTCTTTTCTCCTGTTTTTGTTTTTTTTTTAAAGTTTTGAATCTTTGTGTTCTGAAATGTATTCTGATGCAGATTTTCATTTGCTTCCTATTTTGGTGTGTCAGATCTCTAAGCTGGTATCTAGCAGCTTGAAATGGGTATATGGGCATGAGATTCATCAGTACATTCAATGTGCATGCACTTCAGAGCTTGTGTGCATACCTATTTGTATGTCTCTTCTAGTCGAATACATAACCTTACTTCAAAAGACAGCTTTGCATATACACAGGGTGGGGATGTAAAATCCTGTATAATCAGTTAACCACGGTTTATCTTGGTGGGTAGAAGGATGGGGGTGGGGGAGATCCTGTGGGTCTCCTGGCCCCGGGCATGGCTGGAGTAGCCCTCTACCTGCAGGGGGAGGAGGAGGTACTGTTCCCAGACATCATTAACCAGTTTCCCATTCCTATCCCTAACAAAGACTAATGTATTATTGTAATATCTCATGCAGTATATTGTATTTTCCTAATAAAACAAGATTCTTTTAAAACTAGGGTGAAAACGGGATAAAACTAAATACTCTGTAAAATCCAGGAATTTTTGGTTAAAAATCAGTTTGAATAAGAAATGAAGGGGCTTGCCTGCAAGTTGTGTCATATAGTACACTTCAACTTATGTTGCTGGCTGCCGAAGGCGGGTGCCTTGTTGAATCCAGTCAGGCTCGCTCCTCCGAATGCAATATTCTGCTAGATGGCATCTTTGCCACATCCCTTGTTTGAACTGTTCATGCATAAAATACACTTCACCAGTCTTTATTTTAAATCACTCTTTACTTCCATGGTACTTGAACATAATTAAAAACCACCATTCATACAAAATAATTAGAACAGATCCTAAACGCATCCTAAAACAGTCCTGACCTACATAACCATTCAACCAACAGATGTTACACAAAGAACTTCCCCCACCTCCTCTAGAGATCTGAGCCACCAGTTACTGCTCAGCCCTTCCCCGTGCTCAGCATATTTCTGACGAGGGCTCAAGGATGAATTCCAAGGGTGAGGGCCTTAATTGGAAATGCCCTGCTACAAGCCTCCTTCCTTGTAAACTCTGGAGTAAAGTGCTTTAGAGCCACAGTTGATCAGTTCTGGATTGTATCTGAAAAACAGGACATCTAGAGTTTCATAGGGCCCCATCCTTGCTCTGCCTAAAATTGATGGACAAACAGTAGAAATTACAGTGCACTAATGTAATGAGGTCATCTAATACAAGCTGGGTTTCCATACCCTACTTAAATCTCAACCCAGATTGTGGGGAGGCTTGTTGAAATCAGAGGCATTCATATTCATTAATTGCAAGTTCTTCTTACACCTCCAGGACTTCATTGGGTGACACAGGGAGAAATGCAGGCAGAGAATCATCACATCCCCTCCCTATTAGGGAAGTAAGTGACTAGTCAACTACTTGCATTCTCTGCAGTGCCTATCCATGTGCTGCCTCTCTAAGAGGTAGCAGTGCGGGGCAGGAGGCGGCTGCCATGAAGCAGCCTCTGCTTGTAACGAGCCTGGGCCCACCTAGTCATTTGATGGGGATAGATGTTTGAAATACTTCTAGTTTGTACATCGATTATGGAATGCTGCAACATGTTTCACTCTCATTTTCCTCCACTAGTGACCGAGCAGGGCATGATCTAAACCTGTGGTGTCCAACCAGTTCTGAATCAGTAGCCACTATAGTGAACTAGCCACACACCTGGCCAACTAGCCACATGTGACTAGTGGCTGGTGTGGCAGACCTATGTAGGTGAGAATAGTGATAGAAATGTAGCCGTGTTAGTCTGGGGTAGCTGAAGCAAAATGCAGGACTATGTAGCACTTTAAAGACTAACAAGATGGTTTATTAGATGATGAGCTTTCGTGGGCCAGACCCACTTCCTCAGATCAAAAATTGATCTTCTGTCAAATGATCGGTTTAGTGCTTTGCATCCCTTGTATCCATTGGTGTCTTGTGCTCCATGTTGGGTTTAATTAGCTTTAAGTGCTCCCAAGGCTGCAGCACAGTGCTGCAAAACCAGCTGCAGAACTGAAAAGAGCAGGCTGGTGGGGTGAATAGTTCAAGGTGTATAGAAGTGGTTTCTAATGCTTGAGTTTTATTTAAAAAAAACTCATTGGAGAGGAAATAAAATCCCAAAGGCTCAGCAGGGTCTCATGAACTTGCTCTGTTATATCACTACACTGAATGAAACTACACTGGTGCAAGCCCCTAATATAGATGGGTACAGTTTGTATTTGCACTGCTGGAGCTTACACTACTTGGCCACTGATGGCGGGAATTAGAGCAAACCCTGGTGTAGACAAGGCCCTGAAATCCCCCACACTTGAGTAATAAGGCTTTGAGCAATCTCTCAGGGCTGTGAAGGCTATTCTTTGCATTTGTGGTTAATTTTGCATGCTGGAGCTGGTTGTGCTCCCTTGGTCGTCAGTATTCATGTGTAATGTGGACAGTAATTGTTCTGCTGTAAATCAAGTTTTACTTATCTTCTACTTCCTTTTGATTCCATCTAACTGCCCATAATTTTAGTCACGATAGTTTTGTAGCTGGTGACAATTAGTAACAAGTTCAGACTGCTTCAGTGATGAATGCTGCAATTGGAATATTATTGTACACAGTTCTGAGTTCTTGAATGCGGAGAACATTCCAGCATAATCAAACACCCTCTTTTTGCCGATATGCCCCTGGGCGATTAAGTGATTGCTAAAGCAAGTAGACTATGCTGCCAAGCTTCAGAATAGAATAAGATCCTCCAAGAATCATGAAAGAATAGCAGTGTTGGGAGATCCTGTCTGTCTATAAAGCTGAACTAGTTTCAATGCAGTTGTTCCTTAGCCCCATTACAGCATGGCCAACAAGTTGTAATGCAGCTGAGACCTTCTTCATCCCCTTAATTACTATGGTGAAAAACCTCTGCACTACAACTTTTAGCACTTATTAGCTGAGTCTGGAGATGACTCTGCTGATTTAGTTCTTAGGATTGGTTAAAGCAGTTCAACAGAAGACTTGGATTCCTAAGGCATCTAGTTTAGATACCTCACCACCAGCTTAGTTTCCCCTTTTGCAGTTCTCTTCCTAAAAATCTATTTATAAAATTTATAATTTCATATACCAATATTTCTTTGAGTGACCTTTAATTAGAGGGTAGGTTGTTTAGTCAATCTTAGTATTTTCTAATTGCTAAATTGTTTCCTAATCTGTAACGTTCCGATCTGTCTGGATCCTTTTTTGAAAAGCTGCTGTGCATTTTACATAAATATCATGGAAGGTCGCAAGCTATAATATTTTTCATCGCATACAAAATGTAAATTTTATGTACATCTTTAAATTCAGCATGTCTCAGTGTTCCATTGATCATCTGCTTTGAAGTGACCTCATTTGTGAAATTAATATTATGTAGAACTCTTACATCAGTTTCTAGCTGCTTTAATGCTGGTATGGACACATTGGCTCTTGTTCACCGTAGTTTGTTTGTTCAGTGATGGGCAGGCATGACCATTGTGCTCAAATACAATGCACGGTAACTATGCCAAGTACTTCCAGGTTTCCTGCATTTCAGAAGCTTTAAGGCAGTTGTTAACCTACTTTTTATTTAATGGACTGAATGTGTAATACAAAAGTACCACGAGAAATTTAAATGCTCCAAAGTAACAGTATTTTAAATGTTAACTTTAATGTCTTTGATGATAATACAGTGCTGTGGTTCCTTAATCTAGTTTGTGCAATTAAAATTGAGATGGATTGGATGACCTAATACTATATTGCTATATTTAACTTCTGTGCCTAATATTATTAACTATAATTGCTTTGATAGTGTGGATTTTCAGTCTGTTTTATATGAACTTAAATTATTGTATTTAATTTCTTATCTTTTGAAAAATCTGCACACAGAAATAAAATGCAAGTGATTATCTGCTCCAACCATCAGTTATAGGGAAGATGTGCAAACTGTTTGCACAGGGCTTTTTTGCACTATCACTTCCACAGAAGAGGAGGTGATGCCACATTGGATAGATGTAACATTTTTGCCTTTGGCCTCTGACTTGAGATCCTATCTAACTTAGATATGGTGTGATGCATCCTGTCATGCTATTGTGATTAACTTCCTTCCTTCCTACCTAACAAACTCAGCTCTTAATGGAGCAATATGGGTACTGGCAAGTCTGCAAGAGAAACGGTGATTAGCCCCTCTCCCTTTTGACAGTAGGTCTGGCTGTCTGATCTGCTTTGCCACTCTCCTGATGGCTCCACTTCCTCTGCCTTTGACCTTGGCTTCTTCAGCAACTGTCCTTGGTTTCTAGGTCAGTTTGCAAGTCATTGTAGAAACTTTTCACCCCTATGGGCTTTGCCTACTCCATTTCCTTTTGCAGCTCAGTTTTGCACTGGATTCCAAACAAGGACTTTAGACTAATGACTGGTCTAGGGATGTTGCATTTAGTTTAATCAAGTAATTGACTAGTCGATTTTCCATCGATTAGTTAAGTGCGGGAGGCACAGCGGGGTTAGTTCCTGGCCTGGGCGCTAACCCTGCTGCGGCTCTGCCTTTTAAATGTATTAAGAACGTGATAGAGGCAGCGGGGCGGGGGGAGGGACTACATCCCTAGGCTGGTCACAGCTTCCAAATCAGCAGTGATGTTTACTGGGTAAAAAGTGCCTATATTTAAAAGTCAAATAGAATTTCTGGCCCAGGACAATGGGGTGGCTTCAATTATTTTGTTACTTCAAATTGTTACTATTCCACTCATTTAATTTTCCAGATCCAGGCTATCAAAACACTGAATCCTCTAATTGCTTTCAAAAGCTGTTTTTTGGCTGTTTACTGATTGGCTGTTGCTTCCCAGTTAACTGATAAATGTGAGCTTTTCATGAGGCTTGGGTTTTTCTTCATCTTACAGGAAGGCGTCTAGCTTCCTTTAAGGAAGTGGTTGGTTGATGATGTCCCCTTTTGCGTAAATGCAGCCACCGATGCTATACTAATATGGATTAACCACAGAGCTGTTGTGTGTAGTGCTCTCCACTGAAATCAGTAGGAGTTCTGTTCATGGGCCTTATAGCCTTTATGGGTATGGCCACATTGCAGTTAGATACCCAGGTCCTAGAGCCTGGGCATCTACACGGCAATTAAACAGCCTCTTCAGCCTGAGCCCTGTGAGCCTGAGGCAGCTGGCACTGGACAGGCAGGGGTTGCAATGTAGATTATACCCTGTGGGATCTTAAATAGCTGTTACAAAAATGTGTAATGAGGTAGACTTGCTGTTCTGCTCTTCAGCATAATGGTGAAATAAGCCGTGCAGTCATACAAGTTTAATGGCTGACCATGTATGGAAAATCCCTTTAAAGACCTGGGTGCCGGTTTTGGGGGTTTTTGTGGGTAAGGATGGAGTAGCTCTTGAGATTTTGGCCTGGCTTCCGTTGGGGGCTAAAGCAGTTCTGTCATGGGCTTTCTGAATATCTGACAACCTGGCTGTGAGCTCGCTCATCTTAAACAAGCTATCTTTTGGTGTGAACCAATGGCGAGGCTGTTAGTCTGAATCTGCAAAAGCAGCGAGGAGTAACACGGCTACCCCTCTGATACAATGGCTAGGGACGCTCTTTGGTAACTTGTGCTGTCGCATTTTCAATCGCCACCTCTTTGCATTTTTTCTAGGTAGGGTTCGTTGTCCTCTTACTGCCAGTTTTGCAGAAGGGAATTGAGACTTCTATCTCCAAGTAATTGCAACATCTCTGTTCTGAAATTGGTTAACCAGCGTAAGCTCTGGTTTCTTATGCTGAAATGTAATCTCGGGGCTAACTATTCTAATCAAAGCAAAAGGAACAGCCTCCCTTTACATTTTTGCAAGTGACAATGTCTAAATAATGCTTCTGAATTCTAATTGAGTCCAGTAAAATAGACTCTTATTTCTGGAGCTCTGAGGTTTTGAAAGCTTTATAATTGTTACATCTGGTCGGGCCCTCAGAGGAGGGGTATAAGATCTGCAAGAACATCCTATGTTTTGCTGTGAGAAATCAGTGAAAATTTTTTTGTTGTATTTAAATTCCTACTTTGTTAGTAATCTAGAGGTGCTTGTCTTGTACTTTAGGGCTAAGTTTTCAAGTCCTGTTTAATCAGACTCTACATCATAATTCTTAAAGCTGGCTGAAAGCAGTAAAGAAAGGGTACTGATTAAACATCCATTTATTGAGTTTGTTGGGACAGTCTTGGTATAGAATTGGGGCTACTTGTAAGATATCTGGAAAAAGAAGGCAAATTTGGAATGTGAAGTGTGTTAATCTTTGCAGATATATAATTAGGAGGACTTGTGAATGCCTCTGAAAACAGAAAACACAGGGACTTGGAGATTGAAAACGTAAGCGGAAAATGTGATTAAGTTGGGAAAATGCAAGCTACTACATCTTGGTTGTGGGAGTAAGGGAGAAAAGAACAATCACAGAAATTCCAAGTGAGGAAAAACCTGAAATGGCCTGTGCAGTCTTTATGCTGCATACTCAAACTCAGATTACACAGCTGAGCAGAAACAATCTTTCTGCAGGTGCATAAAGCATAGCATTTGGTGCTGGATGTCTCATTACTGGGAAGACTGGACATTGGAAGGAGCACACAGAGCAAAAAATCATTAAGGATCTGGAAGGTTGTCTTGAGGGCAGATTTAAAATGGTTATTGTGATGCTTGGCATAGAGTGGCTGTTACAGGTTCGGAGAGGTGAAAATTGAGAGAGAACTTGGACTGATCGAAGACCAGTCACATGTGAAATTCAAAGCTAGACTGACTGGGAGAGAGCTAGTGTGCTGGGAGAGACAGTCCTGCCCTTGCAGGAGGAGAGCCATATGGCGTAAAATGTCTTCTCTAGCTACTTTTTTCTATTTCAGTCTCTCCCTCTTCAGAAGGAACCAGGTAATGACAGATATTGTCAATTGACTGTACCTCAAAAGGGAAAAAATGTGGTCCTCAAACAGCATCAAAGTGGGACTGACTTGAGGGATCAGGAAAGACTTAAGCCAAAGGGGATACACAGTTTTAAAAATGAGAATATCCTTACAGCCTACAGCGACGTTATTGATCATGTCATTTCATATGACACTGTCAGTGAAATAATAGGTATCACCAGTTCAGCGCTGACTGTGCTGCAGGCATACATAGCTGATAAATTGAGGGAACATGGGTAGCGCAAACAACGAGAAACAAATGTCACTTAAGAATGCATCTGAAAGTAATCTGCATGAAAATTCCTGCCACCAGAGCTGCTTGTGGTAAGGATGGCTGTTTTTTACAAACTGTGTACAATACACTGAAGCTATTCTTCATATGCCCCCTCTGTTCATAAGGGGAACATAGAGGATTGCTGTCAGAATAAAATGAATCTTTGTCTCTTCCCCCATGTGGAAATTCTGAAAGGGAATATACAGAATACTAGAACCACTACATTCTCAGGCCTAACGTTACATATTTTTCTTGTGTACTGTCCTCATGCATTAAACAGCAAAGTTCTCAGAGTGATGTTCCTGATGTCATCTTGGTGGAAATTCACCCTTCCTAGAAATGATAGGCAGCCATTTTGGCAACTGAAGTACAGAGAGGTGAGAATAAGAGAGCTAGCTTACTAAATGGAAGATCATTTAGTAGGGAAAAAACACATTGAATCTTAAAGGACTGTTACTAAAGTAATTGGTGAAAGCTGGAGTTTGAGTCATTAGCTTCAATGCATCTCAGTCTTGTAGTATCCTCTTTTGTGGCAGATGTCTGTTCGTAATCTTGGTGAGAACATGCTTGCTTTGAGGTCCTTTCTCTTCCCATAGTTTGCCTTACCAGCCGCTGTCTGAGCCTGGACTGGGAACATCTTTGTATTTGATGTGTAAGTAATGAATGAGGCTGAGCTACATGAAACACTGTTAAAATATTGAGCAGCTTTTCATTTCTTCATGCCTTGGTTGGGTCAGACAGAACAGCTGAAAACTCATTACTGGTACTTTGCCTCAACAGAGCAGAGGTGCTCATGATGAATACATCTAAGTGAGCATTCCCCCACCCCCAGACTAATGTCTAATTGATTCTGATTGCACTACCCACCCTGCCTTGGAAACAGTCTGGTTGTCCTGTGGAACAGCTGTCAGAGTTACTGTCTGGATGGGTATTTGAGGCAGGCAAACAAGCAGTATCTTCAGTCAGCTCTGAGCATTTTAGGGAGTTCACACTCTAACTTGGTATAGTCTTGGGTAATAAATCTGAATTAAATATACATATATGCTCCAGAGCAGAGCTCATACAAAAGGCATGTACCTGAACTGCCATATGGATTAAGGCTTCCCCCTTTGAAACTCAGTGGTTTTGCATCATAGAGAGATGCCTAGAGGCAGGCCCTGTGTTAAATGTATAGCAATAGATGAGCCCAAGGAGTTTGTAGATTAAACCAGTCAATCAGGGAGAGAAAAAATAAGTGGTATGCCCATTTTGCAGGTGGGGAACAGAGATGAAGTGACTTGTCCATGGGCCCATGAGATCTGTAGCAGAGCGGCAGATTAAACCAGTTCTTTGGATCTTGTGGTTAAGGCACTGAGCTTCCATTCTTCCTCGTGATAATTTTACACCCCGTATCAAAGCCTTAAGTAAGGATGTTAAGGAGCAGCTATTTCACTAATCATGTAGTTGATAGAATTTTTATCCACTGCACAATTTGTTGCTAAGGGAATACACTCAGTCCTGGCTCACGTCTGGTCCAGGTGCTATCCCTGCTGTGGCTCCGCAGTTTTAATGTAGTAAGAGCCAGGCAGGCAGCATGAGGCGGGATTGAGCTGGGCTTGTTCAGTCCCAGCTCACTCCGGATCCAGTAGCCCCAGCTTGCGGGGAGTCCCAGTGGCACTGTGGAGACAGTGCTGGGGGGATCTGGCTTTTAAGCTGGCTCCCCCCAGCAGTGGCTCTTGCTCTCCTCCCCTGCCCTTGCTGTCTCTGATACAGAGGCAGTGGAGAGAGGGAGGATGCAAGTTGTGAGCTCGACTGCTCACCTACATTCCTAGCCTTAGGCACTGAATTGGCTTACTGCCAAATACAGTGAGGCATGGAGAAGCTGGTCTCAACCTACCCTGTTAAGCCACTCAGGATTTTCAAGCAATACTGTGATCACTTGTTCAGTCTGAAACAATCTAAACTACCATTGGGACATATGAACTTTAGTATAAAGTTACACTGGCAGATAATGGGAAACTTAATTTTGTAAAGTGCTGTTGTATTACTTTTCCTAGACAGGTACTAAAGTAGTTGAATCCAGGGGTAAATTTGTTTGTCCTGTTGTCAAGGTCTCTCATGGCAGAAAATACTATCTCCTTATAAAAGACGAGCAGGTACCGTCACCATTCAATTTATGGTACAGTTATTGTCTTTGTATCCTGCTCCCAGTCTGACGACAGTTATCCCTGTTCAAGTTTGCACAGTATTTCCATAACTAATGAATACCTGCTTGTATTTGGCCATTGCATAAGTGTTTAGAAAGTCAGGTAATGGTATATTTGCTCTTTGCCTGTCTCTCTAATTTCCATTTGTACCTTGAGACTTTGCATGCTCATGCAAATACTCTTAATTCTTTTCCATACTAGTCCAACATTTTATCCTGATTTAAAAAGCAGTTCAGAATTATAGAGGAACTGTAAAAAGTTCAAAGTGTTTTATCTCTTATACAAAAGTTAGTACAAAGGCACCATTCTAACTTTCAGAAATCTAGCCTGCAGATTTCCTCATTCTCCTTGCAGTGTGTGATATCAAGTGCCCTGAAGAGACAGAATGTACAGAGTGCCTCTTTTAAACCTTGTTCCTAGTATTCTCTCTGGGAGCTCAGCTTTCCTGAGATCTTAAGGATGCAATAACTTAAATGTGAATGCAGCAGTTTCTCTGTCAGTGGCTGTCCTCTGTGTCTATTTGAAACTAACGAAACAATTTGGAACTTTAATTCTGGAGGACATACCTTCTAATGCTTCCTCTGGAAGTTTCTGCTAGGTTGATAGAAGGGATATTAAAAAGCATGTAATTGGGTAACTTTGTAACCTCTTAATGTTGGTGGTTATATGTACCCTGAGCCAGCTCCCCAGGAGCCAGTGTGTGCTGGTAGCTGGCTTTTAAGCTGTTTCCCAGTGCATACCAGCTCCCACCTTCCGGCCCCACTCCTGGGAGGTCGGTACCCAGCTCTGATGCAAAGCCGGCAGTGCAGGCTTGCAGTTGGCTCCCTGGGTGCAGGCTGGGAGCCTGTGTGTAACCATTCATGGTAACTGATATGTGGTTATCCTATTACATCCCTATAAATAGTGACAGGACCATATACCAGAGCCCAGATTTCACTTAACATAAGTACCAAGAGTCTAGAAACCAGTTTCTCTAGTACTCATGCTAAATGTGAACAGGACTTCGGTTTGTACAGTCATCAGTGTTAAAATACTTAGAATGCCATGGACTGCAAGCCCAAACCTAGGCAAGCTTCTCCTCAGCCTTCTGTGGATAATAGAAATCTACCGTTTATTGGGCGCTTCTTTTAGATGCAACCTTAAACTGATGTCCTCTTTGTTCTTAGTGAATGTTGGAACCTTTTTAGTGAAGAGTAGCATTTGCTCCAGAAGCTTGTTTAAAATTTGCCAACCACTCCACTTTTGTACTTTGCTCGAAGAGTTGGTTCCCACCTCCACTCTCCAGGGTGCAGTGGGTGTGTCTGGCGCTTGTAAAATAGCATCTAAAAGCACCACTTTCTAGATGCAAATAGTTAAGATGACTCTGGGCTGGCTGTGCGGGCGTGACAAGGTCAGGCTTCTTTACCCTACTGTAATCACCACTTCAAGGCACATTATTGAGTTGGGAGGGGGTGTGCCAAGGGTCTCGAGCCAAGATCCTCATCTTGAGGTAAACTTAACTTCTCATTATCTTTTGGAACCTTCTATCCTAAATGTTTCCCAGATAGCTGCCCTAAAATGAGGAAGAGGTTTCCTTGAGACTGCCTTAAGCAGAATAAGATTATGATCTGACATGTAAGGAATTTTCTTTGGTTCAGTCCTATCCTATCATTACGACAAACTTAGCGTTGTTGCTATTTTAGGTTAGATTTCCATAAACTGCTGCGGAATGGAATCTGGATGAGGGCTTCCTTATAGCCCTTCCACTTCCAGAAGATAGACGGCTGGTGCAGAAGGTGGAGATACTGGAGCCTGTCAGTAGATGGGGGTTTCCATCACATCTTGCTTATGATCCCTCATTTTGATGTTTCAGAGCTGGCAAACTGAATCTAGGCATTGATCTTAACAATAGATTAGTGCAGGCTAGCATGGTGGAATGTTACTGTGGCTTCAGTTTGTTCTTTGATTTTTCCCTTGGGGCAGCTGTTTTTCTCTTGTTCACCTGTGCTACTAGGAGTTCTCCTCAAGACAAGTGTGTAAAGTCAAGAAAGAGAGCGCAGTCATCTTGTGCATGTTGGCTTCTGAATCACCGATTACACTGCTGGAAATCTACAGCCCAGACCAGCATGGGAAATGAGAGCCTATAGACAGGTCAAACTTTGCTGTGTTCTGTGCCCTACATAATGGGAAGCTGCCGGTGTTTGCCGTGGTGAAAATCTTGACCTTCCTTGGGCTGCTATTTCACTTGGAAAGCTGTATGGAGTAATTCACTAATAGACAACTAGAGCAGGGACCTAGAAGGCATAATCTCTGCTTCCAACTCGCTGCAACACCGAGGTCCTCACTTAGCTGCTATTCAGGCTTTCCATTGGTAAGAGCCATCTACCTCGCTAGGCGGTTGTGAGACTTACTGTTTAAGTGCTTTGACCCCATTGGCTGAATGGTATCTTAGCAGTGCAAAGTGTTAATGCCTGTTACTTCCACTGCTTTGTAGCCTTCACATTCATGTGTAATGGGAGCATTGCCTTGGGAGATGGTTAGTGTAGGGTGAAGGGCTGGTGTATAGACTGAAGCTTTTACAGTCCTGTCTGCCTGGTCCAGAGAGTAAAGGAGTAGTCAGACCTCTGGCAGTTCAGGCTTCTAGCATTCCTCCTGCTAAGAGAGAACCTTTCACATCCCTAGTCAACTCGTGAGCATCACCTTTAACGGGTCATGCTTACCAGGTCCGGTTAACCGGTGGCCTGGGACAGCTCCCCGCCCACCGTGGGAGGGCGCTGCTCCAGTCGTGTGGGGCTCTGGACATCTGGAGCAGCTGCTCCAGCCCAGTTGCAGTGGGAGAAAGGATACCCCTTCCCGCGTTAATTGATTAAATGTGAAATTTAACTGGTTAAGAAATTATACAGGATTTTACGTCCCTAACGAGCACTTGGTTGTCGGCGTTTGTAAACAAGCGGAGAGCACAGACTGAACACTGTGTACTGGTGCCTGCGCTCTCTGGGGGCCCGCTGTCAGAGGTGGAACACGGTAGGGAATAGCTGCTGTAGAGATCTTACTGATGAGCTTGCACAACTAAATTCTTCACTTGAATCCTCGTCAACATCTAGACGTGGCACTTCTCACTTTCACTTTTAGCTTCACATTAAAACTAACATAGGTTTGTTTGTTTGCTTTTCAGGTGCAGGGGAATCTGGTAAAAGCACCATTGTGAAACAGATGAAGTAAGTAGATGTTCAAATATTGACAATAAATTGTTTCTGTATTAAATGAAATGAGAAATCTGCATTGTCCTACTGGTTTGGATTGTGACTATGGGGTTTTCTCCCCCAGGATCATCCATGAGGATGGCTATTCAGAAGAAGAATGCAAACAGTATAAAGTGGTTGTCTACAGCAATACTATCCAGTCTATCATTGCAATAATAAGAGCCATGGGAAGGCTAAAGATAGACTTTGGGGAAGTTGCCAGAGCAGTAAGTATTTCACTCATTTCCTTTAGCTTGTTCTGTAATGTAAATCATGTTAATGAAGATCTGAAATTCAGTCCCTGGCATGTGTGGTGGCAATATTTTTAAGCTACAAGATACCAGTAGTGGAGTACATCTGGTAATCTGTGAAGTATTAGTAACCCCTTGGATTGAGTATCGTACTGCAAATGGGAAAGGAGCCCTAGACGACTTTATGAACTGATTTCTAATAAAAAAAAGTTTCAGTTCCAGGTGCTACATTGATAACAAAAGACTGTTACTGATACATTTCAAATGCTCTGCCTCCTGCTCTGAAGTATTTCAGAAAGTTATGTCCTTTTACATTTTAAATCTAAATCAGATTTTTAATGACTTTTCACAATTTAGAAACAAAGAGCATTCTGAAGAGAACTCTGACTTCCTCCTTTCCAAATGATATGGCTTCCTCCTCTATCACATCACTAAAATTTCTGCCTGCTCAGTCCCTCCTGTCTAGCAAATTTCCTGGTAGATCTCTTCATTCACGCATGACAAAAGAGCAGGAAGTAAATATCTTAATTGTGGGATTAAGCCCCCCAGGATGTCCTTGTCCAGAAACACCACAAGCCTTTCTCCTGAGATCAGTTGTGCTTTCAACCTGGGCTGTCTCTGACATGGATGGGGGTGAGTTTAGTGAAAGCAGAACCAGGACTGTGGCTGGTATCCTGCCCATTTCATACTGGTGGTCCAGGCTCAGCCTCTCGGGTGCTGATAGTCCTTCAGTGTCTTCCCACAATTCTGTGCCCAGAAGGACAGGCACTTCCTCTTGCAACTTACTGAGGAAAAATCCTAGAGCAACTCCGTATACTGCAACTCAAAGAGCCATGGGCTGTTTCCCCAGCTGCCCTAGTGGGACGCAATGCAGTGCTGCACCAGTGAAGTCTCTAACTTGGATAAGACTTTACAGAGCGATTGCTTAAACTTGGGCCAGGCACTGATCAGTTGGGCTAACTCTGCAGTGATGTACATGTCACCGGGGCATTACTCTAGAGCCGTGGTCCCCAACCCGGTGCCCGCGGGCGCCATGGCGCCCGCCGGACTCTTTACATGTGCCCGCGGAGCATCTGGGCTGGCAGGTGCCAGCCCCGGGCGCATGGCCGGTCCCGGCCCCGGGTGCGCCGCGCATGCCGGTGCCGGCCCTGGCCCACGCCCCCGGGGGCGCTGCGCGTGCCCTGGCCCCGGCCCTGGCCCCGCCCCCGGGGGCGCTGCGCGTGCCCTTGCTGGCTCCGGCTCCGGCCCCTGCCCCTGCCTTGGCCCCGCCCCCGCCCTGGCCCCGGCCCCCGGCGCTTACGGGGGGAGCTGAAAAGGTTGGGGACCACTGCTCTAGAGGCTAAGTAGGTTGTTCGTTAATGCCACACCTTGCAGCAGCATTCTAAGGACTAATTTCAGGAGAGAGGAAGTATGAGGAGCAGACAGGCTCTTCTAGTTGGGAGACTTTCTGGGAGAGTAAAAGGCCTTGCAACGTTACCTCTAAATAGAGCTGAGACAAGTTGTATCAGGGAAACCTCAAAGTAGGTCATCCTGTTTCACAGTTGCAAATCTGGCTGATCATTTCCCCCATTGAAAAGCGAGAACTTAATTTTACGTGTTCTGACAAGTGTTTCATGCAGTTCAGTGCCAACAAACACTGGAATCCTGAGCGGTCCCAATCTTTTCTCCCTGGGAAATGCTCCTATGAAGAAATTGGAATTCCCCTTTCTTTTGACCATCTTCATGGGAGATGGGTTTTCAAACCTTTAAATCATCCAGTATTTGCTTTTGACACGGGATTTTTCCTCCTGGGGCATTCTACAGCATGGCCTCTAATAAACTGTAAATTGTATCTTTAGACTGGGAAAACTTCATTGCCTTCAGTGGCCTGTTGTACAGCACTGGTATGCTTAAAACAGCTGAACATACCTCATGTCAAAACTAAGATCCACCTCTGAGAAGGGAAGGTTCACGGTGCTATATGGGCCTGTGCGCGCCACAGACAGCCGCCACCTGCCTCTCGTTAACGCATCCTGCATTCTGTAACCACATTATCATGGGCACCCGAGGAGCAGTTGGCTTCTTGCTCAGTCCATGTGTTTCTGATTGGAGGAGGAGGATTAGTTTAACATAATGGGTGATAGTAGTGGGAGGGGAATCTAGCTGTGCCAGTAGAGATGCTATTACTGGTGGCATAAGCGGTAGGTAAGCCACACTTCAGCTTGTAGTGTCGACTGAATCTTCCTTTCCCCTCTTCCTGCAGGACGATGCCCGTCAGCTGTTTGTACTGGCTGGAAGTGCCGAGGAAGGAGTGATGACTCCTGAGCTAGCTGGAGTTATTAAACGGTTGTGGCGAGATGCCGGGGTCCAGGCCTGCTTCAGCAGATCAAGAGAGTATCAACTTAATGACTCCGCATCCTAGTAAGAGACCTTTACCAGCCCCAGTGTTTTGTATAGTGACTGTACCACTTGTGGCTGTCAGAGCAATATGCTCTTCCAGTGCCCACATGCTCCCCTAAGGGGTAATCTGAACGCGCTTAATGGGAGCACAGATCACTTAAGGAAGGGTGTATCTAAGTTGGGTAAACTTGGCAGGATGGGGTATGCTAGTGCAGAGGGGATTGGCTCTGATCCATCCCTCAGGACATCTGCTCCCTGCTCTATTGAGGGCTCTTCCAGTCCTACGTTTCTGTGATTCTGTAGCTCCATGCTCTGACTTAGGGGCAGGCAATAAAATGGTGGTAGTTAGCTCCTGGGGGGCTGCTGCTGCTATACTGACCTGCATCTCCACAGGTATGAGTGATTGCTGCTCCCCGTGCCTGGGAATGGTGATCCACAGCCAATGGGAACTGGTAGGGATGTCAGATAACGTGTAATTGAATAGATGTGTAACCGCGTGAAATCTTAGTGTTACACGACTATTCTATACTCCCTGGAGGCAGGACCGACAGCCAGTGCACTGCTGGTCCCCACTCCTGGGGAAGCCCCTGCCACTCCATGCTGCTGCCTCTGTATCAGAGGCAGCAGCATGGGGTGGCAAGCAAGAGCCAATCTGCAAGAGGAGCCTGTTTAAAAACCAGCTCCCCTTGTGGACCGGCTGCTTACAGTGGGCCCAGGCTCCCCATGGACACAGGTTGCTCCATGGCAGCCTCTCCCCCCCCCCCCCTCCCCGCTGCCTCTGATAGGCAGTGGAAAAGGGGGGAAGCCGCATTTGGCTCCTACCCCCTACCTCTGTAGGAGGCAGTTGGGGGTGGGGGGAGAGAAGAGAGACACAAGCAGGTCCAGGGGAGCCAATATGCATGGGGGCTGGCTTGAAAGCTGGCTGCCCGCACATTGGCTGTAGCCTATCCCCTTCACCTTCATGCTATTGCGCCTCTATCAGAGGCAGCAGTGCCAGGGTGGGGGCAGGCAGGCGGATGGAGTGCTTGGAGAGCTTGCTTTTAATCTAACGTCCCCCCGCCACCCCTGGGCACTGGCTCTCGCTCCCTTGATGCCTCTGATACAGAGGCAGCTGGGGGGGGGGGGGGTATGGAAATGTGCATAGTCGACAATGAGCCCAGGCTTAGTGGTTAATTGTGGAGTTGTTTACACAGTGACATCCCTAGCTGTGACCCCCATACCTGCAGAGATGTGGGTAAATCGGGCATGTGGGGGCCAGCCAGTGGCTAAACCTGCCAGGCTGTATCTGGCCCCCAGGCCGATATTTGCCCACTCCCGCTCTGACCGATGACAGTAAATACCACAATGAAACGAAAGGGATTGGCTGCCTCCAGTGTAGAATGTATTGTCTCCCCCCATCACAAGGAAAACAATTCGATTTCTAATGTCACGAACAAACTAACTTGGTTTGCATCGCAGTGTAAAAGCAACTCAGTCCCTTTGTAAATGTCAGCGTAGCGAGATGAGTTGTAACTTCTGCAAGGTGCTTTGACGTCTCCTCAGCATTAACGCCAGGGTTGGTATTTTGTGACAACTAGCCTCGTAATTAAGTTACCAAACATGTAATGAACATTTAACTGTGAGCTCCTAAAACAAGTGTAGGCAAATCCATTTTCATGCACTTCATTTTAGTAGTTTTCACCAGTGCTTCCCATCTGGTGTACCAATATTCAGGCAGAAAGGAGGCTGTCTATTTTAGGTGGGGTTGCTGGCGTTCCTGTCAAGGTAGCCAAATGCTTCCCATTAAGGGGGCTTGTTTTCCCTTGCTTACAACTTTGCCAAACTTTAACTGTTTGTTTGGGTTTAAACTTTCCACATGGGGTATCTGGATTTTTTTGGTGCCCTTTTCTTTGGGAAGCTCTAGTGCATGAGTGAGGGACTTGATATTTTACAGGGAGGTGACCTTTGTGTCAGGGATGTGGCTTCTGCCAGCCTGGTGAAAATCCATCTCAAATTGGTGAAATTATAAGGCTTTGAGAAACTGAAGATTCTGTCCATGCTGAGCAGAAGTTTCTTGCAGTTGCAGATCATGTCTGGTCCAGATCTGGGCCCTGGAATAGTGAGCAAGGAACCCCTCTCCTGTGCTCTCATCGACCACACTTTAGGGCCTGCAGACCACAGGGACACTGCCTGATTGAAAGGCTTAATCTGCCTTTGTGAGGGGTGGGATGACAGGGATGTAGGTGGGGACAAGTAGCTGGGGACTTGAAATTAGGAGTGGGGAAGAGGAATAAGGCAAAGGGACTGAGTCAGAATGGGGTGGGGAGGAGCCCTTGGTGGCTGAGTGTCCGGTGGTGATGGTGGTTAGAAGTGACAAACTGAGAAATAGGTAGGGCACAGGAAGGGGGGGGGGGGTGGAAGGGACAACCCTGATCTGACGAAGAGCCAGGCTGCGAGGCGTCACTGGGATTGGCTTGGCAATGGGCAGGACAAGGAACCGAGACTGTGGTGTCTACTCTCAAAGTTGGTAGATGCAGGGGGGAGACTTGAAACTGGTGGGGGAGAGAGGTTGGCCGAGGAGACGAGGTGTGAGCAGTACTGGGCTAGCTGGGGTGTGGTAGAGGCAGACCTAGACGATGACAGGGAAGGGACAGGGTGGGAGTATTGGAAACGAGCTGAAGAATCGGTGTGCCTTGGAACACGCTCCCCTCCAGAGCCGGATTGGAGCCCAGGGTTCCCGAGACTCACCATTTATTTGCTGTCTGTAAATATCTCTAACGGGCAGCATCCCATCCTGCTGTGGTGCTGCTCCGCATAGCGGGCGACAGTCCAGCTACCGAGTGGCACAGGTCTGTGCGGTACAGCTAGTGGCTCCAACTCCTCCTCTGACCTGGTGGGGGGTGGTTGGTGTCAGTACAATCCCACATGATGAGATTTCCATTTTCATGTAGGAAACCCCCCCAGGGAATTCCACATTAAAATGGCAAGAAATGAATAATGCTAATCACCCGAACGCTGGGCAATGCCAGAAATAAGATTGTGCAATCTTCATGCCTTCTGGTGCAATCTAGTGGGGATCACATGTTGTCTTTCCTACACTTCAGTCTGACGGGTCACAGGAGTGGCCTGTACAGCAAAAGGAGGGTGTTGTCTGTCAGGTCCTCTGCTTCGGTTGTTGCTCAGCCCATTGAAGCCGCATTGCCTGACCCAGGCAGGCACCAAGCAATTCGCTGCCTCGGTTTCCCTTCACTCATGCACCTGATCACCTTAGGCAGGACTCACTGCCTCACCCAAAGGTTGTTTTTTTCCAAGCATAGTTTTATTCTTCCCACATAAAATGTAGGTGAAACAAAGGCAGATTCTCCCCCAGCTCCCAGGGGCTTTGCCCCCCGTTTCCCTCAGTGGTGAAGAGGGACATCCTTTCCCTTCATTCATAGGATCCTAGGGCTGGAGGAGACCTCAGGAGTCATGGAGTCCAGCCCCCTGCCCAAGGCAGGACCAACCCAACTCAATCATCCCAGCCAGAGCTTCACCACTGAGTAATCAAACACAGCTGGTCAAGCTGAGACTTAAAAACCTCTAGGGATGGAGATTCCACCCTCTCCCTAGGGAACCCAGCCCAGTGCTTCACCACCCTCCCAGGGAAATAGTTTTTCCTAATATCCAACCTAGACCTCTCCCACTGTAACCTGAGCCCATTGCTCCTTGTTCTGCCATCCATCACTACTGAGAACAGCCTCTCTCCAGCCTCTTTGGAACCTCCCTTCAGGAAGTTGCAGGCTGCTCTCAAATCCCCCCTCACTCTTCGCTTCTTCAGACTAAACAAACCCAAATCATCCTCTCTTCATAGATCATGAACTCCAGCCCCCCAATCATTTTGGTCGCCCTCCGCTGGACCCTCTCCAATGCATCCACATCCTGTCTATAGTGGGGGGCCCAGAACGGGACACACTACTCCTGATGTGGCCTCACCAGAGCCGAATAAAAGGGGAATAATCACTTCTCTGGATCTGCTGGCAATGCTCCTCCTAATGCACCCTAATATGCCATTAGCCTTCTTGGCTACAAGGGCACACTGTTGATTCATATCCAGCTTCTTGTCCACTGTAACCCCCAGTTCCTGGGCTTTGTTATACAAATTTTGCCGCCTTTGTAGCTGAAACATTAATTTTAGGACTTGCATTTTTCCTGGGGACAGTTGAGGCATGAAAACAGTCTTCCTCCAAAGTGAGAGGGTGTTAGGGAGGGAGCAAATGTTTGTGTCAGAAGTAGTGAAGAAATGATCTAATCCCTCTGCACTCACTCAGGAAGAACATTAAGCCATCTTCTGAGGGGTGGCTGAGTTAGTCTGTAACTGGAAAACCTTAAAACACAACAAATAATCTAGCAGCACCTTACCGACTAACAGAATGTGTAGATGGTATCATGATCTTAAACCAGAAGGGAACTAGGAAGACTAGGATAAACCCATCTGTTCTTTGAATGGTCGGTAAATTTGACTAGTTTGTCTTAACTTTTTACCCCACACAGTAGTGAGGAAACAGGATTATTAATGCCCCATCTGCTAGTGTAGTCTCTGCATCATTCTCTTTTCTCACTTTCTTCTTGCATTCCTACTTTTTTCAGGCCCACAGCTTCTATGCAGAGCTAGCAGCAGCTTGTAACTGACTAGGATTCTTCAGCTTCCCTCTGTAGAAAGAAAGCACTTTACAGGACAGTGCTACATGGGTGTGGCTGCTGCTGCCTTGCAGAGCAAACCGCATCTGTTAAGTCATGGGTTGCTGCTGACAAATAAGGAAGTGTGAGGAGGGAGTTTGTCCCAGATCCACAGTGCCTACGTGTGCTGGGCCGGGTGGGGGGATTGACAAGCAAAGACTTACTTCCTGGTGTCAGTTCCTTTGGATGCTGGCAGTGTTCTGGTCATTTGAACATGCAGTTCTGCTGACCATGGAGTTAGAGACGAGTGGCCTGCAGCGTTGTCCATATCCACCTTTTTGAATGACCTGGTTCAGATCTCTCCTGGACTCTGAACAGGGTTTTGTAGATTTCTCTCCCCTGTCCCTTGGCCCAGCTGTGTTTGATTACTGTAGGAGTCCCACCAAACACTAATAGTCTGGTAAGTCACTTGTTTCTAAAGAAGATTTTGTATTGTGACCATGTGTGGGATTTCTCAGTTCATTTGATGGTAGATAGTGCCTGGAAATTACCTAACCTCTGTTGAAAGAGCTGATGAGAGAACTAAACACATTTTGCTTCTAAGAGGTCTTGTGCTGAAACCTGTCAGTGGAGCAGGCAGATTAAAAGTGCTAATGGAGGAAGTAGAGCATCTGTTGCAATAATTCGCTGGTTAGTCACAGGCTTGTTATCAAAGCCAAGTTACAGTTGCCAGCGCTTGAGGTAGTGCGTGCTTGCTTCTACCAACACAACACAGCGTGTTCGGGTTTAGCACGGATTGTCCCTCCTGTGACTTAATTCACTTGCCTTTGCTGTCTGGTTTGTGTCGCTGCTTTTCCACGAGTGCTTTGCTGCTAAATGAGCTGTGTCCTGTGTCCAGGAAAATGGGACCATTCTGACCTAGACTAGAAATTCCAAGGATCTTTACTTCTTAGCAGAAATATAGTTCTCAAGTCAGGAGCCAGTCATGCTACCTATACAAATGCAATTCTGAAGTTGTTCCAAATCCTCCATTAAACCAGGACACACAATAGTGTTATCTTGTAGACCTGGGGCAGGGAACCTCAGGCCTCAGCTTGACTGGATCTGGTCCCCGAGACTCAGGCGCCCCCCCCCCCCAAGCATTGGGGAGCTGGTGCTAACACTCCAGCTGTCCCATTGCAGGGCTGGAACACACAATCTTCTACACTCTTCTCCCCCCCTTCCCAGCTCTGGTGTGGAAGGGGATGTGGGGAGTTTCTCTTTCTCAGACGGGCTACATTAGTGAGGGGGCTGTTTTTCCTCACTTGTGTGTGGCCTCCAACTGATTTTTCTGTGGGTCAGTGGCCCCCGACTCAGAAAAGGTTCCCCACCCTTCTTGTAGACAGCTGAGAAGTTCACTTTTGAAACTAGTTGGCACTTGTCTTTACACGACCAAGAGGAAAAGTGGACTGGGCCGAATCAAACCTTGACAGATCATGTTGAGCGGAGGGGAAGGGGGGATTTCGCTAGAAAACACCCCCACCAGTAGTCTCAGAAGTGGCTGGACTAGACCTGGGGTCAGAGGCAAGACTGCCAATTCCAAATCCCCAGTTATGATTATTCTCAGGTTACCAAAGGTCATGGAGCTGGCAGTTAACACCTCCTCTGAAATGGATGAAAGGCAAGAGCCTGGCTTTGAGATGCCTGGGAGCCCTAAAGGCGATGCTCCTGCGACGCTGGGATTGGAAGGGGGTCTCTGCGGATACACTGCTGCAGAGGGGGAAGGATTCCTCCTAGCAGCCTCCCGGGAGCCCAGGTGTAAAGCGGGTGCTTGAGCTGTGCAGAGTTCTGGTCCCTGTGCCAGGAAAGCAGCAGTGCATCCGGTCATGTGGCAGGTAGTTTTGCTCCATGAAAGCTCCAGATTGAGTTTGTTCTCCAGGCGCTGCTGGGGAAGGGCCCCAAGTTGTCAGGGGAAGTTCCCACTTGCTTCTTGTCTAAGTGGCCGTCAGGGTTTGTTCTGCTTTGGCCAGAGCTTTGACTGGCTTCCTGTCCTGCCACTTCGTGCCTCTGACTTTGCAGCTGAGCAGGGCACTTGGCTTCATTCACTTCTCTTCTGGCACCTGAGCGTTAAGGTTTTGGATGCCCCGAATGGATTTTTTTTAGCAAGGAGTATTAATTGCACTCGAGTTCTATGGCCATTGCTTCTACCCTCATCTTTTACACTCGTGCTCTAGGCCAATTTGAGCGTATGACTAGCTAAGCACCCTCTTGCTGAGCACTGCTGTTAGCTTGGGCTGGGTAGTAAATGGCTACAGAAAGGCTTGGGGAGAGGGCTGTGCGGACAGCAAATGCAGCTCACCACGACTTTCTCCTGCAGCTAAGATGTTTCCTATCAAGGAAGCAGACTAAAAAAGCTTGTCTTGGGTTGTCTCTTTGGTCTAGTTACCTAAATGACTTGGATAGAATATCCCAGCAGACCTACATTCCAACTCAGCAAGATGTTCTGCGGACCAGAGTGAAGACCACAGGCATTGTGGAAACTCACTTCACCTTCAAGGACCTGTACTTCAAGTGAGTACGGCGCCGGATGTCCTTCATCCCTGCGGATTGTACTGCTTTCTTCTGCTGTGCGCTCTGGGGCTTGGGCATGGTTGGGGTCCTGTTTTCCTTAGACACAGGCTGGGGAGCCTTGTTCTTATTCAGCACTTTCAAGTACAGGATGACTACACCCCCTGGTTAATTACTCCTGACTGGAGCTGCTGGCTTGGGGGTTCTCTGACTTTATTTACGTTCTCTTGTTCCTTTCAGCTGCTTTTCTTTTGGAATCACAGGCAGGTACCGACGGCTTGTTTACAGGATCAAAAAGTACTAAAAGGACACTGGGCTACTGGTTCTAGTTCGATTTGCTAAGATAAGAGCCCTCCCTGTAGCCTTGGTCACCCTGTCATTTGCAGTGCATTGTTTTCCTGTCTCTCTAAGGGAGCTGAAATTAATTTGGCTCTGCCCAGACTGCGGGACATTGTTAGCAAAGCTCTAGAGACAATCCCGCTGACTAACCACTGCCTTTAATGTGCAGGGGCGGGACTTGCCCTCTATTGTAATTCAGGTAAAACCTTTCCCTGCGAGAGATACTGAGCCTAATCTTGACAGTGTCCCTTTAAGTATGATGAATCCACATTCCCTCCTTATCCTCTGCGCAAGATGTTGTGGGGGGAAAGGGCGAGGCTAGCACAGGCTTTCCCCAGCTTCCTCCTTCCCTTTCTAGCCAACCCTTGCTTTGGATTGAGAGCGTGTTTGCTGACATGCTAGTATCCTGTGTAGTGGATGTTAGTGCTCTCCCCTGTCCTAGGAAATGGCTGTGTCTGTATTGGGGGGCTGTTTGGAATGCTGTCGTCAAGTCTTGGTTACACAGGCATTAATTTGCCAGCACTGGTTTTGATCCTTCTCGATTAGGGAATACTGGAGTAACCTCATGAATTCCTATCGGTTGCTGGGCTAGTCTTTAGTCCCTGGGGTGGGGCTGGCAGCAGCACAGGGGGCCAGGTGGGAGCTAGTCCGCGAGGGGTACCAGTTTAAAAACCAGCTCCTCTTGCAGACCAGCTGATAGAGGCAGCAGTGCTGGGTGGCAGCAGCCCGTCTGCAGGGGGACAGGGGCCTGAGCTCCCAGACCCAGCGCGAACCGGAGCTGAGCCGGGCTGCCTACCCCCACCCCAGCCCCCCCTCTCCTGCTCCTAATACACTTTAAATGCAGAGTCATAGTGGGATGTAGGTCCCCGCACCTGGCATGAGCCAGAACTGAGCGGGGTGCTGGCCAGCCTGCTAAAACATTTACTGGTTGGGGGAGGGAAACGTGTAGTCTATAGCCTTAACCTGCAAGTTTTTGCTTCTCGGTTAACTGGTTAGTCAACTACGCTATTACATCCCTATTCGGTATAACTAGGAAGAGTCTAAACACTTTACTGAAATCCAGCTCATTTCTCGCTTCTAGGGGCTACACTAGCCAGTGTGGTTTCTGAGCGATCTAACCTGTGGCTTGTCTCAGAGTACCTGCGTATTTTGTATCAGAGCTATTTTTATGGCTGTTGGTTAGCTCGGGGAAACTTTCCTCCCATCACTATGTACGGGGATTAACATTGCTGTGCTGTCAGTGCTCTTTTTAAAAAGCCACTTTTCTCTGACTCATGGGAAACTGACCTCAGCATGGCAGACGTGGAACTTAACCATTTCTGTGTACCGGGAAGATAGCTGGGCTCTTTCCTGACAAGCCTCCCTGCTGTGCAGCAGAACACACATTGTCTAAAGCACTGAAACCCACACCTGACCTCTCTGGGGTCTGTTAGCGTGGCTGAATCCCTCTGTGTATTCCTGGGAATAGGACGTAGACGGGAGATTAGCTAGCCCAGCCAAGCTTCAGTGAAGAGACCATTTTGGAACATATGGGCTCGAATAGAGAGTTATTGCAAAATTGGTTTTATTGTATCATTAATGCTGAACATTCACACCTCCCTTGATTGGCTTATACCAGGCTCATGAGGCCGGCTTAAACTAATTGGGCGTCCGTAGACACTGACACACAAGGCATCTGGTTTCAAAGGGACGAACCTGCTTAGGGAAACGCGCACATAGATTTTAAACATGAAAGAGCAGTCTTCTCTCTGGATCGTCCTGTCATCCTGCAGCGGACTCTTGGGACTGCACTTCCCTACTGGGCTGGTGTGTTGCCATGTCGAGGCATGACTGACCCGAGGATCCGCTCACGAGTGGGGTTGGCAGGCAATGGTCTTTCTCCAGACATCTTTGCAATAACCAAGGGGATGGAGAACTTTACAAATGAAATAATTAACCTGTATCTATCGCCCCATCCCCCTCGTTCGTAATATGGCCCATCAGGACTGCTTGTCTGAAATAAAAGTGCACAGTTGCTGAGCCACGATTCTGGCCCTTTTGGTCAAAATCAGTAAATTGGCAAACACTGAATTAGTTCCTCCCTTTGACCGCCCACTTGCTCTGATCATCATCTTGGATATTGACTTGGAACTGGCCTGGTTTAAATAAATGATTGCAGCCAATCAGAAACCTGCAGAACATTTGGAGAGGAGTGGGGTATAACTTGTATTTTTTTTATAGCCAGAAACCTTCCAGCAAAAGTTTTTTATTTATTTATTTATCCCCCCCCCCCAAACCCTTCAGGCTCCTTTGGCTTTTTAATTGTGTGTGAAACCTTTGTAACACCCACCTTACAAGTTCTGTGCGCATCCCAATAGTAGGTCCTGCCAGGCACAGGTAACTACAATAGCTGACCTGTGCAGAGCGAGAGCCACCAGTGGGTTCCTGCTGCAGGGAATGTGAGATGAACAAACAAGGAAGAGTGCCAGGCTGAAGCAGCAGGCTCTACTTTGTTTGAATTACTGTGGCAAAGGAGCCCAAAGGATTATTTCCAACTGGGAGGTGTACAAACTCGTGTTTAAAACGAGTTCATTAGAAAGTCGTTAAAATCCCCTACATTGGAGGACTTGCCTTTCGCTCAGCCTTCCCTCGCCATTTCACTCGCAGTCTGCTTCCTGCCAGTGTTTGGGAGAGCAAGGTGAGTGCAGCTTGACATGAGTGGCTTTCCCTTCGCTCCTCCAGGATGTTTGATGTCGGTGGCCAGCGATCCGAGCGAAAGAAATGGATCCACTGCTTTGAAGGCGTGACCGCGATCATATTCTGTGTAGCCCTCAGCGATTATGACCTTGTCCTTGCAGAAGATGAAGAAATGGTATGTCACTGCCGTTACTAATACTGGCTGCATTCTGCAGCCAGGGGATTAAGATGGGAGTTAACTTTCAAGCTACCCAGGATACTTTGTATCCAGGCTCAAAGGCCTCTAACCCAACTTGTTCTGTGCTTACTGACTGAGATGGTGTTGGAGTTTCCTTTCTAAGGCTTCTGGCAATAGGATGGTGCAGGGAATGAGCTTTTTCTCAAGGGCAGCCTATAGCCTCTTGCCCTACAAGAGCACATAACAAACACTGTGCTAAGAGGACCCACCCTCGGCTGCTGAGACAGCCTCTACAACTGCGGTCCATCTTTGGCACCCGGGCCGCCTTGGCACACCTCAGAGAAAGTGTGGGCTGATGAAATGCTGAGGGAAATTAAAATATGGGGAGTTTCAGCCTTTCCTGCACAGAGCTCTGATCAGGGCCATGCACAGCAAGGAGTTACCTGACTTGGGCAGCACCACTAACCTTTCTGTGGCTGCACATACTTGAGCAGTGACGCTTCTCGTTTTGAACACTAGTAGCTTTGTTCTGAAGCTCATCAGAGCGGGCCCCTCCTCCCAGCATCCCGCTGGAGTGACGCCATGTTCTTTTACTTTCCAGAACCGAATGCATGAGAGTATGAAACTGTTCGACAGCATTTGTAACAACAAGTGGTTCACGGACACGTCCATCATCCTCTTCCTGAACAAGAAAGACCTGTTCGAGGAAAAGATTCAGAGGAGCCCCTTAACCATCTGTTACCCAGAGTACACAGGTGAGCCAGGCTACGAGGAATGGAGGGGCCTATAAGGAATGTGGGTAAATGCTGGAGCACTCGCTTGTCCTCATGATGGAAGCCTCCACCACAGTAACCTTTGCAGCCACCTCCCTATTGATCATTCCCTGTTCTGTTCGCTCCCTCTGTGGCACCGGCATTGGCCACTGTCGGCAGACAGGATACTGGGCCGGATGGACCTTTAGGCTGACCCAGTGTGGCCGCTCTGATGTTCTATTCCAAATGGCTTGCAGGCTGGTCCTTCTCCCTACTCCCCCTCTGGCCTTTTAAAGGTCACAGCAAGAGGATCGTACCTCCTTCTGGTGTGATCCTCTTGGGACCTCGCCCAGCTCATGGGGCCTCCATGCATGCCTGTCATTTTGTTTCAATCCCTACTTCCCTTCACTAGTTTAGCGTAGTGTGGGACACTTGTTTTGCATTAAGTACCAGTGGCCATTGACATGGAGGGGCTAATGGTACGATTGTCGCTTGCTAAAGCATATGATTGCACGAAGCTTAACTTAGGCATGAAAGACTCTTATCCAGTTCTTTGCTGGGAGCTGCCAGCTAAGGTCAAGTGTCTCATTTCCCAGGCTCGAATACATACGAGGAGGCGGCTGCGTACATTCAGTGTCAGTTTGAAGATCTGAACCGAAGAAAAGACACCAAGGAGATCTACACCCACTTCACTTGTGCCACTGACACAAAGAACGTGCAGTTTGTGTTTGATGCTGTTACAGATGTAATCATTAAAAACAACTTGAAGGAATGTGGACTCTACTAAGGGAGGACGTGGGAGGAAGGTAATGCTGAGCTATCTGGCTGCTCTGAGTTCTAGAATTGCCCTACAATTGGAATGTGCGTTTGCTAACACTGTTCTTCTTTCAGGTTTTAAGATGTGGCGTTTTGAGAAGCCGACTGTTTCTTCGCTGCCTCGTGGACAGCTGCAAGCATGAACAGGACCAGGGCGATGAAAACAGCATGCAAAATTCTTGCATTCCTTAGCACAATTTTCTGTAGTAGGGACCTTTTTATGGATCTGGCATGTTGAAGTTAAAGATCTCAAAATGGAAAAACTGTTAAGTGTGATTTGATCATCCAGGCAGCAGTCGGATTGCGTAGTCTCAAATGTGTACAGCTCTTGTGAAATTGAGGTGCTGGATTCCAGAACTTCAGTATGTAGCTTTTCTTTCTTTGATTAACAAGCCACCACTAGTCTGGTTTTAAGGTTTTTCCATCAAGAAAACTAACTGTACTAAATTTTATTTCTTTCTTTGCAAATGAATCTTGTTTTAAAAAAACAAAACAAAAAAAATCACTTAACTATGCACATGATGTGACCAGATCATGCAGAAAGTATTCCTCTTAGTAGGAACTCTTTGTTTTTAACGCTTGATATGGTCAATTTAATATTTCTGCAACTATTTAAAAGATCCATAGAACTCTTAGGACTGTAGCTTCGGCTTCTTCTGATGTGATGTTATCATCCTGCTACAAATACCATAAGGCTTTTGAGAGGGGGAATGGAGGCTTCTGCAGCAGGATAACCCGTCTTAACGTGTCGTTGGGGCTTACCTGGGTTATGCTGATAACCAGAGCAGAGATTTGTATTGGGGGGTAGTAAGCTTTAAAGACAGCTTCTTGGGTGAAGTTTTACCTGGGGGTGCTTCCATCTAAAGGGACAAACTGCTAAATTCCAAACTGGATGGAGCATACGTGCTGCTACAAAGCTACTAAATCAACCACTTAGATTCTGGTGTGTTTATTTTTTCCTGATCTAAAGCAGCAGGAGAACTTGTAAAAGGTGCACCTTGTTCTGCATTTTACCAAGGCCTTTTCTGTTCAGAGACTTCTAAACTGTATTGACAGCATGCCTTTACTTTGTAAATGTGGTGCCAAATTCCTGTTTGTCGTTTGTTTTTACTGTAGTAACGATCTTAACAAGTCAGTACATTCCGTTGCTGAAACCATTGCATTATGAGATGTTTCCCAATTTTGTCACGTGTACAGTTTCAGTCTGTTAGTGTTGGCAGTATTAAAATGGTGAGTAAACAGCTTAGCCTTTTTCTTCAGTTTATTCTAACCATTTCTGGAAGTGTGCTGCCGTATGATGTGCTTTATCCATATCCGTCTGCTTGCAAAAAGAAGATCCACTGCTAGCTGCATGTAAGGTGGGAGCAAGCGGAGATCTACTAACTCTCCACTACAGGGCCTCTAGACTTACTGGTGTCTTGTACAGAGTTGTCCGCTGCTGCTTGCGGCTTGGTTGTATGGCCATGGCGCGAGATCAGCTGATGTCCTATGTCGCTCATCATGTCTGCCGGTTGATGGCAGGTCTCTTGCTAGAATCCTAGTTCCTCACTTGAATGTAGTGGGGGGAAAAATAATGCCCAGGGGCAAGCCACCCTGTTACACCCCCCTCTCCCCTGCCCCGTATGCTGGCTGGAACACTTGCCAGGAAGTACCGTACCACTCCCCTGCTAAGCATTTTAATCTCCTACACCAGGGGTCTCCAACCTTTCTAACCACAAGACGCTTTTTCAATGCAAGTGCTATGTAAGATCTACCCCAAACCCAAATCCCCTTGCCCCACTTCCATCCCGCCCCTTCTTTGAGGCCCTGCCCCTACTCCAGCCCTTTTCCAAGGCCTCACCCTGCTCACTCCATTCCCTTCCTCCCCCATCCTCACTCACTTTCACCAGGCTGGGGCAGGAGGTTGGGATGCAGGCTCTGGTCTTGGACTGAGGAGTTTGCAGTGTGGGAGGGGCTGTGGGGTTAGCCCAGGGTGGGAGATCGGGGTCCAGGAGGAGTTTCGGGGTGCAAGCTCTGGGAAGGAGTTTGGGTGCAGGGGGACTCACGTCTGGGGCAGGAGGTTGGGTGTAGCAGGAGGTTCAGGGCTGAGCCGGGTTCAGGAAGCAGGCTGTGGCTAGGCACCATTTAACTGAGATGGCTTCCGGTTAAGCTTGCTCCTGCCCTGGCCCTGCGTTGCTCCTGAAAGCAGCTAGCATGTACAGCGGTGGCTCCTTAGCACTGTGCTGCCCCTCGTCTACAGGCACTGTGTCCACAGCTACTGGCCACGGTTCCCTGCTATTGATCCATGGGAGCTGCAGGAGCAGTGTCCGCAGGCAGGGACCGCATGTGGAGACCCCCTGCTCTGCTTCTCTCGGGGTGCAGAGACATGCCAGCCACCTCCAGGAGCTGCAGTTACCACAGGGATTCCAGCTATGACACGTTGAGGCATTTGAGAATTCACTAAAAGAATTACATTTAAGCCTGAGAGAGAGAGAGAGAGGAAAATTGTGAAATGCACAACAGCCAAACCAGATACTGCTTGCAAATTGGGATAACAGCTACTCCCCACCTATGGGTTGGGTGGGGAGGAGAGTGACAGACAGTGGGGGACACTTGCGTTGTCAAGCTCTCTCCATCCCCTCCTCTGTGGAGATAGGGTAGAACAGTGGTCCCCAACACGGTGCCTGCAGGCACCATGGCACCCGCGGGGGCATTTGTGGGTGTCCAAGTGCTCGGGGCTGGCCTGGCCCTGGGCACGTGGCGCATCGTGAGCGCCGCGGATTGGGCGCGTGGCGCTTGGGGGGAGCGCTGGTGCCTAGCAACCTTAAATGGTTGGGGACCACTGGGGTAGAAGCATGGGGGGGAGGGGGACGGGACGACAGTGACATCAGCCTCTCCTCCCATCCCCCTCCCTCATTCTGCACAGCAAACAGGAGACTTCTGGGGGGCAGCTCCAAGGCAGAGGGCAGGAGCAGCATGATGGTTGAGGGGCAACTGAAAGGCCCCTGTTCCATAGCTTCCTGGCCAAATCAGTCAGACCTGTCAGAGGCTCCAAGATCTACCAGTTGGTGTCCACTGTCCTAGAGGAAGAACCTCAGCTGGTTCAAGCTGCCGTTATCCCACACTCAGCGCCTTGCATGACATCCCTAATGTACGGCAGGGTGCAGGGGTTGGCTCACGTGAATCTGGAAATCCCTGTCTGCTATCGGTGTGTCTCTCTCCTTTTAGCCAGACCTTGTAGGTTTCACCGCACCCTCACAGTGATGCTGGGAGTAGCCCCTCCGTCCGGAAAGCACATCTATGCTTTGTGCCTCCGCAAGGGGCTGTGCTCAGAGGTTTATTTCAGTGAGACCAAGGGTGCTCGGCCCCTTGCAGCCTCAGACTGTTAAAGAGGATTGGGAGGGGGCTGAGTGCAACTGGTGCCCACCCTACCAGCCAAGTGACGGGATGGTCTATAGCACTGTCAGACAGCCCCTTGGCACCACTTTGGCCACTGTGCACCTGCAGCTATTGGTGGTCGCACTGGGAGCTCTGTGTGTAGCAGCTACAGGACAAGGTCTGGTATGTGGCACACAAACCTATTGCGGCCTCTGAGCATTCCTGTGGCTTATGTTTTCAGCATCAAGAATTTAATCTTGAGGTATCATTGTTTTCCACACAGCTAGCCCAGAACAAAGGACAGCCACCCGATCCATGCACGTGCCTTTATTTTGGGTTTACTACTGCTTAGTTGATGCCATAGAAGAGATTATCTGCAGCAAACATGAAGATGCAAGTAACCGTGTCTCTAATGATAGCACAGACTTATTTACACTGGAGAGGACATACAGCTCTAAATAGCAGACTGGGAATCTTTTCCGTAACCGTTTCCTCTTTGTGTCTGACCTGCTCTCCCCCCACCGCTGTGAAATGATTGCCAGACCCCAATCAATTCAGCTGTCTTGCTGTCCTGTGATCTGCTACTCTCAGCATCCAGGAGACAGCAGCTAGCATCTGTGCCACTACACTGGATAGAGAGAACAGGTGGGGGCTCATCAGCCTTCCAGGCTATCTAATACAGAGAGAAAATTGGATACTAGAAATAAATTCAATCGGCTACTTAAGGCTGTGGGGACAAATTGCAGCAGTTGCAGGGAGCAGCAAATGTTAATTTTTCCAGTGGAAGGTTTGAAAGCGTCTCAATTCTTGGGGGCTTTATTTACAGCTGGTAAATGGGTTAACTTCTAAACCAAGGACTGAGGGATTAGTTACATTTGAGGTTAAACTTAAATCTGGTCCATTGTCCACTCCCAGTGATATCTTTCAGTTCACACCACTATGGATTTTTTTAAGGGTTTCCACAAAATAGACCGGGCTGGGGTGGGGTTTTCTCTTGCGTTCCACAGAAGCATTGCTTTCACCGTCTTCCGTGGAGGTTTGTAATGTTGTTTACATGCGGAGATGTAAAGCTTAGTATAACGTATCCATTTGATGTACTGGTGACTACTTGCTCTTCTGTTTCCGAGCATGCTCTTCTGTTTCTCTTATAAGCAGCAGTGCTACAGACTGCAGAGAAACTTTTTAAAAGAGGAGGGCATCACAGCTGGGCTGCAGGAAGTTTAGCCTCATTGGATGGCTTGTTCTTGGAGGGATGTGGCTTGTGCACCGGGCGGGTCTTAGAGTGTGGGTTCTTGAGTCATTTTTGCTTAGTCCTCTGGCTCTGCTCAGCAGAACAGTGATGCTAAATGGAAGTTGACTTCTTTCCCTGCCATCTCCCTTAAGAAAAGAGAAAGGGAAGTTATAACACTTTAGAATTAGGACACTTTAAGAGAATTAAATCCAGTGCCCAAATGCCTGCAGACTATTGATTTTGAGGGCCAGATTCTGATTTTATGCGAAGACGAGAGCTAGGTAAATACATCTGTCAAAATTAAGGATGTTAAGTATCATGTAATTCACTAATCAAGTAGCTGACGTATTTTTGCATCAACTATTTGATTAGTCAATAGGGTGGCGCTGCCCCTTCGAAACACCACGGCAGCACTTCAAAGGGGCAGTGCCGCATGGAGACCGGGGCACCCCCCAGCTGACCCTGGGCTCCATGTGGTGCTGCCACTTTGAAGTACCCCGCTTATCCCTCCCTTACTGCCTCTATCCGATGGGGCAGGGGGGAGAAGCGACTAGTCGACTAGACTAGGGATGTGAAGGAGAATCTGACTCGGACAGGAGCAAACAATGTGAAAATATAACAGTGTAAAATATAAAGTTTACAACAATTCTGCATCTAACCTAGGGCTGTTAAATACCAGTTAATTAAATAGTTGATTAACCTCATGGATTATCAGTTACTCAAGTATTCTATAGTCCCCTGGCTAGGGCTGGCAGCCAGTGGGCTCTGGCCCCACTCCCAAGGAGTCCCTGCCACTCCCCGCTGCTGCCTCTGTATCAGACAGCAGCACGGGGTGCCAGGCGGGAGCTGGTCTGCAAGAGGAGCCAGTTTAAAAACCAGCTCTCCTGGCAGACCAGCTGCCTGTCGCCCTGTACTGCTCCCTCTGATACAGGCAGCAACACAGGGTGGCAGCAGCCCCTGTCTGGGGTGTGGGACTGAGTTCCCAGACCCAGCACTGCCTGGCTCTTAATATACTTTAAATGCAGAGCTGCGGCAGGGGTAGGTCCTGGACCCCGTGCAAGCCAGGACTGAGCTGGCCAGCCTGTTAAAAATGAACTCGCAAGGGGGAGGAGGGAAATGCACATACTGTAACATTAACCGATAAGCTTTTGCTTCATCAACATCCCTATCAACTGCTCCTAGCGGAGCTGCTCTCAGCAGTGCTTGTAACTCACTATAGTACTAAACCTGCCAAGCAACTGTACAGCACAACAGCTTCGAGTGGCCGTTCCCACACTTAGAAACGGCCAGGAAATGTCGCAGTGAACAATACAGAGGTGAGATCACCGCTTCCCTCCTGCTGCAAGCGAGGGTGTGCTTGCAGTGAAGCAGGCTAGCTGCCTTTCATGCCCCTGCCTTCCTCTTTGTGTGCATGGAGAGGGAAAGCTCCCAGCCTGGCTCTGTGGGAAATAAAGCATTGGAAGATGCTGGCTGGATGTTTTGGAGCAGGGGGGAAGAGAATGCTTCAGGGCCTTTCTGGGCAGTTACCACAAATGTTCATCAAACTCAGACTGTGTTTGTGAAAAGCAGCAGGGTAGGTGGCCAGGGCCTGTCTGACGCTGTGCATAACTCGTCCCTTGTCCCGTCCCTTGTCCCGTCCCCAAGAGCACGCTACTCCGGCTAGGTTCTGTTTCAGCTCCGGTGCGCGCTGGGTGCTAGAACCGTCGCCCTGAGCCGCAATAGGAATGGACCCGATTATAATACTGCTGCAGATTACCCAGTGTGCTGTGTTGTGGCGGGGTGATCGCCCGGACTATAATTCGGCTTGGTCTTGCCTGACTGCACGGGACCCGGGCGGTATTCCAAGGGGCAGCACCTCTCCCCCGCCAAGGGCAAACAGTTTTGTAATGCAATGCCTTAAAATGCTTGCTACCCAGCCAGACCTCCTAGTCCACTTTGGCCAATCAGATTCAGCTAAAAAGCCCACCTGCCCGCTGAGTAGGGAAATCAATCGCTGCAGGGGCTGGCAGGCAATAAGCAGTTAGCGTCACGGGTTCCTTGAGAGGTGGCTGATGCTCGCAGCCCCCTCCTGTTCCCATAGACAAAATAGGAAGAGGCTGCTGCGGCAGGGAGGGGCAGGATGAGCCAGTGTTTAGTTGTGACTTAGAAGGGCAAATAGAGCAAAGGTTTCCTACGACCTCGGTGCGCTATCGCTGCCTCCTCCCCCTCTGCTAATCAAGTGCTCCGGTGTGGCTTACAAGCTCTCCAGTTCTCGGCCTGCCGTGCCCATACCTGCGGCGCTGGCGTCTAGAAGAGACCACAGTCCTTGAGGTTCTCTTTGATGATGACATCCGTGACTGCGTCGAAGACGAATTTGACGTTCTGTGTGTCTGTGGCACAGGTCATGTGGCTGTAGATTTCTTTCACGTCTTTGCGCATGTTGAGGTCAAGGAACTGATTCTTGATGTAATTTCCTGCGTCTTCAAATGTATTGGGGCCTGTTTGGGGAAGGAAGTAGCTCTGCTGATTGGGAAGAGCACCGGTTAGAAACTCCTGCAAGCCCGTTGTCGTGGGCTGGGTCGGATTAAGTGTGTGCTGCCCAGGGCAGGACTGTTTGCTTTCCACACACAGTGACGAGTGAGCAGACCTTTCCTGGGGTGGCTCAGCCTTCAGCCAAACCTCTTTGCTCCTACGCGGACAGATCCGCCCCTTTTCCCTTCTGCAGAGTCCTAACTTCATCCCAATGAGATCCTAAGAGCACTGTTTGCTCTGACCCTGGGCTGTGCCCCTCCCTGCTTCCCACTGCCTCTGGGTAGACACTTGTTTCTAAGCCTTGGGTGCAGATGTCATGGGACCTTACACGCTCCCATGGAGAGGGGCAGGGCAAGTTTTTAGACCAACTCACCGTCGTAGTCTGGGAAGCAGATGCTGAGGTGGACTTTCTTGATCTTTTCCTCAAAGAGGTCCTTCTTGTTGAGGAACAGAATGATGGAGGTGGCGGCGAAGAACTTGTGGTTGCAGATGCTGTTGAACAGGTGCAGGGACTCGTGCATGCGGTTCTGAAGACAGACAAAAAGACCATCTCGCGTGGACAGACATTTCCGAGGCGGGGCTGTTGGAGAGACCCGGCTCGTTCTGCTTTCAGAAAGGAGGGGCAGGCCAGTCCCCACTGGGTCAGACGTGTACTGAAAGTGCTCTCACCCCACCCCCCACAACCAACTTTCTGTGGCTTGTGAACAAGGGCGAGTTTCTTCCTCAAACTCGGCTCCACAGCAGCCGCTGCCCACACTGCTAATCGTACCGACGGTGACGCTCAGCAAAGCACCTGTTTTCTGCAGTTGTAAAGGTCAGGGCTGCACTTCCTACCGTTACAAGGGTGAAACCTTTGTGGGTCATAAAGTGATGATGTTTCCTGTTTGTCAGAGCCCAGATAAGGACTCCAAGGGGTAATCAGCACCCCTCTGTAGTGCCTCTGTTGCAGTTTCAACAGGGCTCCGAGTGTCAGTTCTCAACTGAAAAAGCACCAATTCGCTCCACTAAGCTCTGTAGAGCAGAAACAGCTCTGTGCTCAGCCCAGGGAGGGCTTTATTAGCCTGGGCCCCAAGACACCCCAGCTGTGCTGACTGATGGTGGGAAGGAGAGAGCGACTGTTGCTGAAATGAAGGTACCCCTGGCAGGCAGGGAGAAGCACAGGCCCAAATACAGCCGCTGGAAACCAGCAGCCCAACCCTCTGCCTTCAGCAAGTCTCTCGCAGCCTCTTCTGGTGTGAGAAGCACCTGCCTTGCCAAAGAAGGCCCGGGAGCATGTTTATGGGAGCTTTGCGAGCGGTTTGGCAGGGTTGTTAGAGGAGACTTTTCACCCTGAGACTCTTCAGGTTCCTGCTCCTAGAAGCCAGGGGGCTTGGCAGCCCTCTGGTCCCTCGCTGCACCAGAAGCAGCGGCCTCTTCGTGGATCATCACGACAGCTGCTGGAGCGTCCAGCGTGAAGGACTCGGCCCCCCCCCCCCCGCTGCCTCGTATCCTAGAGCTACCGTCACATCCCAAGCTGCTGCAAGGCAGGTGTGCGGGTGGCAAAGACTCGGCCCTGGGAAGCCGCGGGGCTCCTGTTACTAAACCGACGACCAATTATAGAATCCCAGGGCAGGAAGAGACCTCAGGGGTCATCGAGTCCCACCCCCTGCCCAAGGCAGGACCAACCCCAACTCCATCATCCCAGCCAGGGCTTTGTCAAGCCGGGACCTAAAAACCTCTGGGGATGGAGATTCCACCCCCTCCCTAGGGAACCCAGCCCAGGGCTTCCCACCCGCCATGGGAAATAGTTTTTCCTAATCTCCACCCTAGACCTCCCCCACTGGGATGCTGTGGGAGGAGGCACTGAACAGCTGTTCTTTCTCCCATGAGCCAGCACCTCTGTGTCTCCCTCCTGTGGCTGCTGCAGGTGCCTGAGGATAGGACCTTCAGAAATCCCCCCTTTTCCCCCTCTGATCTCTACACTGCCCTCCCCAGAGCCAGCTCCCTGGTGCTGCAGGCCAGCTGGCCTCGGAAGCTCTTCCTTAAGCCTGGTGCGAGCTGGCCCAGGTCTCGGCCGTGAGACTATCACAAGCTGCCGCCAACTCTGCCCCAGCGACTGCGAGCGCTCGCCAGGCGCGACGGGAGGCAGAGAAGGCCTGTCCTCTGCCCAGAGGGGGAACTGAGCCGGGGGGTAGGTCAGGTGATTTGCCCAGGGCCACACAGCTCTCAGGTGAGACCTGAACTCAGCTCTCAGTTGGGATGCGGAGGGAGAACTCACCACTTCATCGTCCTCTACCAGCACCATGTCGTAGGCGCTCAGGGCTCCGCAGAAGATAATGCAGGTCACGCCCTCGAAGCAGTGGATCCACTTTTTGCGCTCCGACCTCTGTCCTCCCACGTCAAACATCCTGGGGAAGGAAGAACACTGCTGCCATCAGACAGCCCCTGACCCCAGACCAGTGAGAATGGGAACAGTCCCAGCACCCGCCAGGACCCCAGCCCCCACCCTCTCCTGGCTGGGATGTGGCAGCTGTTTACACGATTGCAGAGGCCAGATGGTATAAACTGACGGGGCAATGGTGCTCTGCTGCTTTACGCCAGCCACGAAACTCGGCCGTTAGGCTGGGATGGGACGGACACGCTCCCAGCCAATGGAAGTAGGACGGCATTATCCCAACTGGAATTTGGCCAGGATGCCTGGGTGGGTGCCACCGCCAGAGGCCACCAAAGGGGGAGGGACACGTGCGTCGGTACCCACCTGAAGTTCAGATCTTTGACCGAGAACTTGGTCTCTATGATGCCTGTGGTCTTCACTCGAGAGCGTAGCACGTCCTGCTCATTGGGGAGGTAATCAGGGGCTGTGATCCGATCCAGCTGGTTCAGGTAGCTAGGCAGGAACACAGAGAGCTGTCGGGAGGAGTCCCAGGAGGCAGGGCATGGAGCTACCGGGCCTGGGGTCCCCAGGGAGCTGGGCTCATGGGAGAGGGTGGGGGAAGGCCCAAGCGATCCCGTAGCCTGAGGGGGAGGAGACGTCCTACCCACCATAGAGCAGGAGAATCTCAGCTGAGCAGCCCGAGTCAAAGCATGCGCCTGGCCGCCTGACTTAGGGCACGGCCCAGGCCCCTTGGGCCAGGCGCTGACCAAGCCTGGCCACTATGGCCCGAAGAGAGGCTGTTGGGGGGGGGGGTGATGAGGGAGGCCAGCTGGGTGCGGACAGGCGGCTGGGGCTACGCGAGGGCTTGTTGCAGCGGAGGCCGGGGGTGCGAGGTGATGGAGTCGCTCCGGGAAGCCCGTAACCCCAGGTTGAACGGAGCGGGGAGCAGCGGGGTAGGCTGGGGTTCTGAAGTCACAGAGCGTCCTTCCCGCCCGTGGATGGGGGGTGCAGCAAGGCTGTGTGCTCCCTGCAGCAGTCGCCGTGAGGAGCCCAAACCGGCCACGGCGCAGGGCCTCGAGAGCTCACGCCAGTGCAAAGGGACCTGCGCTGCTGGCGCTGACAGTGGCGTGGAGCCGGGGTAACTCCACCGGCTTCCACGGGTCTACGCTGCTGCGAGCAGAAGCCCCGAGGCTACTGACCACCAGAGAGCCTGAAACGCCCCCTTGGCCTCGGAGGGAGCTGCCTCTTAGGACACAGGAGAGTGGGGCTCCGGTGCCTGACACACCCGGGCACGGGGCAGCTGTGCTGGGTTGGCAAGGCTGGCTGCTGCAGTCATGGGGTGGCGCAGGGCCAGCCGCCCGGCTGCCAGGGGCCTGGAGCGCTTAGGCCGGCCCTGGTGGCTTGGGTCTCGCTGACACGCTAGCACTGCCCAGGCCGGGGTCAATCCACGTCCCCATCTCCCAGCCGTTCCGGGCGAGGGGCAGCCCGGAGGACACAGTGAAAGACCGGAGTGAATGCAGCTTGATGGATCCTCATGCTTCCAGCCGCTCGGGCTGTCCCGCGTGTCGGCTAGGGCCCTTTAAGGGGCGTGGGCCCTTCCCCGGATGGACAGAGCTCTCCTTGAACTCCAGGCTAAGGATCCAGCGGCTCCAAACGGAGCAGGTCGGCCCTTCACCTGGAATCTCTCCCCTCCTGCCCCCTTTGCCTGGGCAGCTGGGAGTCCTTGGGGTGAATCGTAGGGAGGGGGTACCTGCTCCCCAGCGACCAGTCACTTCACACCAGCTAAGGAGAGAGGCAAGATACTAAGCCCCAGAGAAGGAGCCTCCCCCCCCCCCCGCCCCCCACGGCAGGTGCTTGTGGTAATGCCTGGGCCATAGGCCAGACTTACTAGGCAGCGGAGTCGTTGAGCTGGTACTCGGCTGCTCGGTCGAAACAGGCCTGGACTCCGCTGTCTTTCCACAGCTTCTTTATGCAGTCGACCAGCTCCGGGGGCATGGTGCCCTCCTCGATGGAGTCTGCCAGGTTGCACAGCTGCCGCCCGTTGTCCTGGGGGGCAGAGCCGCTGAGCGCAGGGCATGAGCCGGTGGGGGGGCAGCGCGGCCGGGGCCTGGGACTGCTCTCTGGCTTGCCCCCACCCCTGCTGATTCCCCAGGCCAGTGTCCCAGAGACAGACTCAGGGCCCGGAGCGGGGTGCGCGCTGCTCCTTCGCCAGTAGGTGGCAGCCCGCACCAGCAGCTGGCTGCAGGGAGCAATGGGACCCCAAAGGGAGCAGGGCCCGAGTCTCTGCGTTCGCCTTGCCCAGCTTGAAGGCATTGCCTTCCCCTGCCCAACCGCAGCCTGGCACCACGGGGGGAGACGGACCGGCCACGTGCCAGCAGTGACCTGGGAGAGGGGATGGGTTGCACCCTCAGCAGGTTTGACGCTAAGCTGGGGGAGAGGTAGAGACGCTGGAGGGCAGGGAAGGGTCCAGAGTGACCTGGACAGATTGGAGGATCGGGCCACAAGAAATCGGATGAGGTTCAACAAGGACAAGTGCAGAGTCCTGCCCTTGGGTTGTAAGACTCCCAGGTATTGGTACAGGCTGGGGACCGACTGGCTAGGCAGCAGTTCTGCAGAAAAGGACCTGGGGGTTACAGTGGATGAGAAGCTGGATACGAGTCAACAGTGAGTCCTTGTAGCCAAGAAGGCTAATGGCATATTAGGTGCATTAAGAGGAGCATTGCCAGCAGATCCAGAGATGTCATTATTCCCCTTTATTCAGCACTGGTGAGGCCACATCTGGAGTATTGTGTCCAGTTCTGGGCCCCCCCACTATAGACAGGGTGTGGACGCATTGGAGAGGGTCCAGTGGAGGGCGACCAAAATGATTAGGGGGCTGGAGCACACGACCTAGAGGAGGGGCTGAGGCAGGCCATACCCTCTGGGCATCCACTGGTGGCTGTGTGGGTTGGGGTGACCCCTACTGGCCAGCACCTGTAGCTCTGCCCAGCAGGACGGCTGCCGTCAGTCACGTAGGCAAAGACCCAGCCTATCTGGCAGGTTGAGGGCAGGCAGGGAACAAGGGAAGGGAGGTTTTGGGGGAAGGGGCAGTGGCTGGCTGGGAAGCATGAAGGAAGCAGCCTAAGCTGAGGGTCTAGTGATGACAATGGACCCCTAATCCAAGGGACCTGAGGCATCCTGGCCCTGACTGCTGATATCCCGTCTATGCTGGGCTGTATCCTGGAGGAGCAATAGACTCTCTATTTTACTGGCTGGGAGAGTCTCATCTTGCTGCAGACGGGGTGCAGGATGGGGGGGGTACCCGACCTGCCACCACAGAGGGATTTGGGTTTGTTCAGTCTGCAGAAGAGGAGAGCGAGGGGGGATTTGATGCAGCCTTCAACTTCCTGAAGGGAGGTGCCAAAGAGGATGGAGAGAGGCTGTTCTCAGTAGTGACAGATGCAGAACTAGGAGCAATGGTCTCAAGTTGTGGTGGGGGAGCTCTAGGTTGGATATTAGGCAGGTGGGGAAGCGCTGGGCTGGGTTCCCTAGGGAGGGGTGGAATCTCCATCCCCAGAGGAGCAGCTGGGAACCTTTGGCCCCCTGGTAAGTGCTTGCAGGCGTGCGTGAGGCATTGGATATGTCTGCGCAGCGCCCAGCCGAGGGACGGATTTGAGCAGGCAGCGAGGACATGGCAGCTGGGGCGCAGGGTGGGGCTGGCCCTGTGAGCTCAGACCCAGGGTGCCTCGGACTGGCAGAGCAACCCGCCCCAGCGGCAGCATCCGCACTGCCGTTCTGCTAGCTGGAGTGAGGCGCGTGACCCCTTCTAGCCCCAGGGAAGCTTCTCCAACCCGAGCATCCTGCATCTCAGGCGCCCGCCTCTGCAGATCCATGGGACTCGCGACGTGCCCGAAGAGATGAGCACGTGGGGACCAGCCCCCCACGCCCTCCCCTGTCCAGTTCCCAGGTGCAGGCGCGTACTGACCGACCGCCCTGGCTCGGCGAAGTCGATCCCCAGCGTGGACATGGCGCGGATGATGGCCAGGATAGACTGCAGCACGTTGCCGTAGATGATCGACTTAAACTCCAGGCACTCTTCTTGTGTGTAGCCGTCTTGGTGGATGATCCTGCAGGGCGGGGGGACCAGAGCAGGGCGCTTAGCGGGAATCCCAGCGTTCCCTAGCAGTACCCTCCCCCGCATGCAGACACTGGCGCCAGAGGAGAGGCAGGGCAGGGACGGAGATGGGGCAGGTTGGCCCCTGCTTCCTCCAGCACTCAAACGCTCAGTGTTTTCCTGGCATAGCTGCCTTTCCCCTGGCGCTGGCCCGGGCATGCTGGCTGGGGTGGGTGCGGGATGGAAGAACGGCCCAGTACGGGGGGCGTGCGCTGGCCGTGTCTGGCACCAGGCAGGGAGAGCTGGGCTCCTCGCCGCTTTCTGCCCAGGCTGGCATGCGGCCCGGCTGGTAACTGGGCCCATCGTGGTTGCACGCAAGCCCCGATGCAAAGAGAAAACTCCCTCCTGGGTCTCCATGGAGCCAGCCCAGGGACCAGGGTGGAGGCCCGTGGCTCGGATTAGCTCGTGGCTCTGCCTGTGACAGATTCCCAGCAGGAGGGCCAGCACCTCTGGGGCCAGCAGCCCGCCTGGGCACTGCTCCTGGCTCTGCCGTCAGGCTGATCTTGTCCTAGCGCGGGCCGAGCAGGACGAGAAACGCCCCCGTCAGTGCTGGGCTGGCGCAGGAAGGGACCCCGCACCCATCAGCTCGTGCCTGGAGGCAGACCAGGGCCCCTGTTCCTCCAGCAGGTGCTGCTTTGGTTGGACTCTTTAACGCATTGTGAGCAATCTTGCTGCCGTCGGGCTGGAAGGCAGCCCGGCCCCACAGCGCAGATCACGCTAGTCGTGCTTAGATTAGGCCCGGGCCTGTGTTCTGGGCAGCCCCCCCTCGGCCCTCCCGCTGTACTCACTTCATCTGTTTGACGATTGTGCTCTTGCCTGACTCCCCGGCACCTGGAAAAGAGCCGGCGGAAGCGTGTGAGTGCAGCCTCCCGCCAGAGACGCTGGCGCCTAGAGGGGCCCAAGCTCTGTAGCGTCGCCCTGCGGAAGGACCTGGCGACGCAGCGAGCAGTGTGCACCCGCCTGCTCTTTGCTCCCCGCCCCTGGCGCTTCGCTCTGGGTGAGCCCAGATCCGCAGGGGATTTCTCGGGGCAGGGGGGGATACTCGCATATTACCACCCTGGGTTCCCAAAGCGGATTGCGTCCCAAGCCCTGTCAATGGCCTTGTTTTGCGGGAGCGTCTAGAGCCCAGGGCTTCAGCCTGCGCTTACGTAACCACCCAGCCTCTCCCCTTCCCCAGCTGTCCAGAGGCATTGGGCTCCCCTGGCCTGTAAGCAATGCAAGCTCAGCTCTGGGATGGGGGGCTGCATGTCCCCAGCCTCCTCTGTTCAGTGCCACGAGCGCCGTCCCATGGAGACTCCCGCCGGACGCACCCCGACTCCTCGCCAGCTCACAAAGACCAGGAAACGGGGCCCAAACCTGACCCTCTGCCCTGGGCTCAAGCCGTCTGGTGCCCTGCTGGAAGGCACCGGGCATGTGCAGTCTGGAGACGGGCAGACTGACGGCACGCGATGGCCTGTGACCGAGGGGCCAGCGCCCTGCTGCTCTCCCAGGCCAGCGAGGTAGGAGGAGGCTCCGTTTGGAGCCAGGAGGCTGCGGGTGGATTTTTAGGCATTTCTCTGAATGATCTGGAGAAAGGGGTAAGCAGTGAGGTGGTAAAGTTTGCGGATGATCCCAAACTGTTTAGGACAGTCAAGGCAGAAGCAGACTGGGAGGGACTCCAAGAAGATCTCACCAAACTGAACAAAATGGCAAATGAAATTTCATGTGGATAAGTGTAAAGTAATGCACATCGGGAAAAATAACCCCAACTATACGTACAGTATGACGGGGGCTAATTTGGCTACGACAAATCAGGAAAGAGATCTTGGAGTTATCGTGGACAGTTCTCTGAAAACTTCCACACAGAGTGCAGCGGTGGTCAAAAAGGCAAATAGGATGCTAGGAATTATTAAGAAAGGGATAGAAAATAAGACCCAGAATATCTTACTGCCCCTGTATAAAACTATGGTACGCCCACATCTTGAATACTGTGTACAGATGTGGTCTCCTCACCTCAAAAAAGATATTTTGGCCTTGGAAAGGGTTCAGAAAAGGGCAACTAAAATGATTAGGGGTTTGGAACATGTCCCATATGAAGAGAGGCTAAAGCGACTGGGACTTTTCAGTTTAGAAAAGAGGAGACTGAGGGGGGATATGATAGAGGTCTATAAAATCATGAGTGGTGTGGAGAGGGCCGATAAAGAAAAGTTATTTATTAGTTCCCATAATAGAAGAACTAGAGGACACCAAATGAAGCGAATGGGTAGCAGGTTTAAAACTAATAAAAGAAAGTTCTTCTTCACACAGCGTGTAGTCAACCTGTGGAACTCCTTGCTAGAGGAGGCTGTGAAGGCTAGGACTATAACAGAGTTTAAAGAGAAGCTAGATAATTTCATGGAGGTTAGGTCCATAAAAGGCCATTAGCCAGGGGATAAAATGGTGTCCTTGGCCTCTGTTTGTCAGAGGCTGGAGAGGGATGGCAGGAGACAAATCGCTTGATCATTGTCTTCGGTCCACCCTCTCTGGGGCACCTGGTGCTGGCCACTGTCAGCAGACAGGATACTGGGCTAGAAGGACCTTTGGTCTGACCCAGCACGGCCGTTCTTGTGTTAAGGCGAGTTTGGAGCTGGAGCAGGCAGCGCAGGAGGCGCATGGGACCTGTGGGGGCTTTGGGAACAGGTTCCCCCCGTGGGGCTGGGCCTGCTCGGCGCGGGAGGATGGGCCAGGTGAGCTGTTGAGGTCACTACGGGTATCTCGCATGGCTGCTCTAACGCTCGTGCCCTGTGGCCAGGGATTCCGGTCTTTCGCCTCCCCTAGGCGACACCCCCAGCACGCACCCTGCAGCTTCTGCCGCCTTCCACGACCCCTCCACTGAGCCGGCCGCGCCCGACTCGACTGACCCCTCAGCCCCTGGGCAGTGCTCAAGGGGGAGGATGGGGGCTCGAGAGCCGTGCGGTCGTGCCATCAGCCCCCCAGCGGGGGCCCCCAACCCAGCGGGCCAGGCCCATCCCACTGCGCCCCAGCACGCTGGCGAGGAGGGTGTCGGTGGGACTGGAGCTGGGGTCCTCAGCCCTTGGGCACACCCAGCCCAGCCCTGGGCTCTCCCCCCGCCAGCGGGGCAGGGTGGGGCGGGGCGGGGCAGCCAGCACCGGGCAGCATCTCATCTCCTCACTTTAAGCAGCTTATTCCAGCCAGGAAGCTGCTTAGAATTAGGCCTAATCACGCTGATCCCGGCCTCCTCGCCGGCACCTGGATAAACCTTGTGGGCCGCTCAGAGGCAGCGAGTGGAACCCGGAGCGCCGGGGCCCCTCCCCAGGCCTGTGATGGGGCAAGGGGGGGAAGGGCCCTGCCGGGCTCTCCTCGCTCGCTCCCAGGAGCCGGGGAGGCTGGCTTTCCAGCCAGGGGTCCAGCCCCACGCTCAGCGCTGCGCTGTCAGGCGCCAGCTTTCCTCAGCCTCTGGAGCCGGGCCGGACGCCGGCGGGCAGTTCCTTTATAGCCCTCCTCCCCCCACTGCCCTGCGGAAGAGCCCCTGGCCCCCGCTGCCCCTGTGCTGTGCCCAAGCAGGCGCCCCCGGCTGACTTTACACGCCCACACACGTGCGGTTTGGTGGCTGTGCGCCAGACGGGGCAGCAGGCAGAGCACGGAGAGGGGGCGCGGCAGGAGAAGAGGGGCTGGAGCCTCCATCGCGGCGGGCGAAGGACTAAACCTCGTGTGGCCTTGCCTGGCCTCCGCAGAGACCGGCCCAGAGCTGCGCTCTCGGCCCTCAGCGGGGCACCCAGCTAACAAGCCCATAGCAGAGCCAGTCACCATCACCTCTGCCTGTCTCTAGGCCGGGTCTCGGCACGTGTCTCTAGTGGGGCTGCAAACCATGCGGCTGCAGCAGGGCAGGGGCTAGGACCAGGTGCCTGACTCTGTGCCAGGCTCTCGCACCAGGTCTTGGCTTGGCATTTCTGGCCAGAAACTTCCCCTCAAATCCCTTCCCTTTTCCCCGCCGGCCTTGGAGTCTCCAGATGGATCCCTCGGCGTGTGGCTACTGAGCGATGCTGCCAGCCACCGCGCTCCGATTTCGCCCCAGCCTCCCTGGGAACCACAAATAGATTCTAATCCCTCCTGAGGTGCTGCCCTCTTCAGCCCGGCTTCTCTGAGCCGGGGTTTGTGACCTCTTGGCACATCCGACTGGCGGAGAAATCTGGGTCCTGGCTAATCGCTTCAGGTAGGAAGTCATCAAGCTAATGAGAGCCCATCTGGCGCCGCTTAGCACCGGAGCTTCGCTCAGCTGGGAAAAAACGGAGCCGCAACAAAACCCCAGGGCTGATCACACCTGTGAGCCCAGCATGGGCTGGAGCATCCCTCCTGCCTCGGGCCTCACTGCATGTCCTGCTTCCTCGCCTCTCTCCCCCGGCCCTTGGCCACCCGCATTTTCTAATCCCTGTTCGCCAGCCCTGCCTCAAGACCCCCAGGTTCTCTCTCCTGCCCCCGCTCCTCTATTTGTGCCTCACCGTGGTTCACGGCGCCTGAGGGAGCCGTTGTCCCAGGCTCGGCTTAGCCTGGAAGCTGGGTGGGCTCTGGCTAGCCGTCCCCTCCTACACGGCACGATCCTGAGCCCACAGGATCCCTGGTTGGGCCATTCTCCACCGACATGCGTGGAGACCAGCTCGGAGTGGCACGGACCCTCCTCCCTCCTGTCCCAATCCACCGGAGGGGCCCAGAGCTTCCCGTTATCTGCTCTCCCGCTTACCTAGCAGCAGCAGCTTGACCGTCTTGGCCTCCTGGTCCGCATCTTCCTGGAGCTTCTTCTCCAGCTCCTTGGACCTTTTGGCCAATTCTTTATCCTCTGCGCTCGCTCCGCTCCCCATCTCGGCGTCTTCCTCCTCTAGCTCCTCTAACTCCTCTAGCTCCTCTGTCTCTTCCAGCTCTTCCCCCTGGCTCACTCACCCTTTAGGGGTGGGAAGAGAGAGAGAAAAAGGGGTATCTAGTCCACTGCCCCTGGTGCCCGTGCAGCCCAGCTCTGGAGCTCCACGCAGGACGGCTGCTGGCCAGCGGCAGGATGGGAACCCTTCCCTGTGCCCCCAGCCGTCTCTCTGCTCTCTACCTTAATTCCCCATGGGTAACCTAATTTCTGCCCTGCGGATTGGGGACTTTTTATCTCACCATGTGACCTGCAAAATCCAATTATCCAAGCCCAAGATGGCAAAGATTAATGCCTGAGAAGGAGAACACTCGCTGGAGGCTGCCGGCAGGGCGGAGAAGGTCATTATGGAAGGGGAGAAGGGAGTGCAAGCACACCCGGAAGGATTCCCCGGCTGCAGGGGCCCTGGGGTGCGACCCAAGGGCCCCCAGGCCAGACGCGCAGAGCTGGGAGGTGTAGGTGGAAAACGCTAGTGAGGGGCCTGCTGCGTAAAACCAGCCTTCTCCTTTCTCCGGATCTGGGAGAGGCTGTTTGAGCAGTCGCAGTGGGGGGCAGCCAGCCCCCACCAGCTAGGGCCTCGGTACCCGGCAATGGGTGCCTCAGAAATGTGCTAGCTGGAGAGCTAGATGTTTCCACCCCACATCTGGCCTCCCTCCATCCCCCTTTTTCCCCCAGGCTCTTTGTTGCCACCCTCCCAGCCCCCTCTGTTTCAGGGACTCCCATCCCCCCCATGCCAGCAGCTCATTCCCCTTCCCTCCCATGCCCTCCATTGCCTGTTTCCCACCATGGTAAGGACCCTGGGCCCATCCTTCCCGCTCCGCCATATGCCAGTAGTTCTGTGCGCCCAAGGCCCCCCACTTCCTGCCCCCGGCAGTGGCTCCGTGCGAAGTCCCATGCCCCTTCCTTCCCCCATTCTGGTGTCTACCTAGAAGATCCATGGGGTCCCCATGTTAAATTCTCGTGGGAGGACGGGCAGAGCCGGGCTAGCAGGGCGCAATGGAAACATCAGCTGGTTCACGGTTGAGCACCGCTGGCTCTGCTAACCAGATGCCAGAGCGCCACGTGTTCCCAGCTTTCCCCCGTCCAGTGGTTGGCGTGTCTCCAAAACCCTCATAGCTCTGCCCATGAAATTCCATTCCCTGGGATTTGGGAATCGGATTCACATTGGAAACACAAGCAGCCAGACAAACGCCAAGAGCCGACTGCCCGCCCTCTCCCCCGCCCCCGCCGCCAGTGCCCATCTGACACGATTTGTCTTTTCCGTTTGGGTTTAATTATTTGGCCACTTGTGGCAAACTGACGAGTCCACTTTGCAAGCGGATTGAGTCCAGCCTGAGATGAGCTAGCCCGGAACAGCCCCGTGTGGCCGGAGCTGTGTTTCAAAAGAACAGCGCTAACTCTGGCAGGGCTCCCACTGCACTTTACACCTGGACTGGCATGTCTTTTTACCTATGTCCCTCCTTCTGCTCTGGCATCAGGGTGTCTGCTTGGAACCAGCCAATATTTTAAAAGAGCTCAGAGGCGATCTTGGCAATTTCAGGCTGGTAAGTCTAACGTCAGTAGCGGGTAAATTGGCTGACACATTGGTAAAGATTAAGAACAGAATTGTCAGACACACAGATGAACATAATTAGGTGGGGAAAAGTCAACATGGTTTCTGTAAAGGGAAATCCTGCCTTACTAATCTACTAGAGTTCTTTGAGGAGGTCAACAAACATGGACGAGGGAGATGCAGTGGATATTGTGCACTTAGATTTGCAGAAAGCCTTTGACAAGGTCCCTCACCAAAGGCTCTTAAGTAAAGTAAGTTGTCATGGGATCAGAGGGAAGCTCCTCTCATGGACTGAGAACTGGTTAAAAGACAGGAAACAAAGGGTAGGAATAAATGGTCAGTTTTCAGAATAGAGAGAGGTAACTAGTGGTGTCCCCCGGGGGTCTGTGCTAGGACCAGTCTTATTCAACTTATTCATAAATGATCTGGAGAAAGGGATAAACAGTGAGGTGGCAAAATTTGTAGATGATACCAAACTGCTCAAGATAGTTCAAACCAAAGCAGACTGTGAAGAGCTTTAAAAGAATCTCACAAAACTAGGGCACTGAGCAACGAAATGGCAGATGAATTTGAATGTTGATAAATGCAAAGTAATGCATATTGGAAAATAGAATCCCTACTGTAGGTATAATATGACGGAGGCTAAATTAGCTGTTACCACTTGAGGGAGAGATCTTGGCGTCATTGTGGATATTTCTCTGAAAATGGCCACTCAATGTGCAGTGGCAGTCAAAAAGCACACAGAATGTTGGGATTCATTAAAATAAAACAGAGAACATCTTATTGCCTCTATATAAAACCATGGTATGCCCACATCTAGAATACTGCGTGCAGATGTGGTCACCTCATCTCAAAAAAAAGATCTCTTGGCATTGGAAAGAGTTCAGAAAAGTACAACAAAACTTTGGAACGGGTTCCATATTAGGAAAGCTAAATAAGACTGGGACTCTTCAGCTTGGAAAAGAAAGGACTATGATTGAGGTCTATAAAATCATGACTGCTGGGGATAAAGTGAATAAAGAAGCGTTATTTACTCCTTCACATAGCACAAGAACTAGGGGTCACCGAATGAAATTAATAGATAAGCAGGTTAAAAACAAACAAAAGGCAGTATTACTTCACACAGTGCACAGTCAACCTGTGGAACTCCTTGCCAGAGGATGTTGCCAAGACTATAACAGGGTTAAAAAAGGGCTAGATAAATTCATGGAGGTTAGGTCCATCAATGTCTATTAGCTAGGGTGGGCAGGAATGGTGTCATTAACAATGCTGCAGCACTGCTCACTGGGTTCAAGCATTCAGCACAGTGTGGGCGTGGCACACTTTTGGCCGTGCTAATGGTACCCCTGGTGTCAGGTCCTAACCATGCCACTTAGAAGATCAAGAACACATATTCCTGTTCATCCAGAAATATAATCTATGCTATCATGTGCCTAAAGTGTCCGTCTGCTATATACATGGGACAAACGTCTCAGACACTGCGCCAAGGACTCAATGCACACAAAACAGACATATGTCCTTTTCATGTGTGTTCATTTTTTTGATTGTATCCTTTGGTATATATGGTGGTGCCAATTTTCTTCCACTACAGGCAGTCCCCGGGTTACGTACAAGATAGGGACTATAGGTTTGTTCTTAAGTTGAATTCGTATGTAAGTCGGAACTGGCTCCAGATTCAGCCGCTGCTGCTGAAACTGACCAGGGGCTGACTACAGGAAGCTGGAGGCAGAATTGCTCTGCCCCCAGCTTCCTGGAATCAGCCACTGATCAGTTTCAACAGCGGCTGAATCTCAAGCCTGGGACAGAACAGCTGGGCTGCCAGGAAGGTCCCTGCAGGACCAACCCGGCAGCACCCCAGCTGCTCTACCCCAGGGTCCAAAACAAAAGCCTGGTCTGCTGGGGGGGGCGCACTAGCTGCGCCCCCCCCAGCAGACCAGGGACACGGGGAGCAAAGCCACAGCAGCGGCGGGGTGCCACGCCTCTGCAGCTTTGCTCCAGGTGTCCCTGGTCTGCTGGAGACGAGGTTTCCAAGCACAGTCCAGCCACAGAGAGTCCAGCATCCTCTGGAGTAAATTTACATACAAAAGCGACTCCTTATGGAGACTTTCTTCAACTCGCTCATTGAACAATGGGGAGAAATAGGTTGAGCCAGTCTTACAGCTCACGCATGGAGGACATGCAGCCTGCTGAATCATCTCCTCCCCAGCTTAACCTAGACCAGTGGTCTCCAACCTTTTTACACCCAAGATCACTTGTTAAATGTCAGAACAAGCCAAGATCTACCACCCCATCCTCGCCCCAAGGTCCCGCCCCTTCCTTGAAGCCCCGCCCTCTCTCTTCTCCTCCTCTCCATCACTTGCTATCCCCAGCCCTTTTACACTCTGCACTGCTGCTTTTTGCTGACTCTTATGCAGGAAGAGGTTTTTCCAATATGTGGCCTGTCTAGACTGGACCAAATGTCAGAAAAACCCCTTCTTTCGGAAGTCCCCTTATTCCTTGTGGAACAAGGAATACAGGAGTTACCGAAAGAGCATGTTTGCTCTTCCACTAAAAAAAGTGGAAGAACAAACGCATCCCTGGATGCAGAAGAATTTTTCCGGGATTTCTCTGGAATCCTGGAAAAACTCCTGCAGTCTAGCCGTACCTTCACTGGGCTGAGACAGGATGTGTGGGCTCTGGGGTGGGAATGAGGGATTTGGGTGTGGGGAGGGGTGAGAGGTGCACGCTCTGGGAGGGAATCTGGATGCAGGAGGAGGTGGAGAAGGGGACGCTGTCTCAGGGAGGGGGCTCCAGGCAGGGGGAGTGCTGAGATCAGATGGAGGGTTGGGGTCCTAAGCAAGCCACAGGCTTCTGGATGTGAGGGTTGGGGTATATGAGGGGCTCAGGGCAGGGGGGTCCAGTGTATGATAGGCTCAGATCTAGGGTCTGGGGGTGATGGTGCAGGAGTGTTATGATGCTGCGGCCAGATGGGGGCTTGGCCCCAATTGGGGGATTGTTGGCCAGGCTTCATTTTTAAATAACATACGATGTCAGACAGAAAAAGTTTCTACATTGTCTTTATTTATGGGAAGGACAGGGACCCTGTTTTGAGTCAGGGGGTCACTGACCCACAGAAAAGTCAGTTGGGGGGGCCACACAAGTGAGATGCAAAAAAATAACTCCTCCAAAAAAACCCCGAGCTTCACTAATGTGGCCCCAACTGTGCTGGTGGGAGCAGGGGACGTGGTACTGGGGAAGGGTGCTAGTGGGTGCTGGGGCAGGGGACAGGGTGCTGTGGTTGGGGCAGGGTGCCAGTGGGGGACAGGGTAGAGGGATCAGGGTGCCGGGGGGGATGAGGAGCAGGGGACATGGTTCTGCAGCAGGAGACAGGGTGCCAGTGGGAACAGGGGACAGGTTGTTGCGGGGGGCAGGGGACAGGGAGTCCCCCACACCCACCTCCTCCCAGGACTTCTTCCTCCCTCCCCTTGGCAGAGGAGGGAAGCCCCAGAGCATGCCTCCTCTGGGGACAACTCCCCCCTCCCACAGAAGAGGGAAGCCCCGGCACGCACCTCCTCCGGGGACGACTCCCCCTTCCCACAGAGCAGGGAAGCCCCGGGGCATGCCTCCTCTGGGGATTCCCCTCCTCCCCTAGCCGCAAGTTCCCAGCATGCTGCAGACCTGGGGGAGGGGAGCAGCCAGCTCACTTCCGGAACCCCCAGAAGTGGCGCTCAGCTGCAGGACTTCTGTCCACCCTGCAGGAAGCAGGCACTACCTCCATTGTCGCTGGAGGTAGGTAGTGGGGCTTCTTGGGGGTGGGGGAAAATCGGGGGGCCCTGAGCACCTCACAATCGATTGGTTGAGCCCTCGCGATTGACCAGTTGATCGTGATCGATGGGTTGGTGACCACGGACCTAGAATCATAGACTCCGAGGGTGGGAAGAGACCTCAGGAGTCATTGAGTCCAGTCCCCTGCCCAAGGCAGGACCAACCCAACTCAATCAACCCAGCCAGGGCTTTGTCTAGCTGTGACTTCAAAACCTCTAGGGATGAAAATTCCACCCCCTCCCTAGGTCTCTGAAAGACCAGCCTCTGTCCATCAATGTGTATTTACACTGACAGGGTCTCTTCTTTCAACTGAATTAAACACAGTCTGACTTCCTGCATTGTGCATTCCCACGATAGCTGCAAGCTCTGGTGGTCTTATCTTACAATTCCTGCATTCAGTTTTCACACACAGTTTGTGAACCCACGACAGCCAAATTGGTTACAATGAGCAAAGTACCTTCTAACAGCTGAACATCTAGCAGGCCTGAGCAACCTGAGTGAAGTGTATTTCCATCACCACACCCAGGATTCCTTTCCTGTTCCAGCTGGCTGAAATGGAAGCGTTGATTCGGACCCTGCTTGAATTGTATTGGGGCAGTTCTTTGGCCTGGGTTCTAGATGATCACACAGGTTCCTTCTGGCTTTGGCATCTATGAATCTGTGAATCCACCAGTGCGCTGCAGAGATGAATGCGAAGTTACTAACCTGTCCTCTGCTGCCACCCCTCAGCCTTACCGTCCAACCCCAGCACACAGCCTACCAGTGACCCAAGACTGGGATGGGGGCCTATCTAATGGGGCGGGAAGGTAGCAAACGTCTGATCATCTCCATGCTCACCCCAGGCTGGGAGGCAACAGGAGTGGTATTCCCAAACCGAAGAGAATTGCTGCCATGGAGACTGGACTTAATACCATCACCACTTGTTGTGTTTCCCAGAGCTTGCTCCTGGTGTCCCTTCACTCCCCAAACACCAGCCAGGAGCCCAACCAATCCCCAGGGCCACAAAAGGAAAACCAGAGATGAGATGTTTGGGGACCACGTGTCTGCATCTCAGAAGAGGGTTCAGAAGGTGCCGTCGTGGTCTCCTTGCAGAGAAGGACAGAGAATTGACAAGGGACAGCTGGAAACAACAAGGCCGTGGAGCAACCGCAGCAAGTTCCTGTCTGTGAACATTGCACCAGATGGTCTCCATCTCAACTCAGCCATGTCCTGGACACCACAAGGAGCAATGCATGCTGGGAGCAGCAGTACCCTTCTCCAAGTTCCAGCCAGTCAGCTTTCCCCACACCAAGCAAATCAGTGAATTCTGGGCCCCCACATTCACTCCTGCAACTACCAGGAACGGTTTCTTCCCTCACCCTCCAATGCAAGGACAGCAGCCACTCTCCGTACTACACACGCCGGGGCCCAGAACAGCACAATGCGTGCATTCGCCACTTAAGGAACACGTGTTGCATGTGCACGGCTGCGTCCCCTGCACTTTGCACTGCCTCGTGTTGCGTTTTATGTTTCACAGCTGCCGTGTGGTCTGTCCAGCAGGGATTTTTATTATTTGCACTGTTTGCTGTTCATGGAAGTTTATTCTTGACACTGGTTCAGTCCATGTGCATGGAAGTACATGTACAGCAGAAGCTGTTATAAAATCGATGCACAATGCCTAATAAAAGCCAGACAAACGTACATTTCCTTATGCCCAGCCTGACACAGGGTGTAATCGACATTTGTGTCACCATTTCGCCCTGCGCCTTGGCCAATGTTCCCTCTAATTTTTTCCATCCATGTGCAGAATAAATGTTATGTGCACTGAGGCATGTGCAGGTGTGCACCACCTGTAGAAACACAGGCTGCTGGCTGTGGGCGCTCTGCTAATCAGCTGAGCAGCACCCAAAACTCTCCTGGGTGGTCGCCCAAGCGCACGGCTTACAGGAAACACCAACGCTTTGCTGTACTGGGCGGAGGCGGCTTCTCCAGCTGTTTGTAACATTCCGCCAGTTTGCCCCTCCACCGTCTCACCATTGGCGAGGCTCCACACTGGCTTGCAGAGATTGTGCCATACACAGCAACCAGCTACCCCACCAAGCAGATACTACTCCGTGCCACCAGACTCCTCTGTCGCCCTCTCAGCTGGCCAAACACACGCATCATTGCCACTCCGCTCTGGGGAGAGTCAGACAGCCCTTTTCTCCTGGCTACGCACCCAAGACAAGGGGAGCAGAGGGATGGGCTGGCTCTCCCCACATAATGGGGGAATCATAGAATTGGTGCTCCCAGGACCACTCTGGACATCGGCAGTTCCCTTTCTCTTTACAGGAAACGGGCTGAGGATCCGGCACCTTTCCAGACCGCTCTACTTTCATGTTGCACCTGCCATGGAGATCAGCCGAGGCCTTGGGGCACCCTGGAGAAATCCCCCTTTCTGCGGATGAACTCTGAGGCCTTGTGTGGGGCTCTGATAACCCGCACAGGTGGGTTCTATTATGGCTCCAATACAGTGTTGGAACCTAGCAGTGCAAATCCATGCATGGCCTCCGGTGCATGCTGGGCTGTCGGAGCCAGGCTCTTTCAGCACCGCAGTGCAGCCTTCTGTGAGAAGAGCCCCGACGGCTGATCTGCTAGTCCTGAACTGGGGAGCTGCTGGCCACAGACGATGAGCTTGCAGGTGGCAATGGCCGCACACTTTTTCACGCCCCGGGGAGCTCTCGTGCTGGTTTGCCACCACCACAACTTCTGCAAGGTTTCTAGGAAAGTGGCCTTTGCTGTCCTGAAATTCCACTGTCCTTGGTGATCACCCCAGACCTGCCTCACCGTCCCATCCCACATGCCAAGCCCAGGAACAGCAGTGAAGCTACTTCAGGAAAAGTTCATGCACAAGTAGCTGCTTTACTTCCTCTTCCTCTTCCTCGCCTCCCCACACGTGCTCTGCAGCGCAGGGGCATCTCGCAAAGCCAAACCGTCTGGCTGTGCAGCTGCAAATACAAGTGCTGCAGCCACAGTCTAGTCACAATGGCCAGCCCACCAGGCTGACTGGCAGCAATGGGACTCATGAAAGACAACTGAATCCTGGGATGACAGGAGGGGAGTCACGAGGCTTTGCTTGTTTGATCTCTGAATTCCATGGCTTCCAGTGAGTATCCCACAATGCACTGCAAGGAAATCCCAGAAAGGGTAGATTCTGGGAACAGGACAGGGCATGATGGAATACTGCCCAGTATTCTGAACAAACTCAGCGCTGTCTGGGCACACGGATTCCAAGGGCAGTAGGTTAAAGCCAGCCATGTGGGCCCGGCTGTTTTGGATTAGTTACTCCATGAATGTTTATGCACAAAGACACGTTCTGCAAAGAACACCCCACGCAGACGACAGCTTGTGAACGGCGGGTCTCCGCGCTGTGCTCGGCCACTTAGCAACTCCCTCTACTTGTCAGCCTGCCTGGAACGCGCCTCCCTTCCAAAGGGAGCAGTGTTTCCTCCTCTCCCTCCCCCCCCCCCCCCCCCGGCTGCCAACCTTTCACCCCACACGAAAGGGAAGGGATCCATGTCCAGCATGAGTCCCCTGCTCTCTGCTTGCGCAGGGCTCTGGCCTTTGTGATCTCTGACCTGTGCTAGCTGGGGTCTGCGGGGCTCAGGCATCATGCTGTGATACCAAGGCCTGGGGGGCATGCCAAGCGCTCACAGAGCTGGTTTCTCCAGCATACTGCGGCTCCTCACCCCCATTCCTGTCCTCCCAGCAGTTTGGGCAGCGGCTGCTCTGAAGGACGAGGCGGGTAAGGAGTGCTCTTAATCCCTCCATGCGAGGAGAAGGACTACCACCAGCTAATCGGGCTCCTCCATCCTGCCCTTAAGCTCTTTAAAGGGTTAGCTCTGCAAACCAAATCCCCCTCCTCCTCTCCCTGATGCAGCAAGTCCCTCCCCTCTTGCCTCTTGGTAGGGCTGCCAGGAAGGGTCAGATCTCTGCTCCCAGCCCTTCGGTGCTGCCTGCCAGGTGGGCACCCCTAAAGCTCCCAGCAAGCTCCCCCCTCCCCTGCGTTTCGACAGCTTTCTAATCCTCTCTCCTGAGACACTTGCTTGCTGCATGTTTCTCCTGCTGATGCTGCAGATTAATCTGGTAGGTTCCCGGCCACTCTGCTCTGGTGCATTCCCCATCTACTCCCCGCCTCTGCTCCCCTGCAAAGTCAGCAGGGCTGCTCTGACACTGTGGCAATGCCCCAATGCCCCGGGGCTCGCTCCAGAGGTTAGGGCGGGTTGCTCACAGATCCTTCCCCTCGTGGCTCTCAATCAGGCAGGCCAGATCCACAGGGACCTGTTGGGGGAGTGAGCGAAAGGGAGACGATGCCTTGGGAAGGGTTAAATGTGTGTCCCATCATGCCCATTTCTTGCTCCTTTGTTTGCTACTGGTTCCTGGGGTTGGCTGGCTGGGACCTCCTGAGCTGAAAGCCTGGCCCAATGCAGCTGTAACAGGCCCCCGTCCCCTGGAGCTCAGACTCAGAGGGGACCAGTGGGTTGCACTTGCTTTCTCCAGGCCTAGCGACAGCCATGGGCCTACTGAGCATGCAGGGCGTTTGCCCCTTATTCTCACTTGCCCGCAGATTCCAAGGCCAGAAGGGACCACTGTGACCACCCAGCCTGCGGAACACAGGTAGACCGCCCCCCCCACCCCGCATCATTCTAAGCTTGAGTAGCAACTTTAGGGGGCTGGAGCACATGACCTACGAGGCGAGGCTGAGAGATTTGGGCTTGTTTAGTCTGCGGAAGAGAAGAGCGAGGGGGGATTTGGTAGCAGCAGGGGTGGCCCGTGATGACGTCATGGCCAGGGCTGGGTTCAATATTTAGGGGCCCCTTTGCATCCGTCTCACACAGGACCGGCTCGAGCCCCCACCCAGTAGCCTGGGAAATTCACATACCCCAGGGTACCTCTGAGAGGCCATGCTGCCCCCCTCGCAAGCACAGTCTGAGCGTAGAAAAGAAACTTTTAATGAAAGGGCGAGAGAAGTCACATGGCATTAGCTTGGGAAAAACACCACAACCAGAGTCACTAGTAACTGTCCCAGCTCAAATGGATTGAGCAATGTCCTTTGCCTCTCAGGCTCACTAGTCCAACAATGTCAGGGTCCCATTCACGTACCCCACTTCCAGCTCTGTCCAGTCAGTGCGGACCCAGACACATCACCCTGATGAGTCCACTCACTGAGCCTGAGGCCAGGCTACATTTGTGCTGTTCCTGTGGTCCGCTTGCTCCTGTCAGCCACCCCATCGTTATAGGGCTGGCTCCAGGACAAACAGTGACTTCAGTTCGGGGGCTATGTCTACACTGGCGGGTTCTTGCACAAGAACGGCTTCAGAGTGTCCACACGGCCCGCCTGCTCTTGCGCAAGAAGATTTACAGTAAAGTGTGGGAAGAGAGGGCTTCTTCCGCAAGAGCTATGCTCTTTTCTAAGTGTAAGCCCTCTTGCGCAAGAGGGCAGTGTGGACACACGGCAGGGGTTTCTTGCTCAAGAAAGCCCTATGACTAAAATGGCCATCAGAGCTTTCTTGTGCAAGACAGCGTCCACACGACCATGGATGCTCTTGCACAAAAGCACAGCTCTTTCAGCTAGCTGCATTGCAAGCGGTTGTTCAGCCCCTGCTTACATTAGGAAAAACACTTCCCACCAGTAGAGATGTAGCCTTGGGCTACATCTACACTGCAGGCTTTTTGTGCAAGAACGACTGTTCTTGTGCAAAAACTTGCTGGGTGTCTACACTGCATGCACGTTCTTGCACAAGTAAATTTACAGTACAGCGTCGGAAAACAGGGCTTTTTCCGGAAGAGTTATTCCTCTCCCCACGAGGAATAAGCCCTCTTGCGTAAGAGCTCTTCCTAGAAGAAGGCAGTGTAGATTGGCAACATGAATTTCTTGTGCATGAAACCCCTATGGCTAAAATGGCCGTCGGAGCTTTCTTGCACAAGAGAGCGTCCACACTGCCATGGACACTTTGACGCAAAAGCACATCTCTTCCACAAAAGCACACGGCAGCATGGACACACTCTTGTGGAAGACCTTTTGCACAAGAACTCTTCCACAAAACAGTTCTTGCGCAAGAAGCCTTCAGTGTAGTGATTTCAACTCCTAGCCACCACCTAGGCTGGCCAAAAGATTCCAGCTTCCACTGGAATAACAGAGACTCCTTATGGAGCCTGCTTAAGGTCTAGGGAGAAAGGTTGAACCAGTCTTCCAGCTCACACCTGGCAAGCATGAAGCAGGCTAGCTCAAGCCCCTTCCCCTCAACTCAGTTCACTCTGGTCTGGATGGGGGAGGCTTGTTCATCTGAGACTCTTACAATGATGGTGTCTCTCCTGCAAGTACTGGTGTCATATTTTATAGTTCCTACATTTAAGGTAGCATGGTTTGTGACCCCACAACAGCCAAATTAGTTGCAATACACCACATTCCATTCCAACAATTCACGCTCCATCAGCCCTGGCTGAATTGGATTTACATAACCACACCCCGGATTCCTCCCCCTTCCCGGCATGAGCTGTATTTACATAGCAACAGTGGATTATCTTGCAGGGCTGAACAATTCGAGTGAGCATACCCACCCCCAGGGCTGCTCTCCCCTTTCAGCTGGCTGTATTGCAAGCAATTGTTCATCCCCTGCTTACATTAGGAAAAACGATTTCCCTAGAGAGGGTGGTGAAGCACTGGGATGGGTTCCCTGTGTGTGTGGGTGGAATCTCCATCCCTAGAGGTGTTTAAGTCTCGGCTTGACAAAGCCCTGGCCGGGTTGATCTAGTTGGGATTGGTCCTGCCTTGGGCATTTGGCTGGACTTGAGGTCTCTTCCAGCTCTATGATTCTATGATCATTCCTGGAGCTCAGCCTTGAGACAACCCCCCACCCCAGCTTGAGTTAAAAATTGTCACAGGTGGTGAATGCATATTGAACCGGTCAGCCAGACTAGGTTGGATCCAAAGGTTATGTTTTCTTTAGAGCGGGTGCGACTTTTCTGCCAAAGTTATTTTCCAATGGAAAATGCAATTTCCACAACGTTAAAATTTTGTATGAGAAAAATTCCCCAAATTTTCTTTTCTTTGCAAAAAATGTAAATGAAATATTTCATTTTGGGTTGATTCAACCCAAATCAGAATATTGTGTTTTGTTGAACTGACCCAAAATATTTTATTTCAAAATAGTTGAATACAACATTAACCTTCCCTTGCCTATCACTGCATTGCCTTATGGGATTTGTAGTTCAGCCCTCCGGTCCCTCCTATAAGCTGAGCTCCCCAGAGGATTCCATCTCCCTTACTGTCAGTGGGGCCAACAGCCTGGCTGGGCCCCTGGGCAAGGTGTATGTGGGAGGAGGGGGGGGAGCTCTGCTCCTTGCCCCACAAGGGGCGGGGTTTGGGCAGAAGGGGCAGGGCTGGGGCCATTTAAAGGGCCCAGGGCCACCCTTCTCACTGCCACAGTAGAAGTGAGGCCTTTTTGTGTTGTTGGGACCCAGGGCCGTCACCCCCTTTCCCCCGCCCACCCCATTGGTGGGCCTGCATAGCGTAGTGTGATTTTCCCTCTGACTAAATTCTGTGCGGTGCATCATGGGAGATGTAGTCCAGTCAGGGAGCCCGGCCTATAGGGGACAAAGGGGCACCTGGCTCCCAGGAGACAATGCACCACCATGGGACACGCACTGTAACGTAGAAATGATGTGCAATGAAGTGTTGCGGGTCATTTCAACATGCCCAAGGGAGCCAGATTGATTTTTGGAATGTCAGCATGTTTCATTTCAACTGAAAATATCAAAACACATTTTTATTTTTTTATTTTGGGGGGGAGGGATCTGGTAAAAAAAATCAAAAGTTTAACTTTGTTGTCCCAGTTTGGAAAGAAAACAACTGTCGAGCTGCTGAAATTTCCTGAGGGACGTCAATGCTGAATTTCACTCCCCTCTAGTGTGGTTTAAACCAGTGGAAGAGCGATAGTGATTGGAACAGAACAGAAAGGTCCTGGATTTCTATGCTTTGGGGTAGCATGAGTTTCCCTGGAAGTGTTGGCACAATTGCCAATGCTTGGGATGGTTTCTTGGGGCTTGCTGTAATTTTTCATTTTCATCTGCACTCACCTTGGGCACTTTCCCCCTTATCCAGAATACTAAGAATGCCTTGTTCTTATCTCATGCTTTCCCTGAGCCAATCTCAAAGCACTCGACCAAGGAGACTGATGTTGTTATTCCTATTTTACAGGTGGAGAAACTGAGGCAGAGAGCAAGGCCACAACTCACCCAAGTTCACCCAGCAGCCAGTAGCAAAGCTGGGCATAGAGCCTCGGTCTTCTTCATGCCACACTGCCTCCCTATCAGCTGCTAGTACTTGCATAGGGATTGAAGGCAGGCAGCCCCTTAACTAAGGCTAGCCATACACTGTTCACACGCCCATTGAAATCAATGGCAAGATTCGCTACAGCAGGGGTCACCAACCAGGAGCTCGGGATCTACTGGTAGATCTTGGAGCCCCTGACAGGTGATGCTGACTGGTTCAGCCAAGAGGCTGTCAAGTGCCAGCACTTCACCTGCCCCTCGCCCCACTGCTGCACATCTCCTGCCCCTCGCCTTAGAGCTTTCCCCCTGCTCCCCCCCGCCTAGGGTCGCCAGGTGTCCAGTTTTGAACTGGACAGTCCGGTATTTGAGCTTTCTGTCCAGGAAATAAATTGAGAAAATACTGGACATAGAAATGTCGGGTATTTTCTAATTAAGTGAGTTTTATTATTATCAGGCGTATCAGTACGTAGTTGCGTAGTGCCTGGCTGGTAGACACGCTCACACTGCATGAACGTGTCTACCAGCCAGGCAGTACGCAACTACACAGTAGAGAGGAGGGGGGTGGAGGGCTGGGCCAGGGTGGGATGAAATCCCCAAGGCTGGACTTGCCTGTGCGCCCCACTGGGACTGTGCACAGGATGGGCAGCGCCCCGGCATCTGTGTGCTCCCGGGCCAGCCCTGCTTCCTGCTCGCTGGTTCCTCCCCCCCCACTCTGCTTCCAGCCAGCCCCGCTCCCTCCAACCCTGTCCTGGCCAGCCCTGCTTCCCGCTGGCTGATTCCTCCCCCCCATCTCCCCTGGCCAGCCCTGCTTCCCGCTGGCTGATTCCTCCCCCCCATCTCCCCTGGCCAGCCCTACTTCCCGCTCGCTGGTTCCTCCCCCCCCCCACTCTGCTCCCAGCCAGCCCTGCTCCCCCCAACCTCGTCCTGGCCAGCCCTGCTTCCCGCTGGCTGATTCCCCCGCCCCTACATCTCCCCTAGCCAGCCCTACTCCCCCCAACCCCGTCCTGGCCAGCCCCGCTTCCCGCTCGCTGGTTCCTCCCCGCCCACTCTGCTCCCAGCCAGTCCCACTCCCCCCAACCCCGTCCTGGCCAGCCCTGCTTCCCGCTGGCTGATTCCCCCCACCCCTACATCTCCCCTGGCCAGCCCCGCTCCCCCCGACCTCCTCCTGGCTAGCCCCACTTCCCTCCCGGCTGCTCCCTCCCCCATCTGAGATCAAGTGTGTCTGGTATTTTTTTGAATCCATCTGGTAACCCTAGCCACACCCTGGAGCCTCCCGCTTGCTGTGCAGAGCAGGGAAGGGAGAGGAGGGTGCTCATGTCAGGACGCCCCCTCCCACCCTGGATTCTAGCTCCACAGAACAGAGTGGGAGGGGGCTTGGGATGCAGGGAGCTTGCTGGCTGCTTTGGCGAGCGGTGCAGGGCCCCGGCAGGGCCTTAGCCACCTCTGAGGTGAGCGGTGCCCAGCTGGAGCCAGTTCCAAACCCCCGCCCCAGTCAGGAACCCCCTCCTGCACCCCAACCCCCTGCCCCAGGCTCAGCTCACAGCCCCCCTCACGCTCCTAATCCCTTAGCCCAAGACCAGAGCCTCTGCCCCTGCCTGGTGAAATGGAGGGTGGGGGCAGGGGCCGGGCCTCAGAGAAGGGGCCCGAAGGAGATGGGACAAGGGGGTTTGGATCTGACGGAGATCCTGGATTGCACTTCAGTTCAAAAAGTGATCTCGTGCTTAAAAAGGCTGGAGACCCCCGTGCTACAGGCTACAGGGGTGGGGGTTGGAATCGGCCCCCATTGTGCAGACAGTGAGGAGCGTTCATGGCACGGGGGAGAGGGAAGAGACAGAGACTGCGGGGCACAGAGGGACAACGAAAGGCCTAGGAAAAGTAGGTGGCAGAGGGGAAATGTGGGAGCCAAGAAACATGGAGGGGGAGGGCTCTGGGACCATGGGAAGGGAGGGCGGCGCTCGCTGTGGGAAGGGACAAGGAGGCTAGACTGGCAGCGCCCCATCTGAGGGGCTAGAGGGGGCCGTGGGCTGTGGGATCAGCCCGGCGGCGGGAGGGTGAAATCTGAAGGCTGCTGTAAAACACAGTCCAGCTCTTGCCTTCTCCCTCCTGTGGTCACTGTTAAAGTTGCAATTTCCTCAGGGTTATTTATAGTAAAAGTCACGGGCGATGCACAGAAATCCGGGAAGCCAGTGTCCCTGACTGGAACTAGCACGGCTGTGACAAAAGGGGGCTGGCAGGGGGCGAGGGCCTGTAGCTGCTGTGGGAGGGGAGGGGAGGGGAGTCCAGGGCCACTCCCGCTGCCACTGGGAGCTCGGGATTCCCCCTGCCGGCTCGGATCTGCGGCCGCGGGCGCCGAGTTCTATGGGCCTGTGTTGCTTGGGCTCCAGGAATAGTCCTGGCCGGGGGCCCAGTTCCAGCAAACTTGGGGGGTGAGTCTCTCCCCCGGCCCTGCCTGCTGCCCTCATGAGCTCCCCCAGCGCATCCCCCAGCACCCCTGCTTGGTGATTTAAAATGGCCCAGGACCGCCCCTCCTGACCACTGGCAGCACATCCCTGCTGCCCTGGGTGGGGCGTGGGAGTCTCCGCATGCTGCCCCCACCCTCAGCACCTCGGCGTTGATTATAGTTCAAGGTCTCCTGGTTTTAAAGCCAAGCTCATGGGCGAGTGGGGGAGGGGGGTTCTACTGGGACTTTGTCTGCAAAATCTACATGAGAACCGTGGGATTTCGCTCACTGAGGCTTGCGATGGGGGAATGCACACAGGGCCCCCGCAGCCCAGCTTTCCGCGGTGGAGCCTGCTGCCGTCAAATGGCCAAGTGACGATTGTGGCCCAGTCCAAAGGCCTGGATAGGCATCTCTTTCTTAAAGGGACTTTTCCACTTGAGAATTGCCCCCGCCTGACTTACCAGCTGTACAGGAACGCTGCAGCTGGCGGTACCTGAACCCGACAGTTACTTGCCTCTGGGTTTCAGGCATTCGCTCCCTGCAGTTTTAATTTCATCTCCTGCCTCTGAGTTTTACCCCATGGTGCCTGGTGAAATCATGCCCGTCTCTCCTGATGACCTCCTCTGGCTCTGCAGCCTGCTGTCACAGATCCTTCCCCTTCCCTGTTCCCATTTATGTGGGGCAGGGGGTGAGCGAGACCCTGGGAGACTAAGACTCAGCTCCCCAAAGGGATTTAGGCACCGACTTCAGTGGGAGTTAGGAGCCTAAATACCGTTAGGATCTGGGCCCAAGTGACTTGCCACAGAAGGAGGCTGGGGCAGAGCAGAGAATTAAATTTCAGACCCTCCCAGTCGTTGTCGTGTCGTTGGACCAGCCTTCCCCCGTGGCCGTGTCAAAGCAGGGAAATAGAGGCCGATGTACTGTCAGCCAGGCCTCACTGAGCAGCTGCTGCGGGGAGCACCTTGCGTGTGCGCACGTGCTTTTGTGGAACCAGGGGGGGTTCATTTTGTTCTCAGCACCATAAAAAATCAACTGAGGCCAAGACACCCCCCGTGAGGAGCAATTCTGAGAGTCTCCGTGTTGCCTGGTCTGTCCCGTCCCAGGCTGGCATCCCAGCCCCTGGGCCATCCTCCCTCTCTGCCTTTGCGTTGCTCCTCGCACCGTGCCTCCCTTGCCGAAGTCAGCGCCTGCAGGATCGGGCCCTCCATTAACATTCTAATAAGGGCGGATTGTAAAAAGCATTCAGGCTCTCGGCCACTTGGGGTCGTTCATTTTAGGCTCCATTAATCTACAGTCGTTCCTCCCCTCCTGCCGCAATTATAGACCCATCTCATTGCCCTTAATGTCCCTGGTGGTGTGAGTATTTTCCTGTTGCCCCATCGTTTGCTACTGTCCTTAACTGGCCCCTAAAAGCCTCAGCTGACTGTGTTCTTGGCTGATTGACTCCCATCTGCAGGGGTGGTCAGTATGCTAGGCAGGGGGAGGCGTTGCCTTTCCAAACCACCAGCCTGGCCCCACCCACACTCCGCCCTCAGAACACCTTCTGTAGGTAGAGTGCCCGCCCTCCCCACGCTCCGGGGCCAGAAAAACTCACCATGCAGCCTCCTTCCTCCCCATGGTGCTGCAGGCAATGTTCCCTCTACTCTTTTCTATTCATGGGCAGATTTTTTCCATCCAGGTGTGGAATAATTTTTTATGTGAATTGAACGTGCGAACGTGCACCACCAATAGAAACACAGACCCTGGCTGTGGGTGCTAATCACCTGGGCAGCATCTGAATCTCTCCTGTGCAGTGCACAAGCACCCAGCTCACAGGGAACCTGGGCTGGGGGTTGGGAAGGCTGAGTCACTGGCTGCAGCGGTTTACACATCTGGGCTGCAGAGCCCCATGTCCGAAGAAGAGGAGGAAGACACAAGAGCTGCACCTGAGTGTGTGTCTTAGGAGCCTAGGCTAGGAGCCGTGATCCAGCGCTCCCCAGACCTGGGCGTCTCCGAAGCGCTGAGATGCAGCCATTGGATCTGCTCACAGGAGACTGGAGCCGTCCCGCCGACAGGGCGAGGTTGTGGAGCTTGGTCTCTCTTCTGCTGTGCACTGAAGAGCAAACAAAGGCCGCTTGTGAGGGACTCCAGACGCGGCGATGCAGCCAGAGGTCAAAGCTTCCCGAGGAATTCTGGGACGTGTGCCCGTTTCCAAACACGTTAATGGAGTCCCATGGCGCCGGGCCGCTGTTTAAAATACCAGAACGTCACACCCATCCAGGCTGGGCTGAAGTCACTGGGGGCATGTGCCCTTCTGGAGCTGGCCCGGGCAGCCACGCCTCCTGGGGCCTGGGCTGGCTAGAGGAATGACCGGCTTGGGGGGGCTCAGTGGAGGGGGAGGGGCTGCATAACAGGGGTTGCTGTGAGAGAGGGGGTCTGCACGGAGCCCCTAGGAGAGGAAGCCTTCTGGCAGCAGGGGATGAGTCTGTCATAGGCTCTCCCTTGTTTTCCCAGGCATGTAACCCGTTAGCTCTGCCCCTCACCCTCCCAACTCCCTGGCCCTATCGCTACAGACAGGCCCATCACCATGGCAGAGTTTGCCAGCTCAGCTCCACCCTTAGCCGGAGCTCTTGGCGCCAGCTGCCTGCCCGGGGCCCCTTCGCAAGGGAGGGGTTGGGACTGGCACCACATATGGGCAGCAGGGGTGACCCCAACCCAGCACCCAGCTACCAGAAGCCTCCCCTCTTCCCCCATCTAGTGCCTGCCTTGGGAACGGGCCTTTTCGCAGCCCGGGAACTGGCTAGTTTTCAAAGGGGTCAGATCAGGATGTGGCAGTTCTCAGCCAAGTCCCTGGGAGGTGCCTCGAGGGGGGCTGGTAGGTACCTGGAACTCTGGGTGCCTAGGGTGCCCCCACCCCAGCCTGCGTGGGGATCGGACGCAGAGAAAGTGGGTGGGGAAAGGCATCTCGGCCCATGTCCAGATCCTGCCTGGGAAGAGGGCATTAACGCCCAGCCTCCCCCCAGGCCAAGGCAGTCTGGGTGGACCCAGCTTCTCCTGGCGGGTTCTGGAGTGGGCCTAGGTGATCGGGTATTTGTGTGGGGATCCCAGGGTGGTGGGGCTGAGTCCTGCCCCCCACCTCCATGCTGGGAGCAGCCAACACAGGCTGGCTCAGAGCACGAGCCGGCTCTAGCGCTCAGGTGGCAGGATTCCCGAGAGAGGGGGTGGGTTGCAGAGGGGGCTAGGGCATTGGAGCTGGCAGCTGCATTAGGAAGGCAGGAGAATGGCCCATTGCAGGATGTTCTCCGCGCCCGGCAGTGATGGCCTCTGATCGCAGGGACAGAATGGCTGAGCCCAGGGCTCCATGCAGCACTGCTGGACCCCCGGGGAGTCCGGGGGTGTGGGGACAGCATGCCTGGCCTTCCGGAGAGGGGAGGCGCGTTCCCCCTCCGCCCTGCCCTGCCAGCTGCTCTGTGATGCGTGAGCCATGCCCGCTCAGCGCCGAGCTGGTGACTTTGCACAGCTTATTTACAGCCACTGGAAAATGCTCCTCTGTAATCGCCCCATCGCAGGTTTCCCCTAGAGACGGTGGGGTGGGCACACGGCGGGAAGGGGGGGGGGGTGGAATTCCCTGTGCTCGGAGGCTTTCTAAAAATAGCCCTTTTGCCAGCCACGGATTAGGGTGGCTTTGCAGAGCTCTTGCCTGGGAAAGGTCCATAAGCCCTGGGCTGGAATCCACTCCCTGGCATGACAGCTGCTCTGCCTCCCTGCTGGGCTTTTCGGGAGGCTCCCGCCGCAGCGTTGGGGGCAGGGGCAAGGGGAGGAGCGGAGGGGGGCCTGCCAGTGCAAACTGGCCTGGTAGCCCCCATCCCATGCACCAGCTCAGGGGTCATCAAAGCCACATTTCCAAACCCCACAGCCCTGGCGGGATTAAGCCAAAGCCCTGTGGAGGGTGGGAAAGGGGAGGTGCTGAGAAGCGGGCGGGTGGGGGGGGGGAAGAGAGGGGCAGCCATGCGTGAGAGGGAGAGAGAGAAATGAAGGCAGAGGGTGCAGGCTGATCCCCACCCACAACCCATGGCTGGCACAGACACCAAGGGGCAGCCTCTCTCAGTCTGAATTACCCTTTCCTTAGGGCACTAGGCTGAAGCCACTGTCACAGGCAATGTTCCCCCTAATTTTTTCCAGCCATGTGTGGAATAATTTGTATGTGCACCGAGGCATGTGCAAATGTGCACCACCAATAGAAATACAAACTGAGCTATGGGCGCTCTGCTAATAGCTGGGCGGCATCTGCATGTCTCCTGAGAGGCTGCACAAGTGTCCACTTACAGACAACGCTGGTCATGGGATGGAGCAGGGCCCGCTAAGTGCTGCCTTTCCTTCTGGGCTGGCAGCCTGCGCCTCTCACGGTGGCAGACTACCTGAGCCAGCCCTGCTGCTAGGAAAGGACTGCTGCTGTGCACAAGCACTCGTGCACACTCACACGAGTGTGTACACACACACAAGTGTGCCCCTTGTGCGCCACAGGCCAAGTGATGTGCTTGCAGTGGGACTGGACTTGTATAAGTGAGAGGAAGAATTTAAGGCCAGCACGTCCCACCGTCTCTCCATGCCTAGCGCTGAGAAGTGGAACCCAGGCCCCAAAGGGAAGCTCTCGGTAGAAAGACCTCGACCTGTTCAGGAGGGCGGGAACCATCTCCTCCGCCGGAGCTGTGGTGAGGCTGTCTGTCACCTACACACTGGGTCACAAACTGCGTCTGATGTAGTTGTGACAAAGGCAAATACCGTTCTGGGCTGTGTGAAGAGGCAGGGTGCAGGGCCTAGGACAATCCCCCTCGCCCCGGCCACATCGGCCTCTTCCTGCCCCTGAACTGCCCCCCTACCCCGTCCCTTCCCATAGCCCCACCCTGCCTCCTGTCCCTGTTCCGCCCCTTCCCCAAAGCCTCTGAGCCCTCCTCTCCCGAGCAACCCCGGAGCCGGCGAGGTGGGTGGAACTTGTGTGCCTCAGTCACTGGTGCGAATCCAGGTTACACGGGACTGAGCTCAGACTCGGGCCCACTCTGTAACCCTGCTAGAGCCTGGACACGAGGTGTCGGGCAAGGAGTGAAGGCCCCGAGAGGCAGGGACAAGCGGAGGCAGGAGGGTCACTAACCCCTGCCGGGTAACGCTTGTCCCCTTTGCTTACAGGCCCCTTCACCCTGGCTTCAGCCGGGTGGCTTGTTCTGTTTCCACAACAGCCCTGTATGATTAGCACATATGTCACTGGCCTAGAATCCTGCCCTGCCCAGAGCGGACTGAAGCATTTCCCGTGTCTGACACCGGAGGGCCTCAGGAATAGGAGCGCTGTAGGTATGGGACACGGAATGATGCTGGGAATGTGAGTGCCGTAGCTATCAGACACAGGATGGCCCCGCAACAGGAGCGCTATATGCATCAGACATGGGACAGCTTGAGAACAGGAGCATCGTAGGTATCAGACATGGGACGGCCCCGGAACAGGAGCGCTGTAGGTATGGGACACGGAATGATGCCGGGAATGTGAGTGCCGTAGCTATCAGACACAGGACGGCCCCGGAAGGGGAGAGCCATAGGCATTGGACATGGGATGGCTTGGGAACAGGAGCGCCGTAGGTATGGGACACCGAATGATCCCGGGAAAGCGCCATATGCATCAGACACAGGATGGCCTCGGAACAGGAGCGCCATATACATCGGACATGGGACGGCCCGGGAACAGGAGTGCCGTATGCATTGGACATGGGAAAGTCTTCCACAGACAGGGGAGAGCCAGAATATTTCGGATGGGTGGCCTGTGTGACGTGGCCTCCTGCCTCCGGATATGCCCGGACCCAACAGTGAGGAGCAGTGGTGGGAGGAAGCACATTGCCAGGACCCCTCCGAGCAGGATACTGCCTGTACCTCAGCGACTCCCTGGAGGCCAAGTTTGGGAGCGAGGAGGTGACTTGTCCTCCCTGTGGTCCCACGCCCGCCATGCCTTGCACCAACCTGGAAAGAGGATGTGCTGCCACTGGGCATGGCGCAGACACCGGGAACTGGGCGTCATGGTGCGTGTTGACCCCTTGGAACATGTCACCCCGCCACCAGAACCACGCTGGAGAGGATTCTGAAAGGTGCCAATACGTGGAGAGCCTCAAGGGGAAGCTGGCCAGGGCAAGGTGTTCAAATGGCCAACAAGTGGGATGCTGGCGATTCGTCCACCCGGCCTAGCTCAGCTGTGTCCCTCAAAGGCGCCGTCTGCCACAGGAGCGAGACAAGCGGTGCAGGAAGAGTGGCTTTGCCAACAAGACGCTGCCCCACATCCTGTGCAGCTGCAGGCCCATTCCAGGGCCTGGCGGCTCCACTACAAGACCATCCAGGACCGGCTGCTCCAAGCCATCCCGCCGGCTCTGGGAAGTGTCGCCGTTGACTGTCGCCCCGGGATGTCCGGGATGGACATCATTGTGACCAGCGAGGAGCAGAAGCTCATGGTAGACATCAGCAGCCTTCCACTGGGTCTGAGCTTGGAAGATTGAGACGTACACCCCACTGGCTGACATCCTCAGGGCCCAGGACTATGAGGTCCCTATTCACCCCCCCCCCCAACAAACCAGTGGTACAAGCGTGCAGTTTAGTTACTGCTACACCCGGTCATGAGGCAGCTGATGGTGTCCGATGTCATCCAGTGATCCAGAGATATGTGCACAAAGTACATCATGGCCTACCAACAGTGCCAGGATGGATGACTCAGACCACCAATGAGGGGTGTGGCCAGCGAAAACACCCGCCTCCTTTTCTAACACACCACATATGGTTCCCCGGGAGATTCACGAGACCACCAATGAGAGACACAGTCAAGGAAATCACCTGTTTCCTTCCCTGACGGACGCTGTATCTTTTCACAGAAGACCGACAGACCAAGGGACACGCTCCATGGAGGGACGTGTTCCACTCGTGTACCTATGCGCTCAACCGCCACAGACTCTGACTTTATACCCTTTACAGACGGCGTCCCCAAGGGCACTTATCCAGATGTTTCCAAAACCCACCCACCGGGACAATGCTGTTATGCGCACTGGGTATCTCGCTAGCCTTGTAAACCGATACGTGTGTTTCCTCGTAACCCAAGCTTGACCCTGGCTGCGTGGTGCCTTCTTTTTTAACCCGTACCTTGCAAACGTTATCTGAAACATTTGCGTTAATAACATCTGTTGTATTGGCATGGTGGTAGGAGAGAGCCGAGCCAAGCCCCTGCCAGGGTCAGAGCCCAGGTGACACGGAGCTGCTCCTGAAGCCCATTTCATGCCTGGCTCTAATCTCCTGGGCACAGTCCCAGGAAGAGGATGAGGGCATGAGCTGAGACCCTGGGCAGAGCTGGCAGCTGCTGAGAGATGCTGCTTGCCAGGTAATCAACTCAACACCTGGAGCTACTGGCAGCTGGGACCTGCCCTCAGCACCACAGGGCTGGAACCCTTGTAAACTGATGCTGTTGCTTTAAATGCCCCATGGCAAGTGGGTGAGTGACCAGCCTGGTAGATCTGAGCTGGTGCCTGACTCATCGAGGCAGTTTGGGCTTGTGATGGGGTGTGCACACCTTGCACTGAGACAGGAGGGGTTAAAACCCTGTGGGAAAGGGAAGTCCCGCCCCTACACCCAGACTGGGCATGCTCCAAATGCTGGGGCAATATAAAAGGGAGTAGCTCAGCTCAGTTGGGCTGGACCCCAGGGAGAAAGGCTTCCTGAAGGAGTGCGAGAGCCACTCCAGCCAGACAGCCAGAGTCCAGGAAGGCCACCCCGAGCTGCCAGCGCCGGGAGAGGCTGTTGCACGGGAACTGGAGGACCCGGAGACCACGCGGAACGTCCCTGCGCCAGCTGTGGTAGGAAGTGACCCATGGAGGGTGCAGGAGGGGTATCTCCCGCTCAGGGGAGCTTGGCATGCCGTGGTTGGATTCCCAGCTGAGTGCGTGGTGGAGGACTATGCCACCCACAGGGCCCTGGGTCAGGGCCTGGTGGAGCAGGGTGGGCCTGGACTCCCCTATGGGGCTGTTGCCCCAAACCCTCAGACTTAAGCTATTAGGCTGCACTGCTCTGAACCAAGGACCATCCACAGACTCTACCCATTGGGCTGTGTTGCTGTCGACTAAGGGCCATCTTTACAGAACAATAGAGGTTGCCAACGACCTGGCAGCGGACTGGGTGGCGTCCACACCCCTGGGTACCTGCACCCCAAGGGACATGCGCCGTGACAGGGCTCTTAGGTGTTCTCCACCTGCCACCTCCCCTGCGCAGCCCGATAGACCCACCATGGTGGGGAGGAGGCAGGGCCCAGGACCCTCTGTGCAGGGTCGTGGCAGCCACTCTGGAGGCAAAGGGTCACTCCGCAGGCCAGGCCGTGTGATCGGCTGTGAGACGGACAGGGTGCTCCCGTGCCTTCCCTGGGACGGTCCTGGTGATCAGTCAGCTAGTCCTGTCCATGTGCTGGAGCCTGCCCCTAGGGTCCCTGGCCAGCCTCCAGAAGATCCTGGGGATTTTCTGGCCAGCAGCATTCCGGGTTTCCCGCTGCGCGTGTCCTGAGTCTCCCCCAGGGCCTGTATTCGCAGTCCGGTCCGCCTGTTCATTCCGCCATCAGGCCCCGCAGAGACTCCTTTATGGTGCTGGCGGTTCAGCATGGAGAGTGCGCCGGTGCAACCAGCGGCTCTTTTCTCTCCAACCACCAGGTCTTCCCTGGGACCTCTCTGAGCCACTCTGCCAGGACCGCTAGAGGGCTTCTTCCTTCACCTGCCCACTGCCCTGGTCCCTCTCACGTCCACAGAGCGCAGCAAGAGCTGAAGTCCAGAGATGCAAACAGTTCCATGCATGTTGGGGTTACCTCCCAGCCAGCATGAATCCCCTTTTTTCCTTTTCCTCTTGGCTACCCCCTTGCTTTTTCCCCACTCCCTCCCTGTGTCCGTAACACGTACAGCACTGCTTCCAGGAGTACCTTACCAACCGTTCTGCTGAAATGTAACCAACCCATCCTAACACGATTATCCCATCCACCTTTATGTGAATCTGCAGGGGGACAGGCAGGAAGCCTTCCAGCCCCATGGAACATGGCCAATGAGGTTTTGGAGATAGAAGCAAAGCCAGGTGTGTATCCCGGGGCTGGAGCTCTTGAAATCTCAGAATGCTGGAGCCTTCCAAGGGGAAAGCTCGGGGGCACAGACCGATGGTAACATGCTGGAATGAACAACATACAAACATATTTGAAATGTTTCCTTGTGAACCCTTTCTGTCTTTATCCCCCACACTCGGTATCACACAACCCTATGTCCTGCTGTTAAATACACTTCTTTTACTTTTACTGTAAGCCAGCTCAGGCTGTGTTTGAAATCAGCATGACTGCCAAACCCCAATTTACAGAGGCTACGTCTACACTGCACAGCGATTTCGAAATAGGCTATTCTGGAGTAGTTATTCTGAAATAGCTAATTTCAAAATAACGCATTTACACTGCAGGGAAGCCTCAAAATTAGCATGAAGCAGGGGGAGGGATAGCTCAGTGGTTTGAGCATTGGCCTGCTAAACCCAGGGTTGTGAGTTCAATTCTTGTGGAGGCCATTTACGGATTTGGGGCAAAAATTCATCAGGGATGGTACTGGGTCCTGCTGTAAAGGCAGGGGACTGGACTCAATGACCTTTCAAGGTCCCTTCCAGTTCTAGGAGATAGGCAATCTCCATACATACATACATTTATTCCCTAATGTAGATGTGCTATCTCGATTTAGAGCCCCAGGTGGAATAACTTAGAATGGCCCCAGAGAGGGGCAATTTCAAAATAGCAGCAGTGGAGCATCTACACAGGCCTTATTGCAAAACAGCTGAGGTTTACAGAAGTGGAAATAAGCCATCTGTTATTTCAAAAGGATGGAATGGCTGTGTAGACGCTCACAATATGATCTCGAAATAATGGTACAGTGTAGATGCACCCATAATGTGCTGTGCTGCACTGCAGGGTATTGTCTCTTTACAGGAACACCAAACCGAATTACTCCTGGAAGAGCTGCAGGAGGAGACTGGACACTGCAGGGAGATGTCTCTGGGGAACTCAGGAGCTGGGGTCACTGTCTGTTCCCTACCAGGCAAGGCTTGGACTGACAGAGCCCTGAAGAGTTTGCTGCCCGGGCAGAGCCGAAGGGGTTTCAGGAGTTAGAGATAACGTGAGTGAGAGACTATCCCTTATTGGCCCGACTTCTGCTGATGAGAGACAGGCTTGTAGCTACAGAGCTCTGCTTCCAGGCAGGCAGTTGGCACACGCTGAGCAGTAGCAGATCTGCCATGTGCTGAGGCCAAGTCCGAGCTGGGAATCCAGCAGACTGGCACATTAGCTTTGGGGAAATTCTGGTCTGGGAGGACGTTGGGGTGACCCTGCTAGGGGTCACCAAGGCTGGTGGGAGCCAGGAGTGTAGGCTGGCTGCTGGTGTCAGGGCTTCAACTCTGGCAGGGTGGCACTGATGGCACCCACAGTTGCAGGGCAGGGGTGATGCAGGGGTGATGCATCCCCTTGCTGGTCTGGGTTGAACCCCAAAATGTCACACCCCACAAGCCTCCCCAGTTGCACCCCCCCGCACACACTATCTGAATCGTCTGAGTGCCATCTAGCCGGTCTGTCTCTGAACTGCTCCCAGAGTGCACCCATGCATACCATCCATGTCCTGTCCTTGTGTCTCACCCCGACGCCAAGAGACCTGAAGAGGGTGGATGCTCTGGTGCAGTGTTTCTCAATCTTTTTTTTATAAAGTACTCCTTTTTCAAAAAAAAAAAAAAAAAAAAAGTACTTAGTTTTCAGAACACACATTTTTTTCTACCATTGCAACACATTTGTTTGAACAACTTAATCGTAGCTGGACAGGCGATTATTATTTTTGTACTTTTTACACCCAAAAATGTCAAGTGCTGTAAAACTTAAAACAAAAATCCAGTTTCCTCCACATTTCAGTGGTGCTGACGTACCCCGCAGACTTCTCTCCAGTCCCCCTAAGGGTACCCGTACCACTGGTTGAGAAACACTGCTGGGGGGTCAGTCTATGCCAGGGTTACTCAACTTTGGAAGCCCCGAGGGACACAGTGACATTCACAGCATATGCCAAGGGTTGCAACTTAAGCGTGGTTGCATATTTATGCAAATATATATATGCAAATAGCTTCTTTCACACTGAGGGGCACGAATACAAGATTAAGGCAAGACGACACGACACGCAGGCCCCGTTTGTCAGTTCTGCGGATCCTACCGAAATGCCACCCGCATGCCAGCACTTTTAATGAGCAGTGACAGTCCAGGAATTTAACGACTAACACGCATCTCAACAGACCATTCTATTGATTCCTTGTTTGTTTTGACTCCCACCCATGGGCCGTGAGTGGAGCCCCACGTAAACCCAAACTGCTCTGCAGGCCACACGCTGCATGTGGCCCTTGGGCTGTGTGTTGAGTAACCCTGGTCTATGCTCCGCCCTAGTTCCACAGCCCGCTGGGCGTATTAGCTGGAGCCGTCAGCGGGGGCGGGGGTCTGCCGTGGCTCCTAGAATGGTGGGAGGGAGGCCACGGTGCACACCTATGCAGAGTGTGCTGGGCTGCTGTCCTGCTTCTGCCTGCTCCAGCACCTCTTGCTGACCATAGAACTGGAAGAGACCTCAGGAGGTCAAGTCCAGCCCCCCTGCTCTAGCCAGGCACAACCTGGCTGCTCTTCTTCCCGCCCCACCTCATCCACACCTGCCCCATCCGTGGCCCCACAGAGTCTCCAGAGCACCTGGTCAGCCTCCTCCTGGTGCTGGCCAAGACGATGAACCCTCCCTGCAGGAGAGAGCTGGATGGGGGCTCTCCGGGCCTGGTTCTTTCCCCAGTTGTCTCCATGTGCAGTTCTTTTGAGTAGCATCCACTGACTCCTGAGACGCCCGGGAGAGGGGAGGGCACTAGTGGGAGTCTCTGCTCCGGGCCCAGATTTTTAACCTTTGCCCCTGACTCTCTATCCTGGTTCTTCATTTGTGTCCTGGGTTCCTTGCTCTCTGCTGAGGGGCAGAGCATTAGTTCGGGGCAGTGCGATAAGCACACTGTGGGGTGGGGGAGAGATTGTCCCATTGGAGCTGTCCCGGGGACTGGGAATGGCCGTGCGGGTTCAGCTGCCCGGCCAGGGGAGGTGTAGGGCTCCACATTGCCTCCTCGCCCAGGCCTCCCTCCCCTCCCCATCCCTACCTCTCTGGAATCCCTGAGGGCAGACCCTGGATCCGGTGGGACTCAGCATGTGGCTTGGTGTGACGTAGTGGGGGTACTTGCTGGGCTGTGGTGATCTCTGCTGTCTGGAGCAAGACCCATCAGGGAAAACCTCACTATGCAAAGGTACCATACCAGTTGAACCAGCCAACCCCCCATGGGGAGAAACAAAGGGAGGTGGATGCTGCCCTGGCTGGGGGCAGGGCTGGGAGAGGTAGAGTTAGTTCCTGTCTGGAAAGCAGGGGAGGGGGCCTGGGACTCCCCCATCTCAAGGGGAGCACTGAGGCCTCTTAGCCCCAGTTCCTGTAACCAGATTACATCTGTGCTGTGCTGTATCCTGGAGGAACAATAAACCACCCTCAATTCCACTGGCTGGTGGAGTCTGTTTGTGCCATTTCAGGGTGCAGGAGACGGGGGACCCCCAACGCGCCGTCACACTTGGGTCTGGTGGGACTGATCCAGTGGGTTCACGTGAGGCTGGTGTCTGGGGGCACCCACCCTGGATTCATTGTGGCTGTGACCTCCGCCTCCAGGAGGGGGCACCGACCCCTTCCCTTCATCACTGCTTCCTCCCTCCCTCACTCACCATCCTCATCCTCTCCAGCCTCCTTGCTGACCCCCATGTCCTCCCCTCTGCTACCCCATGATCTGCCTCTGACACAGGCTACACCCATTGCTCTTCCCCAGCATCAGATGCTCAGCAGCTCTTGTGCAAGCAGGAGCAACCAAAGAACAACTGGAAAGGGGGTCTGGGTTCAGGGGGGCGTGCCTTTTACTGGCTGGGGCTAGGGAACGCTGCCAGCACCCCAACGTTGCTGTTGAACAGGAACTGGGAGGGGGGGGGAGAGAAGAGGTGTCCATCAAAGATCTGAAACGGGCACAGGAGCAGAGAGACAGGCCAGGAGCTGCAGAGCAGCGTCCCGATGGCCCTTGCTCCAAAGGGCAGTTGCAGAGCCGGAGAGCAGGGCCAGCACAGGAGTAGCTAGCTGCTCTCAGGGCTCGATTTAGGGGCAGGCGACATGGGCTGTGGCCTAGGAGGCTGTTTTTGTTGTCAGTGACAAGAGAATATTGAAGGTGACATGTTTCAGGGGTTCCAAATGGGGAGGCTTTGTCACTGAGGCTATGTCTATGCAGCAGCGTTAATTCAGAATAACACAGAGCGCGTCTACACAGAAAGCCATTATTTCAAAGTAGTGGCGAGTTGGAGGACTGAAGTTGTATCGCTTAATTTGACTTTTGCCCTGCTGGGTAGACATATCCGAACTTCTTGGCGTGGAATCCTCCAGGCGTTGAGAACCACCTTCTCCTTGGACCTGATAGCTGTCAGCCAGCCAGACCCTCACGGTACATACGGGGCAGGGTGTGGCCACAGCCAGTGCCCTCTAACAACAAAGAGAAGTGAAGCGAGAGTGCGGTGGGGATTTTGTGAACCCTGTTTTATTGTACGTGCGAAAGCAAACTTGTGTTTGAAGAGCCCATGTAAGTATTGCTTGATAAAGGACATTTGTAATGAGAGGCCAGAGGTACCCCTCCTTGTGCAACAATAGGAAAGAAATACCATTACTCCTTTTGCCCCGCTCAACACAAAATGTTTGGTGACGGTCTAAGGGCAAGTCTGCACTCCTGCTGGATCGAGGGGCAGCAATCCATCCAGGAGGGGTCCATGTATTGCCCAGGACTGAGTTTTAGGTGGTTCTCCTCCAAAGCACAGGGGTGGACTTAGTAAGCAGACCTAACGAAGCACGTTGACTTTGGTACATCAGAAGTTGTGTAACTTAGGTCGATGGCCACAGAGGTGTAGACAAGGTGAGACTGCGGGACATAGATGGGGGGGTCTGTGAGGGGGCAAAGATCCTCCTTGTCTGGGGTGCCATTTAGTCTAGGGCTGGCCCAGGCTGCTCTAGCCGTAGTCATGCTGATGAAGCCGCATCTATTTGCCCCAGCTGAGGATCTGACCCCGGATCGGGAAGGCTCCATGAAGAGTTTTAAACTTCAGGGGGCCAAAATTATTGCCCGGCCAAATTCTACTGAGGTCAGTGGTGTCACCCCAGAGATAACCCTGAATAGGTGCTTGCACTCTGAGCAGGAGCATTGGGGGAGACCAAGAGTTACTCATGGAGAGGGGACTGAAAATTGCAAGCTCCTGCTATGAATGTCTGTAGTATAATGAGCTCACAGCTCTACTGTCCTCTGCTGGATGGATTCAAAACTGCTAGGAGAGGTTCAAAAGCACTATACTGCTAACAGCTAAGGGAGACTCCCCTTCAGCTCCCAGTTTAGCATTATAGTTCTAGGCACAAAGCTACAGCTGGGAGGCAGGGTCCTGCCTGAACGGGCTGCCAGCAGGAGTGGAGAGTCCTCCCGACTCCAGGGCAGGCAGGGCGCCCAGCCGGACAGCCTGCCTCTGTGACTGTATTCCCTCCCAGCAGGGATGTTTAGCCAGAGCCTGGTCCACTCCCAGGTGCAGCACAAAGCCGCTTTCTTCTCCCCACCCCTGGGAGGCTCATCCCCTGCTTCCCAGCCAGCCTGGCTCTGCTGGCCTCCTGCCACCCTGGCAGTGACAGGGCCGGATCAGCATGGCCTCAGGTAGGGCTAGGGAAGGGTGCGGGGCTGGGGGCGGAGAGCGGAGTTTCTGTATCAGCATCTTCCCCCCCCTTTTACTTCCATTACTCTAAAGCTGCCAGTGCTGCCTGCTCCCTTTTTCAACCGGATCAACCTGGCCAACCCCCCTTCTGCGCTCAGCTGGTCTCTCACCCTACCCCCCCCCTCAGCTGGTCTCTCGCCCTACCCGCCCCCCCCAGCTGGTCTCTCGCCCTATCCCCCCCCCTGCGTTCAGCTGGTCTCTCACCCTACCCGCCCCCCCCAGCTGGTCTCTCGCCTTATCTCCCCCCCCCCTGCGCTCAGCTGGTCTCTCGCCCTATCCCCCCCCCTCAGCTGGTCTCTCGCCCTATCCCCCCCCCTCAGCTGGTCTCTCGCCCTATCCCCCCCCCCCTGCGTTCAGCTGGTCTCTCACCCTACCCGCCCCCCCCCAGCTGGTCTCTCGCCTTATCTCCCCCCCCCCTGCGCTCAGCTGGTCTCGCCCTACCCCCTCCCTCTCCCCCCCCCCCCCCCCCGCTCGCTGCTGTTCGCCCAACTGCGGCTTTGCAGTCCGGAGGCTGCCCGGGGGGGGGGGGCTCTGCGGGCTCCCTGGGGCCGGAGCCGACACGCGGCTCCTGCAGCACAAAGGCGGATTGTTCGGTTCCTCTTTGTCTTTCCGCTTCGCGGGGGGGGGGGGCTAACACCCTGGCCCGGGAGGGGGAGGGGCAGTCTCGTCCCCCTGACTCCGCCGGGGCCTGACTGGGAGCCGGCCCGGGCCCGGGGGGGGGGGGGGGGGGGGTTTGCTGCCCGCGCGGCTGGCGGGACATGCCGGGGGGGGGGCGGGGTCTCCCCGCGGGCAGGGCGCTCCCCGCGCTGCTGCAGCTGGCTGGACAGGCGGGTCGCTCGGGGGCGCGGGGCCCCGGAACGGGCGTTCCCCGGCGCAGCCAGGCCCTGGTGCCGCGGAGCTGCGGGCGCTTCCCCCGGCCCGGGGTGACGCAACTGGCTGTTGTGCAACCTCCAGCCAGACCAGCATCTAGCCGGGCCCCGCGCTCCGCCTGGGAGAGGCAGCCGGGCGCTCTGGGGGACCCTGCAGTGTCTGGGGTCAATGGCTGCCTCTGCTGACGGGGTCCTCCTGTCTGTGCCCCCGGGGAAAGGTCCCAACGCCACTGCCCCCAGTGCTCGGGGCAGGCACTCCCCTGTGTCTGCTGGCCCCACTGGCCACTGCCCCCAGTGCTCGGGGCAGGCACTCCCCTGTGTCTGCTGGCCCCACTGGCCACTGCCCCCAGTGCTCGGGGCAGGCACTCCCCTGTGTCTGCTGGCCCCACTGGCCACTGCCCCCAGTGCTCCGGGGAAGGCACTCCCCTGTGTCTGCTGGCCCCACTGGCCACTGCCCCCAGTGCTCCGGGGCAGGCACTCCCCTGTGTCTGCTGGCCCCACTGGCCACTGCCCCCAGTGCTCGGGGCAGGCACTCCCCTGTGTCTGCTGGCCCCACTGGCCACTGCCCCCAGTGCTCCGGGGAAGGCACTCCCCTGTGTCTGCTGGCCCCACTGGCCACTGCCCCCAGTGCTCGGGGCAGGCACTCCCCTGTGTCTGCTGGCCCCACTGGCCACTGCCCCCAGTGCTCGGGGCAGGCACTCCCCTGTGTCTGCTGGCCCCACTGGCCACTGCCCCCAGTGCTCGGGGCAGGCACTCCCCTGTGTCTGCTGGCCCCACTGGCCACTGCCCCCAGTGCTCCGGGGAAGGCACTCCCCTGTGTCTGCTGGCCCCACTGGCCACTGCCCCCAGTGCTCGGGGCAGGCACTCCCCTGTGTCTGCTGGCCCCACTGGCCACTGCCCCCAGTGCTCCGGGGCAGGCACTCCCCTGTGTCTGCTGGCCCCACTGGCCACTGCCCCCAGTGCTCCGGGGCAGGCACTCCCCTGTGTCTGCTGGCCCCACTGGCCACTGCCCCCAGTGCTCGGGGCAGGCACTCCCCTGTGTCTGCTGGCCCCACTGGCCACTGCCCCCAGTGCTCCGGGGCAGGCACTCCCCTGTGTCTGCTGGCCCCACTGGCCACTGCCCCCAGTGCTCGGGGCAGGCACTCCCCTGTGTCTGCTGGCCCCACTGGCCACTGCCCCCAGTGCTCCGGGGCAGGCACTCCCCTGTGTTTGCTGGCCCCACTGGCCACTGCCCCCAGTGCTCGGGGAAGGCACTCCCCTGTGTCTGCTGGCCCCACTGGCCACTGCCCCCAGTGCTCCGGGGCAGGCACTCCCCTGTGTCTGCTGGCCCCACTGGCCACTGCCCCCAGTGCTCCGGGGCAGGCACTCCCCTGTGTCTGCTGGCCCCACTGGCCACTGCCCCCAGTGCTCGGGGCAGGCACTCCCCTGTGTCTGCTGGCCCCACTGGCCACTGCCCCCAGTGCTCGGGGCAGGCACTCCCCTGTGTCTGCTGGCCCCACTGGCCACTGCCCCCAGTGCTCCGGGGCAGGCACTCCCCTGTGTCTGCTGGCCCCACTGGCCACTGCCCCCAGTGCTCCGGGGCAGGCACTCCCCTGTGTCTGCTGGCCCCACTGGCCACTGCCCCCAGTGCTCCGGGGCAGGCACTCCCCTGTGTCTGCTGGCCCCACTGGCCACTGCCCCCAGTGCTCGGGGCAGGCACTCCCCTGTGTCTGCTGGCCTCACTGGCCACTGCCCCCAGTGCTCGGGTCTGCTGGCCCCACTGGCCACTGCCCCCAGTGCTCCGGGGCAGGCACTCCCCTGTGTCTGCTGGCCCCACTGGCCACTGCCCCCAGTGCTCGGGGCAGGCACTCCCCTGTGTCTGCTGGCCCCACTGGCCACTGCCCCCAGTGCTCCGGGGAAGGCACTCCCCTGTGTCTGCTGGCCCCACTGGCCACTGCCCCCAGTGCTCCGGGGCAGGCACTCCCCTGTGTCTGCTGGCCCCACTGGCCACTGCCCCCAGTGCTCGGGGCAGGCACTCCCCTGTGTCTGCTGGCCTCACTGGCCACTGCCCCCAGTGCTCGGGTCTGCTGGCCCCACTGGCCACTGCCCCCAGTGCTCCGGGGCAGGCACTCCCCTGTGTCTGCTGGCCCCACTGGCCACTGCCCCCAGTGCTCCGGGGAAGGCACTCCCCTGTGTCTGCTGGCCCCACTGGCCACTGCCCCCAGTGCTCCGGGGAAGGCACTCCCCTGTGTCTGCTGGCCCCACTGGCCACTGCCCCCAGTGCTCCGGGGCAGGCACTCCCCTGTGTCTGCTGGCCCCACTGGCCACTGCCCCCAGTGCTCGGGGCAGGCACTCCCCTGTGTCTGCTGGCCCCACTGGCCACTGCCCCCAGTGCTCCGGGGCAGGCACTCCCCTGTGTCTGCTGGCCCCACTGGCCACTGCCCCCAGTGCTCCGGGGCAGGCACTCCCCTGTGTCTGCTGGCCCCACTGGCCACTGCCCCCAGTGCTCGGGGCAGGCACTCCCCTGTGTCTGCTGGCCTCACTGGCCACTGCCCCCAGTGCTCGGGTCTGCTGGCCCCACTGGCCACTGCCCCCAGTGCTCCGGGGCAGGCACTCCCCTGTGTCTGCTGGCCCCACTGGCCACTGCCCCCAGTGCTCCGGGGAAGGCACTCCCCTGTGTCTGCTGGCCCCACTGGCCACTGCCCCCAGTGCTCCGGGGAAGGCACTCCCCTGTGTCTGCTGGCCCCACTGGCCACTGCCCCCAGTGCTCGGGGCAGGCACTCCCCTGTGTCTGCGCTTACCCCCAGGGAGGGCTGCTCGCCAGAGCTGGAGCTAACGATTCAAACACAAGGACTGGGACACAGGAGGCAAAGGGAGGTGCAGCCTAGAGCCCCCTGGCCCCCAGGAACAGGCCCTTTCTCACCCGCCTGGGCAGCGCTTGTTCAGCTCTGAACCCGAGGCCTGCCTTTCCTGAGACCCTCTGGGGCTCTTCTCTGCAGCACAGTTACCCCCCGCCCAGGGACATTTCTAGGGGACTGTTCGTCTCTGTAAAGTGTCAGGCTCCGCCACATCCAGACAGTAAACACAGGCTGGCTCCCGATGCCCTTTGTTCTCCCTCTTGACTAAGTCCATTTCACCAGGCCTGAGACCCAGGCCTGGCAGGTGCCATGGCTCCTAAAGTTCTCCCCTACACACATCCACCCCACAGTAGTCCAGAAACCAGCTACTGCTGAGACCATGGGGTGAAATAGCTAGAGGACGGTCAGCCCCGGAGATGATACGCCCTGCCCGGCTGCGTGCCGCACACACCCACAGACAGTCTTTGCCCCAAAGAGCCAACAATTTAAGTAAATATGACAAGCAAAGGGGGAGGGGAAACCGAGGCACAGACTGGTGAAGTCAGCAATAGAACCCACCTCTCCTGAGTCCTAGCCCCATGTGCTCTCCACCAGCCAGTGTTGCTTATTCTAGTGTCTTACTAGCGGGGAGGGCCTGTCCCTGCTGCCTGTTCCTGTTCCACCAGGGAGCCCCTTTTCTGGCTCTTGTGCTAGCAGAAGCCTGGGATGGGGCTGGCAGCCTCTGAAAATAGCAGTGGAGGGAAAGGAGGCTGAAAAGCCTGTACTGTACATCTTTGCCTGTCCTGCCGATCAGGATGGGAGTGTGGCTCAGTGGTTAGTGCAGGCAGGAGGTGCAATTCCGGCTGTGATGCTGATGTACTGCTTGGTGTGACATCTCTGTGTGCCCCAGTGATAGGGGCCTATGGGGCGGGTTGGAAAGCACCATGGCCGCCCAGGAAAGATGCTGTGCAGGGTGGTGCTGGGTCTTGTGGGCAGAGCCCCGGGAGGGGGGCCTGGATTGCTCCTCTGCAGAGGTGAGCAGGTGGGTCTGCCTGTGGCCTGGCACGGATCCATCCCTGAGGCATGGGGGGGGGGATCTGCCTGCCACATCTGGCCAGGCGCCCTCATCTGCCACAGCTCTCCAGGGAGGGGAGTTCTTTCTCTGGCCCCTAGCAGAGCCCCCAGACTGGCTCCATGGCCCGCTGGGCTCGCTGCTCTGGGAACAGCTGGGACCAGGCCCGGCTGGGGGGAGGGGGGAGGACGGACCAAGTTTTGCGCAGGGGGTGCTGCTGCTGGAACCCGCAAACCACGCCCCTGGGGTCTGTTCCAGCCGGCGCCCTGGGCCCCTGCCCTGCCCCTCGGCTGGGCTCGCCCGAGCTCGGGCCCCGGGCCTGGCGCCGCGCCAGGCGGAGCCGGGGACTTCGATCCGGCGCCGCGCTCGCTGCATCAATCAGCGGCCGGGGGAGGGGCCGAGCAAGCTCTGGGCCGCTGCTGCAGGAAGAGCTCCCGGCTCCGCAGCTGCGACTCCCCGGCGGGCGCAATGTCGGCGGGCGCCGCGCCCCCCCGGGGCAAGCACCCCTTCCAGAAGCGGGGCAGCCTGCAGGCCCCCGCCGCCGCCGCAGGTGAGCGCCGGCCGGGCCCCCGCGCCCGTGCGTGGGCTGCCTTTGTTCCGCGCGGGGCCGGGGCTCTCCGCTCGCCCGCGGACCGGGGGGGTCACCGGCTCCCCTCCTGGCCCCCGGGGCGGCGCAGCTGCGGGGGATCCGGGGCATCTGGCGTGGGCGCCGCGTTGCGGGGACGGGGTGCGTGTAGCGCTAGTAAAGGCAAGGGATGGATAGGGCTGGGGGGAGGGAAAGGAAAGCCCCCCCCGTGCTTCCTTTGCGCGTGAGTGTGGGGGCGTGAACTCTGCAGGCGCGTGTGTGCTGCGGATGTGGGGGGGGGGGGCAGTGACCTTAGTGGTTAGAGCAGGGGCTGCCCGGGTGTCATGGTTAGAACTGGGGGCCGGGCCTGGGTCCCTGCGTGGCTGGGGGCAAATGCTGGGGGTCGGGTTAGAGCTGCGGAATGGGGGGCTGGGTCCCCTGCATGTCTAGGTGCAGTGCAGGGTGTCGGGTTAGAGCGGGGGGGGCCGGGTTCCCACACAGGGTGTCGGGTTAGAGCGGGGGGGGCCGGGTTCCCACACAGGGTGTCGGGTTAGAGCAGGGGGTCGGGGGGGCCGGGTTCCCACGCAGGGTGTCGGGTTAGAGCGGGGGGTCAGGGGGGGCCGGGTTCCCGCACAGGGTGTCGGGTTAGAGCAGGGGGTCAGGGGGGGCCGGGTTCCCGCACAGGGTGTCGGGTTAGAGCGGGGGGCCGGGGGGGGGGCGGGTTCCCGCACAGGGTGTCGGGTTAGAGCGGGGGGGGGGCTGGGTTCTGTGTGTATCTGGCTTTGAGCTGCCCCCGCCGAGCGAGTGGCCACTTCCCCATTTGTGAGTTGGGAGTGATGCTCCTCACCTGCCTTTGGGAAATGCTTTGAGGTCCTGGGTGGAAGCTGCTGCCTCCTGCCCCTGTGAGCCCTAGTGGGTCGGGTGTGGGTGCAGGTGCGCGACTGTGGCGTGGATCTGTGGGCATGGGAGACATGGATCAAACCATGTTTTGGGGCCCTCTCCTAGGGCTGGAACATAGCACCCACCACCTTGGGGGGCATCCAGCTTTCTCCCACCACGTGTTCTAGAGCCCCCAGCCTGCAGAGACAGCCTGCTGCAGCTGTGGGCGCACCAGAGTCCTGCTTGTGGGGACCTAGGCAGCAGCCTTTAATGTGGGGCAGCTGGGGCACTAGTTGGGTGTCAGCTCTGCAGGCCAGGCGGTCCCAGGGCATGTTCTCTGGCTACAGGATCCCGTGTTCAAGTCAGTGGGACTGTGTTTTGTGGTGTGAGAATCATGCCCCTAAGCACAGGCCCTGGGGGCTGTGAATGTTGGAGGCAGGGGGGTGCTGTGCATGATGCACCCACACCTGATGAGCTGGGCTCACCTGCATGTGCCCCACAGTGAATGTCGTGCTAGGGCAGATGGAATCTCCCTTAATACTGGCCCAGGCCATAGTTCACTTTCCTGCATCAGTCTCGGGCACTGTGGGGTGTCAGAGGCAAGTGGGGAGGGAAAAGCTCATAATGCACCTAGCTAATCTGCGTGTGGGTGTTGTGTGGTGCGCTCATGGGGCTGTGTTGCAGGGACACATTATTCTTACTCCTTTATTTATCATCTGTTGCCATAGAGCCTAGAAGCCTGGCTGATGCTGATCAGCGTGCTGTGTGCTTGTGGAGTGTGCGGTGGTGTGGGACGCTCACCTCGTGTGTGCTGAGTTCCCAGGGGGCGGGAGGCCGTTGTGTGGTCTGGACACCTGGGCATAGGGGTGTGTGTAATTCTGCATGTGGATCAATACCTTGTTTTTCCTGCTGCAATTATAATTCCTGAAATGGGTAGCAGGAGGTGGAGCGGCTGCTAGGCGGGGGTGCAGGATTCCAGCAGAGGAAGTCACGGGGTTGCACCATCCCTCGAGGGCGTGAGGTGAGGAAGGGGGTGAAATCAGCATCTCTGTGATGCAGCTGGTTCCGGGCCTCAGCGCTGGTATCGACAGGGCGCTGCTGTGAGGGCGCCCCAGGGCAGACAGCTGAGGGGTGAGGTCCTGTGGGCGCTCCCAGGCCCCTGGGCTGCAGGAGGCATCCTCCAGACAGACAGCGGGGGATGGGCAGCGGAGGGTGTCTACATTGCACTGAGACACCTGGCCCGTGCCCGCTGGCTCAGGCGCGTGGGGCTGGAGACGGCCTCCAGGACCAGGTCTGCACCAGAGTTAAACAGCCCTCTCGCCAGAGCCCGAGTCAGCTGGCACTGGCCGGGAGGGGGTGCATCGTCAGAGGGGATTCCAGCCTGGCTGCGCCCCCCAGATCCCTCCCCTGCCACACTGCAGAGGCTGGCAAGCATGGCTCCCTGCCAGATTCCCTCCAGCTCCCCTCCCTTCACTGCTCCCGGCATGAGATCTGGGGAGGGGGGAGCAGCAGCAGGAAGGGCGGGGTGGTGGTGGTGGATGGGAGCTGCTCTGTTGCCTACGCCTCGCCCTAGGGCTCTGGCTGCCCTTGAAGGTGAACGGTGCCTTAGCAAACGCCTTTTACCGAGGGTTAACGCCGCTGGTTACTGACACGGCCCGGATTAGGATGGAATTCGTTGCCGCATTCCCGCACACGAACCCCGCTGGATGGTGACTATTCCAGGAACCGTTAATCAGCTGCTGCCAGCGCTCTACAAAGCACGGGCTCCCACGCGCACGTTAATGTCGCAGCTTCAAGGGGCCCACGGGAAGCCCCCACACGCAGGAGGCCTGGGGTGCCTGGGCCTTGGGAAAGCGTAGCACCTGTCCGGGTCTCTGCCACACTATGCATGTAGCAGGCAAGTGGCTCCGTCTCCTGGTAGGAAGCTGCCCGCCGGGACGTGACTCGTCCTAGGGCACACAGGTGGTTGGGGCAGGACCCAGAAATGGACCCAGGGACCTGACGCTCATGCGGACGCCAAGCGTCCAACATTCACACTCACGGTGCCCTGGTACATGACAGCCCAAGGGGAGTGGTTCTTGTGACTCCGAGTGGATAGGGTGTGTGCCAGCCACTCCCTGTGTTGCCTGAATGCTGCTGCATCACCCGCACTTCCAGCTGACCCAGACCAGCCAGTTGGGGAATCTCCTTTCTTACATACAGGAAGTATGGGCCTGTGGTGAGCTCACTATGTCGGCAGTGCTGCCCAATGGTCAGCACCATGGAACTGGAGCCCAGGGCTCCTGGGTGCTACTCCCGCCTCTGTCACCAGCTTGCGGTCTGAGCAGGCTAGTTGCTCATCAGTGCCTCAGTTTCCCCATGTGTCCAGTGTCTTGTCTCCCCGCCCAGTGAGGGCCACAATGCCTGTATCTGAAGCCATGCAAGAGCCTCGCCGTGGCCAGGGCATTATCTTAATAGCATTGTTTTGCACCAGCGGATGATGTCATCAGGGAAGAAGACGGTTGGGAAATGGGACAGGCTGCGGGAGGGTGGCCGGCCGCGAAGGCCTGGCTTGGCCGTGAGCTGGGCAGGCGGGTTTAACAATCGCACTTCAGTGCTGCTGGCAGCCGATGGCTCGCCAGGGTTTTTGTGCTGACTCAGGGCTGGAAAAGCCTCCGAGGTTGGGCCTCCGGGGATAGGATGGGAAGGGGAGGGGCAATTCACGGAGTGGGCTTTGGACAGCCCCAGCTGCCAGCAGCGGGGTAAGGGCAGCAGCCGACGCGACGGCACCTGGGAGGGGACTGGATGCTAGTTTGGTTAGGATTGGGGGTGCCACAAGCCCCTCCCCCCTCCCTTAGCCTTGAGCCGAGACAGGACCCCGTCCCTGGGATCGGTTTTTAACCACCAGCACCTACATGGGAAGTCTCCATCCCCCATTCAACGCGCCCCTCTCCCGTGCTCCCAGACACTGGGTTTTCCACCCTAGCTCCTCTCTCGCCTCCAGTCCCTTCTCCCCGTGGGCTCTGCAGGGTCCCGGAGACTTTCCTCCTGGGACAGGAAAGGAACCTGCCTGTGGCTGTATCCCCCTGCCTGTGGCTGGCAGATGCCAGCAGAGGATTGGAGTCAGGAATGCAGCCGGCTCTGCCGTTGACGCGCTCTGGTGTTGACCAACACACTTCCCCCCTCCGGGCCTCAGTTTCCCCATGCGTGCCAAGGGGGTGGCCACCCGGGCTCCTCTTTGCAAAGGGCTGTGGGGCAGTTGGCTGAAGGCCCTACAGCCAGGCAAAATATGCAGCGCGTCTTCTGGTTGTTGCTAGCATGGGATCAGCTGTAGCAAGGCTGGACAGGAGGCGGGAAGGGGGTGTCTGCACAGCCCTCCCCGAGCCAGGGCGCTGCAGAGCGGGCTTGTGCTGTTGGAGGAACCTGACCTTTTGCAAGGGGTGGCGGGAGGTTGCAGCTGGGTTGCGTAACAGGGTTCTTCCCCAGGCTCTGTGTGCATGGGCTGCGAGTAGCCGCTCCCGAGCTGGCCCCCCGGCGGCAGAGACCCGCAGGCCAGAGAGGGGAAGGGAGTAGAGGGGACTAGCCCAAGGAGATGGGGGGAGGCAGGAAAGTGGGGCACCCCGGGAAGGCGGGTGTGGAGTGTTCCCATGGGGTCCCCGCAGGTGCCCCAAGGTGACTGATGAGCTCAGAGGACGCCAGCAGGGGAAGGTCGGAGCAGGAGTCAGGGAGGGAGCAGGAGGAGCTGGCGGCCGCTCGGGAGCAGCGGGCGCGCCCAGCCAGGGCTCCAGACGCCGCGCCGGGTCCGGAGGCCTGGGGAGCTGGGATTGTCACAGAACCTGAGCTCAGCCACCGTCGCCCCAGCCCCCTTCCTAAGGCAGAGCCCAGTCCTAGCACCTGACATCCAGGTGCACTGCACATCCACGGGGCTGGGAGCAGGCAGGGGTGGGCGCTGGATGGCGGGGCGCCCGAGACCTCTCTCTGTGCGGCCCGAGGCCCTTCGCCAGCCCCTCTGTTGCTTTCCGTGGCAGGGATGGAGCAGAGCGCAGGCTGGGCGCGTCCATTCCCTCCGCAGGGAGGGAGGGAGCAGCTGCTCCTAGGTCGGCAGGAGCCTTTCACTGATCCGTGGCTGCAGCACCAGGAGCTGCCCTACCCTGCAGTAGCCCCCCTTCGGCTGCTGGGCCTCACTCCGTAAGGGGGCATTAAACCACAGCTCCAGAGCGAGATTTACTCTTCTGGACCAGCCCAGCTCCTCCCTGAGAACTCCAGGCCCTCAGGGGGTGGGGGGGCTCTGGGATCTCGGGGGGGGGGGGGGCCCTGGGATCAGACTTTGCCTTGTTGTGGCTTGGGAGGAGAGTGGAGTCTAGTGGTCAGAACAGATGGGCTGACTGGGAGCCAAGGTTCTATCCCAGCTCAGGGTGGGGAGTAGGGTCTAGTGGTCAGAGCGAAGGGGGCATCTGGGAGTCAGGATGTCTGGCTACAGGAGAGGCTTTGGAGGGCAGATGAGTGGTACCCCTACTGCTGGAAGGGGGATGCTCGGGCTGGCACGTTAACTAGCATTGGAGCAGCATTTTCTTGTGCCCAGGCCAGGCCTGTCTCTGGCCGAGGACCGGCCCAGCCCTCCTGCCTGGTAGCCTTGGCCAGGCCGGGCCGCAGAGCTGAGCCAGGCGCCCCAGGGCCGGGTGCTGCTGGGCTGGCGATGGGCGGGCTGGGCCGGCACCGTGGGCTCAGGGCAGCAATCGTGGTGCGGGCCGGAGGGCTCCCGAGGTGCTGCCGCTGCTGCGTTGGCGAGCCAGGCCACGCGCGCTGGCTCAGCGCCCAGCTCACGACCCTGCGCTTCCGCCGCCTCGGGGGACGATGGCTCAGGGCTTTGTCTGCCTCTTCCGTGGGGCTGGAAGATTTCTGGTCTCCGCCCCCCGGCGCGTGGCTACGGTTGGTACAGCCCAAGCCGGCTCCCGGGCTGGAATCTTGTGGGATTGCAGCTGCACGGCAGAGGCTGTGAACCGCCGGCAGCATCCACGGCCGGAGCCTGGGGCAGCCCCTCGTCTGCACCGGGCTCCGCTCCGGGTGGGCCCCCCGGGGCCTGCCCCCTGCGCGGGCGCTGTGCTCAGGTAGGAGGTGATAGGATGCTGGGTGGGAGCAGCGGCTCTGAGAGGCCCTGAGGGTGCAGCTCTGGGCTGCGCCTGCCTGCAGTGGGGGTACCAGGTGTGGGAGGGATGGGGGCAGAGGCCCTGTTGGGCCCCGGTGCTGTGGGCGTGGGGGAGGAAGTTCTTCTAGCAGAACCAGCACAGGGGCACGGTGTGTGTGTGTGTGGGGGGGGGGGGGGGCATTTGCAGGGGCTCTGTTCCGTGTCCCTGCCTGGGTGCTGTCAGGCTCCTGGAACTGGACAGTTGTTTTTGGAGGTATTTGGGGCAGCCCAGCCTTCCCAAGGGGCGGGGGGAGGAGCAGGCAAGAGCTGAGCTGGGGGGGGGGGATCCTGCCCTGAAGCCCTGGGGCAGTCAGCGAAGGCAGCCCCTCTTGCAGCGCCTGTCAGATGGAGGCTGGGAGAGGGGAGCCCGGGGTGGGGGGTTGCAGGTGCTGGTGGCTGGAAAGGGGAGCAGCACAGGAGCTGTCTTGCTGCTGAGCAGTCAGGGGTGTTGGGGGGACATGGTGGGATGGGGTTTGGGCTCATGAGGCTCTGCTGCAGCCCAGGCAGGGTGCCAGGGCCCAGGGGAGGCAGCTGCCCTGGGGCTGGAATCCACAAAGACTGAGGGAGGCCAGAGGATGCTCCATGGGGAAGGGCCTGGAGACCCACTAAGCAGCAGCCCTTGCCTGGCCCTGTGACGTGCGGATCATCTAACACCACATTTGCTCTTTCTGGGCTTCCCAAGTGAGTGCGCGCAGGCAGACACAGGCACTGCCCACGTGCCAGGACCCCGGGGGGGGGGGGGGGAGGGAGGCTGGCCCTCGTCATAGCGGAGCCCTGGTGTCAGCTGGCCAGGCTGGACACGGTTCACGGTGGTGTGCGCTGTGCATGGAGGCAGCCCATCCGTTCAGTTTTTCCTTTCAGCCAGTGCCAGGCTGGGCCATGGGCCTGAAAGGAGAGCTGCAGAGGGGTCCCTGGCAAACACCCCTGCGCACCCCAGGCAGCGTTCAGCTACAGCCCAGGGAGTGCTCTGGGTTGGGGATCTGATTTAACCTGGCCTCCCGGCTGCCCCGGGCAGCAAATGCATCCCCATTGGGTGCTGCCTGGCCATGAAGTGATGTCCAAATGCAAAGTGTCTAAGGGCTCAGCGGTTTGGAACGAGAGCGCCGTAAGCCCTGGCTTGTATCCAGAGCGGTGGTCTCAGGTGGTGAGTAACTTCAGAGGGGCTAACCCACCACCCAGACTTGCTACCTCAGTGCAGTGGTTTCAACCCGCTGGAGGTTTCAGAGGGTAGGAAATGTGTCTGTCTTGGGAACAGAGACACACTGTGCCAGTAGCCAAGGGGACGCTGGCCGCAGCACGCTAAGAACAGACCTTGACACGGGGCATGAACAAGAATTGCTTCCCCCCCTCTGCGGTGCAGCCACCTCTGGTGGGGGGCGGGGAGGCTCCCCGGTTCATGGTGTGGGGCAAGCGCTGAGGACAGGAAGTGGAGAGGAGCTGACACTGAGAAGGGGGAAGCACCAAGCAACCAGTTCAGCTTCATTTCCTGTCTGAAAGAAGTGCCCTAGGTGTGGATTCCTCAGCTGGAGGGGCAGGGCGGGGTCTCCCCTTGCAGCTTGTGTTGACTTTTTCTTCACTTCCTCCCATCCATCCTCTCTGGTTAGCAGTTAAACACCCGTGGGGTGCGAGAGCCAGTTCATCTGGGCCTCAGAAGTGAGGAGTTTCCCCAGACAGCTTTGCACTTCTGGGGGGGGGGGGAGTGTGTGTGTGTGTGTGTGTGTGTGTGTGTGTGTGTGTGTGTGGTACTTCCAGCTGTGGAGCCAACTGCCCTGATTGGAAGGTGGCTGGAGGCTGCAGGCTCCTCTCTGCACCTGCTCAGAACTTTGCCTGCCCGCCTCAGAGTGAAACTAACGAGGGGTTGGTCACTTTCACAGCTGCCCTTGGCTCAGAGGGGTGCTGGTACTAGAACAGTGGCTGTCTCCCATCTCCCCACCCCACTGCCAGCAGAACCAGCCCTGCAATGGGGAGCGTCCCAGGTGAGGGTGGGAAAGAGGCAAGAGGCTTCTCTCCCAGCCAGTGGCCAGGAGCCAGGCTGGGTCTGCCCGAGAGACTGGAAAGAAAGAGGCGGCTGCGTGAGGGGGACCTGGGGCAGCCTCTTTGGCAGGGCTCTGGCCAGTTGCAGGCCCTGGGGTTCCCATCCCTTTCCTTGCTTGGGTGAGCGATGAGCCTTCTGCTTTTTGCATGGGGCATGTGACTCCAGGGGGAAGCAGCCCTGGCCGCTGCTGGGCTGGCATTAGCCGCTCGGTCTCCCGTCGCGGAGCGCCTGCTGTTTGGCACCTCTGTGTTGATCTGCGAGGACCAGCGTGCCGGTGCCAGCAGCAGCGCCCCGGTGGATAACATGCTGCGCCTGGGGGAGGGGTGGGAGAGCCTGCCGGTCGGTGCCCCACTTTCCCCAGCTCTGCCCTGGCTGGGCTCTGAGTGGGAGCTGGGGGTGGCTGTGCTGTCTCCCAGGGTGCAGGGAGGTGACCCCTGTTCTCATGGAGGTCCCATGGCCAGGGAGTTGGGTCCATTCAGCCAGTTGTGAATTGTCGACAGTTGTGTCTGTTCTGTGGTTCTTGCCTGCTTTGCCCTGGCAGGAGAGCGGCCCCCTCTCCTTCCGACGGGCTGAGACAGGAGCGAGTTCTCTCCCCATGGCTCGCCGGGTAGCACAACAGAGGCTGCGTCTGTACTCCCCTTCTCTCCAGGGACCCCCGCAGTGCGCAGGGCACCGGCCCCAGAGATCCCCTCCCCCCTTGCAGTGTGCTGGTGCCAGTCCCAGAGACCCCCCTGCATTGCTCTGAGCATCGGCCCTGGAGGACTCCCCCCTCCCCCACACGGTGTGCTGGGTGCTGGCCCAGAGACACCCCCCCCTTGCAGTGCGCTGGGAGCCGTCCCCGGAGACCCCCCATGCTGCATTCAAGCTGCTGTCACTCAGTGCCTCAGTTTCCCCAGCTGTAAGCCGAGGATGCGATTTCCTCCGCCTCCCTTCCCCGCTGAGTGGCCTTGAAGCACTTTGAGGCCTGAAAGGGCTAAGGAAGCAAAGGGTAGCACCATTGTTATTAACCCCCTCTCCCCTCCGCATCGAAATGCTCCTCCCCTCCCATCCGCCCCAGTAAAGGAGCCAAGCCCTGCAAGACAGAAATAAAAGCTCTTCCGTGCCTCAAGCCGAGCAGTTACCCAAAGCAGAGAGATGTGCCAGAGGCTCCAGGATGCCCACTGGGGTTTTGGCTGTGGACTTGATGTGGCAGGTGCCCAGATGCCATGGTGATGGGCATGGAACCCTGATCTGCACGGAGAGATCCTGGATTGTTCTGGCCATAGGCAGGGCTGTGCCCCGTTACAGTAGCGCTCAGGAGCTCAGCTGCGCCAGGCGCTGCACAAACAGAGTGGCCCTCCTCTGGTCCCAGCCTGCTGACTCTGGGTTTTTTCCCCCTTTTTTTAAGTGTATTTTTCTTCCAATTTAAAAAAAACCTCCCGGCCAAAGCCTGGCCCGGGCATGGAACCGGCACCGCGCGCTCGGCTGACAGCGCCGCCCTGTTTCCACAGAGATCCATGGTGCGCTGGGGCCTCGGACGCTGCAGTCTGCCCGCTCCCTGCCGGGGACTCCGCATTGCCTGAAGCACTTCCCTGTCGACCTGCGCACCTCCATGGATGGCAAGTACAAGGAAATCGCTGAGGTAGCCGCCTGCCTGCCCCATGTTCCCCGTGAGCCTTCGGTGTCTCCCCATGCACATCCCTCCCTCTCCTCGGGCCCCGCCTGTCTGGGCCTCCCTGCACACCCCCATCCCTCCCTCTCCTCGGGCCCCGCCTGTCTGGGCCTCCCTGCACACCCCCATCCCTCCCTCTCCTCGGGCCCCGCCTGTCTGGGCCTCCCTGCACACCCCATCCCTCCCTCTCCTCCGGCCCCGCCTGTCTGGGCCTCCCTGCACACCCCCATCCCTCCCTCTCCTCGGGCCCCGCCTGTCTGGGCCTCCCTGCACACCCCCATCCCTCCCTCTCCTCGGGCCCCGCCTGTCTGGGCCTCCCTGCACACCCCCATCCCTCCCTCTCCTCCGGCCCCGCCTGTCTGGGCCTCCCTGCACACCCCCATCCCTCCCTCTCCTCGGGCCCCGCCTGTCTGGGCCTCCCTGCACACCCCCATCCCTCCCTCTCCTCCGGCCCCGCCTGTCTGGGCCTCCCTGCACACCCCCATCCCTCCCTCTCCTCTGGCCCCGCCTCTCTGTGCCTCCCTGCACACCCCCATCCCTCCCTCTCCTCTGGCCCCGCCTCTCTGTGCCTCCCTGCACACCCCCATCCCTCCCTCTCCTCCGGCCCCGCCTGTCTGGGCCTCCCTGCACACCCCCATCCCTCCCTCTCCTCTGGCCCCGCCTGTCTGGGCCTCCCTGCACACCCCCATCCCTCCCTCTCCTCTGGCCCCGCCTCTCTGTGCCTCCCTGCACACCCCCAGCCCTCCCTCTCCTCGGGCCCCGCCTGTCTGGGCCTCCCTGCACACCCCCATCCCTCCCTCTCCTCCGGCCCCGCCTGTCTGGGCCTCCCTGCACACCCCCATCCCTCCCTCTCCTCGGGCCCCGCCTCTCTGTGCCTCCCTGCACACCCCCATCCCTCCCTCTCCTCTGGCCCCGCCTCTCTGTGCCTCCCTGCACACCCCCATCCCTCCCTCTCCTCTGGCTCCGCCTCTCTGTGCCTCCCTGCACACCCCCCTCCCTCCCTCTCCTCCGGCCCCACCTGTCTGGGCCTCCCTGCACACCCCCATCCCTCCCTCTTCTCGGGCCCCGCCTGTCTGGGCCTCCCTGCACACCCCCATCCCTCCCTCTCCTCGGGCCCCGCCTCTCTGTGCCTCCCTGCACACCCCCATCCCTCCCTCTCCTCTGGCCCCGCCTCTCTGTGCCTCCCTGCACACCCCCATCCCTCCCTCTCCTCTGGCTCCGCCTCTCTGTGCCTCCCTGCACACCCCCATCCCTCCCTCTCCTCCGGCCCCGCCTGTCTGGGCCTCCCTGCACAGCCCCATCCCTCCCTCTCCTCTGGCCCCGCCTGTCTGGGCCTCCCTGCACACCCCCATCCCTCCCTCTCCTCTGGCTCCGCCTCTCTGTGCCTCCCTGCACACCCCCATCCCTCCCTCTCCTCTGGCCCCGCCTGTCTGGGCCTCCCTGCACACCCCCATCCCTCCCTCTCCTCAGGCCCTGCCTGTCTGGGCCTCCCTGCACACCCCCATCCCTCCCTCTCCTCTGGCCCCGCCTCTCTGGGCCTCCCTGCACACCCCCATCCCTCCCTCTCCTCTGGCCCCGCCTCTCTGTGCCTCCCTGCACACCCCCATCCCTCCCTCTCCTCGGGCCCCGCCTGTCTGGGCCTCCCTGCACACCCCCATCTCTCCCTCTCCTCGGGCCCCGCCTGTCTGGGCCTCCCTGCACACCCCCATCCCTCCCTCTCCTCGGGCCCCGACTGTCTGGGCCTCCCTGCACACCCCCATCCCTCCCTCTCCTCGGGCCCCGCCTGTCTGGGCCTCCCTGCACACCCCCATCCCTCCCTCTCCTCGGGCCCCGACTGTCTGGGCCTCCCTGCACACCCCCATTCCTCCCTCTCCTCTGGCCCCGCCTGTCTGGGCCTCCCTGCACACCCCCATCCCTCCCTCTCCTCTGGCCCCGCCTCTCTGTGCCTCCCTGCACACCCCCATCCCTCCCTCTCCTCGGGCCCTGCCTGTCTGGGCCTCCCTGCACACCCCCATCCCTCCCTCTCCTCGGGCCCCGCCTGTCTGGGCCTCCCTGCACACCCCGATCCCTCCCTCTCCTCTGGCCCTGCCTGTCTGGGCCTCCCTGCACACCCCGATCCCTCCCTCTCCTCCGGCCCCGCCTGTCTGGGCCTCCCTGCACACCCCCATCCCTCCCCTTGGTCTGGTTTTTGCTCCTCTCTTCCGCCCCATTTGTGGTCCCCTTAAGGCAAAGCCGGTGCGGGGGCCCCATGAGGTGGCATGAGCAGGAGGCAGGAGCCCACTTTCTGTCAGCCTCCATCTCCCAGTGTCTCGGTGTGCCGAGTGTGCCAGGGCTCAGCCTGCAGGATCAGGCGTCCAGAGCTGGGGGTGACTGTTCAGCACCCCAGACTGCAGGGACATTTCCACCTGTCTCCCGTCAGGAATGTTTGGGGAGAGCCCAGGGGCACGTCGCAGCCCTCCTGCCCCACACTGGCGTGGCCAACACAGTCACCTGGCCCCCAGTGGCTCGTGGGAAACAGCGAGCATGAGGCTGTGCTCGCTGCCTGGCCCGTCCCCTCCGGAGTGGCGCCTGGCAGCTGGTTGTTTAGAGGGAGTCGGAGGAGGGCTCGCCGGGGTGTTTGCGTAACTGCAGGCCGCTGGCCTCTGCGGGTGTTGTCTGGCTGCGGTGCTGGGGAATGGCGGGGAGGGAAGCAGGAGCGAAGCCACCGGCCGGCGCGTTGCTCCAGCTGGTCTCTGTGTCCTCGCAGACCTTACGCCCAGGGGTCAAGCAGCTGGCGGGGAGGAGGAAGAGCAAAAGGGGCAGCTGGCCCGGGGCCTGGTGATTTGAAAGTCCCCAGCCCCGCCCCTTCCATTTGAGGCCCCGCCCCTTCCATTTGAGGCCCCGCCCCTTCCATTTGAGGCCCCGCCCCTTCAGGGGGCCCAGAGCTGCCCCCGCCGTGCCATGGACTCTGGCTGCCCGAAGCTGAGTAGCGCTAAGTGCTGGTACTTTCACCCCTGCTTACTCCCGAATGGGAAAGATCCGCCTGAGCGCCTGGGCTGAGAGCAGAGCCCCGTCTCCCCACTTCCCTTAGGGCAGTCCACACGCCTGGGCTTCTCGGGTAGTCGAGTCGACTCGCATCCCCCCCCCTTGCTGCCGCTGTCCGAGAGGCAGCAAGGGGAGGAGGGGAAGCAGGAGCCGGCTGAAAATGCGGTTCCCCCAGCACCGTCTGCCCCTGCCCGTGGCAGCAGTGCGGGGGGGGGGGGGGTCATGGGCGGTTGCTGCAAAGCAGGCTCTGCCAGCGGCGGGCCCAGGCTGGCCCCTGTCTGCGGGGGTCCCAACGGGCAGACGGATGTCGCTGCCGGCTGGGCAGGCAGCCTGGCTCAGTCCCGGCTCGGGCCGGTCGGGGACCAAACCCCGGCGGCTCTGCAATTTAAAAGGCAGTAGGAGCTGGACAACCTGCCCCTCCCCTCCCCCCAGCTCCTACCGTGTTTCGAATTGCAGAGCCGCAGCGAGATTTTGGTCCCTGGCACTGAGCCAGGGGCCTCCCAAGTAGTCGAGAACAATTCTATCGACTACTCGATTAGTAAATTAACCTCATTTTAACCCCCCCCAGCCTCCTTCCTGGTGAGGCTCTGTGCCGCGGGGGCCCTGCCCCGGAGCTTTTCCAGGGCCATCGCGGCAGAGCAGGCCTGGCTTGGCCGATCCAGGCTCTTCTCTCTGCTCAGGGCGGCAGGCTCACGGGGGGAGGCGAGCCCCCCCCAGTTGCTCACTGGCTGCCTTCCCATGCGCCGTCAGGCTGGGCATCCCCTGGGGCGTGTCCAGGGGGCTGTGCGCTTGCAGCCAGGGCGGGAGAAGCCATTGATCAGCAACCGCCGGGGCAGATTTAGCATCCTGCACTTGAGAAGGATCAGTGAAGTGTCGGGAGGCTGCGTGCCATGGAGAGCGGCGCTGAGACCTGCGCGCAGCCCTGCCCCTCCCCTCCCCGCGGGCACCGCAAGGAGCGGGCGTCTCTGTGTGCGGGAGCCCCCCCCCCAGCGTTTAACACCCGCCCTGAGCCGGCTTCTGGCCGCCTGTGTCCGTGCCGCATTGGCAGCCCTGGCTCGGAAGGGGCAGCGGCAGCTGACGGCTTCCTCCGGGCTGCCCCCCTGTGCCCTAGAGGCCCTTCCACCGGGGCCCTTCTGCCAACAGATGGCATCCACGGAGGCTCCCCATCGGGGCTGGCCTCCTGCCCGCAGCCCTGAGCCGGCCTGTCTCGGCTTCCTTTCCCTCTGCGCACGGCCGCCCCGCTGCCGGGAAACCCGCCGTGCCCGCCGAGGAGGGGACTCGTCCCGCCGCTGCCTGGGGGGGTGGGCTGGCTTGAGGGCCACGCCGCCGGCTCCCCTCACGGCTTGTCCTTGCGCCAGGAGCTGTTCTCCCGCTCGCTGGCGGAGAGCGACATGCGCAGCGCCCCCTACGAGTTCCCCGAGGACAGCCCCATCGAGCAGCTGGAGGAGCGGCGCCAGCGCCTGGAGCGTCAGATCAGCCAGGACGTGAAGTAAGAGCCCGAGGCAGGGGTGGACTAGCCGGCCCCGGGGAGCTGGGCCAGGAACTGCACCCGGCCAGGAAGGCTCCGACCCAGGGCCCTCAGACTTGTTCTTCCACCTGCTCAGGCCGGTCGCTGCTGCGGAGCCTGGCGGGGCAGCCCGGGGCTAGCGGGAGGCCTGGCTGGGGCAGCGCCCGGGTTGAGCTGGGAACGTTCTGCCCCCCGCCCCTCGGGCAGGGCAGACTCCAGCACCTCCCGCCTCGCTTGGGCCCCGGGGAGGGGCTGGGCAGTTTGTGGGCAGGGGCCGGGCTCTCGGGTTGCTGTGGCTCTGCTGGGTCCCAGCCGTGGCCCTTCTCTGCTTTCCCAGCCCCCCCCGGGCTCCCTTGGGTCTCTGCTGTGGGCTCCCCTCCCCCAGCCCGGGGAGATCCCCTTGGTCGTGGCATCTGTTGTGCTTGGTGTTGGTTTCTGCATTAACACCCGTGTTTTCTTTCTTCCTCTCTCCTCTTCCCTGTGTCTGTCCATCCGTCCGCCTGCCCCTGCCCCTGCCCCTGCCCCCGCCCCCGCCCCCGCCTCTGCCCCTGCCCCCGCCCCTGCCTCTGCCTCTGCTTCCTGTTTGTCCTCAGACTAGAACCCGACATTTTGCTCAGAGCCAAACAGGACTTCCTGAAAATTGACAGTGCTGCTGACTTACAGTGAGTGTCTGGCTTTCCCCCGCTCTGCCAGCGACTCAGGGTGAACTGACACGCCCCGAGGGCTAGGGCTCCGCCCGATCCCAGCCCGGCTGGGGAGCAGCATTCGCTAGGGCCGGGGCGGGGAACCTCCGGTCCGCAGACCGGATCCAGCCTGTTGCTAAATTTCATCTGGCCTGTGGTTCCCCCCGGAGCCATGAACACCAAAATCCCAAGCCCGCGTGCACAGGTGGGGGAACTAGAGGTGCAGGGGGTGCTGTGGCACCCCCAGGTTTTGCTGGGCCCTGCCAGGGGCTCTGTTCCCACCCCCAGAGGTGGCCCCAGCCTCAGCCCTCGTACACCGGTCCACCCTGCCCCCGAACTGTGGCCCAGTCTTGGCCCCAACTCTGGGGAGAGGGGCATGGACAGGGGAAGGTCCCCATTGTAAAAATTGCTCCAGCGCCACAGCCTCCCGTGGGTGAGTGGCCTGTGATCGACTTTTCCTGTGGGTCTGTGGCCCATGACAGAAAAGCCCCCACCCCCCGGCAGGCTACAAAGCCACCAATGGAGGCTTTGGTCCCTCTTGCACTCTCTGCTCAGCTGGTGCCAAAGGGGCCAACCTGGGGTGCAGCCCCCCTCGTTCTGAGTGAAGGGGCGTTCCGGGCTCTGCCGGGAGCCAGGCGTGGCCGTGGGGCTGGAAGGGAAGGGGGCGGAGCCATGCTAAGCAGGGTGCTCCCTCTCGGGGTGGGAAGGGGGCCCAGCGAGGACAGAAGAGGGATCTAGAGGGTCTGGGTTGGCAGAGACCTCAGGAGGTATCTAGACCAGCCCCAATAAATCATCGCAGCCAGGGCTTGGAGACCTCGAGGGATGGAGGGAACCCGCCCCAGGGCTTCCCCACCCGCCCGTGTTCCCTGCTGTCCCACCCAGACCTCCCCCTCGGCCACTTGGGACCGTTGCTCCTGGCCAAGGAGGAGGAGCCGGGAGGGCTACGCAGGGCTCTCGGGGGTAGGCAGGCGGAGCAGCAGTCCTGGGAGGGAAGCCAGGGCTCCAGTCGCTGTAGCGGCAGGGGTGGGTCTGGGGAAGGTGCCCGCCAGAGGGAGGCTGGCTGGAGCGCTGGGGGGGCTGCCTCGCTCGTCCCGCCCGGCCCGGCCCGGCCGTTGCTCTGCGCTGTCTTTCCCTCCTGCCTTCGCTCTTGGACGCGCAGACGGGGCAGGCGCCGCCTCGTGTCTCTGTTGCCGTTTGTTGTCGTGTGTCCCTGGGCCAGGTTCCCAGTAACGCAGCCTCCAGCAGCCAAGCTGAGCCCTGATGGCTGCTGAACGGGACCCTCCTTGCTACAGGCTGCTCCCCAGGAGGCGGCTACCCCAGCTGGGCACCAGCCCCCGGCGCCCAGCTCTGCTGAGTCGTGCATCTGCTTACTGGGAACCGGCGGGCACCCAGGCGCTGCTGTGTGGCTGGGGAGGTCCTGGGAGCTCTCCCTGCCCTGTGGTTACCCCCAGCCACCCCCTGGGGGGTCCCGTGTTGCACGTCTCCTTGTGCCATGTGTCTTTCTCTGGTAGTTTCACAGGCTGGGACGGGGCAGCCGAGGTACGGCCGGGGCCGGACGTGTGCTCTTGCTCCCTGACCGTCTCTTGCCCCCCATCCCCAGGCAGTACAAGGAGCAGAGCGAGGACCTGGTGGATCATCTCCCCAAGGAGCGGGATGTGCTGCTGGAGTGGGAGTTCCAGAGGGTCACCATCTCCGGGGAGGAGACGTGTGGGGTGAGTCTGCCTGGCATCGGGCTGCCTGGGCGTGGGAACTGAGGGTTACGTGGGCTGCTCCCCCACTCTTGCAGAGACCCCAGGAGCCAGCCAGTCCCCTCTGGATCCGAGCCGGTGCCCCCAGAGGGGTCGGCTCATTCTCCCACACGCCAGCCCGTCCCTGTGACCTGGGGCCGATGGAAAGTGGCCTCCCCTGTGTCCCGTTCTCTGATCTCGTGGGCCCGCCAGTCCCTGCCCTCCCTGTGTCAGGTCCTCGCAGCAGGCGAAGGGGCGGGCTTGCCTGTGATCTAGCACGGCTAACGATAATGGCGAAGACGTGACCGCAACAGACCCTGGCACGGGCCAGCAGCCCGAGGACGTCCCCCGGGTCTCCGGCAGCCTTCTACTGGGTGCTGGCCTGCCCCCCGCCCCTTCCTCGCTGCCCTGTTAGTGCTAATCCTGTTGCTGCAGTGACTCCTTCACTCGTGGCACGGGGGTGCCCTGAGATGCCCCTTCCCTAGTCACCTGGCACCGTACTGCACCTGGTTTCACAGGCTGGGCCCCGGCAGCTTCCCCCAAACCTTCTCTTCTTGGGTGATAGGCAGCAGAGAGCCCCTGGTCCTCTCCTCTCCTCTCCAGAATCTGTGAGCCCCTTGTGAGTTTCCCTTGATCTCCATCCAGGGGCCAGAAATCTCTGGGCCAAGTCCCCAGCTGGTGTAAATTGGCATGGCTCCACTGGCATCAACAGAGTGGTGCCAGTTTCCATCAGCTGAGGGTGAGGCCCGTTCTTCTGTCCCTGTCCCCGTCCCCCACCGGATCAAGGTGACCTCTACAGATAGTCCTTTGTTCCCAGCACAGTTCTCCTGGCTAAAATAGCAACGGGTGCCCATCTTCCGGGCACTGTCCTTGTGTGGCAGCTTGTGTGCAGCAGTGTGAATTGGCTAAGGAGCTGTCCAGGACCAGCACGTGGCCGGGAGACGGCCCAGCACATCGCCCCGGGACTAGTGCTGGCCCCGACTGCCATGGGCTTTGCCAGGGTGTGTTCCTGGGGGTTTTGTGTCCACGGGTGTAATTTAACCCTTTGCTGGCAGGTGGGGAACTTGACTATCAGAGAGTGACACTGACTAGAAAGAGAAACTGACTGATCCAGGGTGGGAAGAGCAAAGAGCAAACTGGTAGCAATTGTGAATGGGCAGGTGATGCTCCTACCCTGGTTGCTGGACTGGGGACACGCCCAGGCCCCTCGGGGGATCCGTGGCTCCTCCCGTCTCCGTGGCTGAGGCCCATAGCAGAGCTTGCCTTCAGGCTCCAGCCCCCTGTGTATCCTGCTGGCTCCGCACCCCAGGCAGGGCAGGAGGCAGCACTGCGTCCCCGCTAGGGATGTCAAACGTGAACGGTTAAACGACGTGTTTAGCCAGTTAGCTGCCCACTGCGGGAGGGGAGCCGCGTGGGTGCGGTGGGCCCAGCTGGACTGGAGCAGCCACGGATGGGGGCTGCTCCTATTGGGCCAGGCAGGGCTCGCCACATGGCTCAGCTCAGCTAGTCCCAGTCCAGCTCCTGAAATAGGGAGGCCAACGGGGCCTATCTAGGGTGCTTTTAGGGCCATTGTTACCATATAACCGAGTGCCTCCCTGTTCCTTGAATTGGGGTCATCATTCAAAATGATCTGGACAAATTGGAGAAATGGTCAGAGGTCAATAGGATGACGTTTAATAAAGACAAATGCAAAGTGCTCCACTTAGGAAGGAACAGTCCGTTTCACACAGGCAGAATGGGAAGCGACTGTCTGGGAAGGAGTATGGCAGAAAGGGATCTAGGGGTCATAGTGGACCACGAGTTGAATATGAATCAGCAGTGTGATGCTGTTGCAAAAAAAGCAAACATGATTCTGGGATGTATTAACAGGTGTGTTGTGAGCAAGACACGAGGAGTCATTCTGCCGCTCTACTCTGCGCTGGTTAGGCCTCAGTTGGAGTATTGTGTCCAGTTCTGGGCACCGCATTTCAGGAAAGATGTGGAGAAATTGGAGAGGGTCCAGAAAAGAGCAACGAGAATGATGAAAGGTCTAGAGAACATGACCTATGAAGGAAGGCTGAAGGAATTGGGTTTGTTTAGTTTAGAAAAGAGAAGACTGAGGGGAGACAGGATAGCTGTTTTCAGGTATCTAAAAGGGTGTCACAAGGAGGAGGGAGAAAACTTGTTCATCTTGACCTCTGAGGATAGAACAAGAAGCAATGGGCTTAAACTGCAGCAAGGGAGGTTTAGGTTGGACATTAGGAAAAAGTTCCTACCTGTCAGGGTGGTCAAACACTGGAATAAATTGCCCAGGGAGGTTGTGGAATCCCCATCTCTGGAGATATTTACGAGTAGGTTAGATAAATGTCTATCAGGGATGGTCTAGACAGTATTTGGTCCTGCCGTGGGGGCAGCGGACTGGACTTGCTGACCACTCGAGTTCCCTTCCAGTCCTAGTGTTCTAGGTTTCCCTCTTTGCCATATTGATCCTTCCCCTTCTGCTTGGTGCAGGGAGATGCTGCTGTTGCAGTTGTAGAGACCTGGGCCTGGAAAGCCAAAGTCTCACAGGGGGTCTGTGGAGTGGGCCGGAGCCAGGTTTCTCACATCCCAGGCTAACGCCTGAACTGCTGAGCTGCCTTTCCTAGGTCAGCTGATGGACAGTGATGGAAGGCCCGGGGACGAGGGAGTGCAGGGTTGTGGGGAGCTGGGGGCCTGTGCCTGGATTCAGGAGCCGTCTGGTGAGAGCCCTGTTAGTGGCTGAAAAGGAGCCGTGTTGCACTGAAATGTAGGTGCTCAGGTGCCACAGTGGTGAGTGGCTGAGGAGATACCTAGGTGACCGTTTGGGTCTGGCAGCTCTTCAGTCCTTGCCTGGGGCATGCCCATGTGCGCACGTGTGTGTGTGTCTGAGAGAGAGACACGTGTGTGTGAAAGAGAGCGCGGAGATCAGTGAAATTAAAAGGGAACATTCAAGCCCGATGAAATACTCACTTGTGGTGTTAACCTGTGGAACTTACGGCTGCAGGATATTACTGAAGAAAAAAACCCCACTTCCAAAGCCCAAGTTTCCTGATCATTTTGATCCTTTACATGTGAGCAAGATTCCCTGTTCTCTCGTCCCTGGGGAAAAACCAGGCCCTATGTTAAGCCTTAAAGCAGCTCACCTATAGGCTAGATCATCCCAGTCCTATGCTCATCCATGGAAAGCTGCCCTAGTTCCAAGCCGTGGGCCCAACCCTGGCTAGAGCTGGTCTCCTCTTCCCCCTCCAGGTGCCTTTCACAGACCTGCTGGACGCAGCCAAGAGCGTGGTGAAGGCGCTGTTCATCCGGGAGAAATACATGGGGCTCTCCCTGCAGAGCTTCTGCAAGACCACTGGCCGCTTCCTGCAGGAGCTCTCCGTGAAGCCACTGGAGACCCGGATCTATGAGGAGATCCCGGAGACCCTCATGGCTGCTGGTGAGGCCAGAACTGCGGGGGGCGGAGAGCAGTGAGTGTGGGGGAAACCGCGGGATGCCCCAAGGGAAGGGGGCCGGGAGGGGAGCTGAGCAGGGCTTTGTGGAGGGAGGCCCAGTAAGCTGCAGAATACACTTGGGGGAGGAGGAGCTCCCCCCACCCCCACGCCTCCTCCGCCCACACCTCTCAGCTCCCTGATGAAGTGCTGGGCAACTCGCCCCTACCCACCACTGATAACGTGGCCTTGCCTCCTGGTGGGGCTGCCCTGCCCCGCATTCCAAGGGGGAGGCCAGAGGGGGGGTCCTGAAGGAGGGGGCTCCCTGGTGGGGGGAAGGGGCGAAAGTCTGGCTTGCAAGATGGAGGGAGTCGGGGGGAGGGGGCGAGTGATGTGTCTGGACGGGCAGCCCCGCTCTGAGCCTCCCCAGCCTTCGCCGAGGGACCCGGTGCCAGGCTAGCGCCGGGCTCTGCCCAGGCCCCGTTGGGTCTGACGCCCCCTGCCCGGCTCCTCCTCCTGTTTGCAGATGCTCCTGTGCACCCCCCATTCACTAATCTGCACCCCTACGAGACCTGCCCGCCTGCGGCCATGCCGCCCGACCTGGGCTTCGGCCTCCGCATGGTCAGCGGAGTGATCCACGTCTACACCAAGCGGGGGGTCACCGACGGGTGAGTGCAGGCGGGGGCAGGGCGGGGGGGGGAGCCCCAGGGCGGGGCCCGGCGAGGAACAAGGCTGGTGGGTTTGAAAGGAGAAGCAGCCTCTTGGGATCTGGGCATAAGAGCAAGTGCCCTTGGCCCTCTGCCTGCATGGCGCTAGCCAGGGGTCATCCCCTTGGAGTTTCTTCCCCTCCATGTTCACCCCCTCCTGCAAGCCTGGCTTTCCAGGTGCCACCGAGAGCCAGGTTCCAGCCCTGTGCTCTAACCACTGGGCCACGCTGCCCCCCCCCTCCCGGAGGAAGAATCGGAGGGTGTCTCCTCTGGAGCCGGGCCACCTAAGTAGTCCCTGGAGTAGAGCTGGGACCCTGGCACATGCCAGCTGGGTGCCCTGTCCGGGGCTGCTCCCTTTCCTTGCCCCCGGCTGTGCGCCGAGTCTGAGCCAGGCCCTCTCCCCCCGCAGGAGCACGGAGCTGGACCTGCCGTACCCTGATCTGCAGGAGTTCATCGCCGACATGAACGTCTTGATGGCGCTGATCATCAACGGCCCCATGTAAGCAGAGCGGCTTCCCCTCCTGCTCCCGGGGCGCCCCGGCGGAGATGGGCCACGTGGCTTAGGCAGCCGCTCCCGCCTGGGCAGCCACCTGGCCCCGCTGCCGGGCTGGCTGCTGCGCCCTTAGAGCCGCAGAGCAGAACCCAGAGCCGCCCGGGGTGTGAATGGGACTGGCCCTGCCTCAGCTGCGGGCCGGGGTACAGGACACCCCCTCTTCAGATGCCAGCCCCTGAGAGTTGCTGTTAATGACCCCCTGGCCACAGAGCATCAGCGCCAGGGCTCCTCTGTCCTAGTCTGGTGCTCTACCCACTAGGCAACCGCTGCCCTGCAGTGAAGGGGGTTCAGGTCCCCGGGCTCGTGGGCAGAGACCTGAGATCCATCACCTGTTCCGTTGTCCAGAAAATCCTTCTGCTACCGGCGGCTGCAGTACCTCAGCTCCAAGTTCCAGATGCACGTTCTGCTCAACGAGATGAAGGAGCTGGCAGCTCAGAAGAAGGTTCCCCACCGGGACTTCTACAACATCCGCAAGGTACCACCAGGGCCGGAGCAAACTCCCTGCTGGACCGGCCGCCCCGGGGAGCAAGGCCTGTGTCCCGCAGCAGCAGCACCAGCCCCGCCCGGGCTGCAGGGGCCTCTGGCATCCGCCTGCATGGCCTGGCCTCTCTGCTGCACTGGGCCATGGCCACCACCCTGCTGGCCTCGGGTCCTAAGCTGGTGATCCAGGGCCCCCGCTCCCGGGAGGGCTCCAGGCTGCTGGGAGGGCTGGGCTCTAGCGCCGGAGCCTTGGTCATGCGTGTCCTGCCCCGCCACAGGTGGACACGCACATCCACGCCTCGTCCTGCATGAACCAGAAGCACCTGCTGCGTTTCATCAAGCGCACCATGAAGAAGCACCTGGACGAGATCGTGCACGTGGAGCGGGGCAAGGAGCAGACGCTGAAGGAGGTCTTCGAGACCATGAACCTCACGGCCTACGACCTCAGCGTGGACACGCTGGACGTCCATGCGGTGCGTCCCCCTGGCTCCGCAGCCCTGCAGGAGGGACTGTCCCCCCCAGGCCGGGGAGGCGGGGGAGCATGGGAAAGCAAACCCATTTGGGTAGAACCTGCCCCACCGTGCTGCCCAAGGGACCCGGCTCCGGGGCTGAAGCTCCCCCCCTTCTCCCTGGTGCCCGCTTACGCCCGCTTACGCCATTGCTGAGCCGAATGCTGGATCCGCTCCAGGGGGCTGTCTGGGCAGCTGGGGCCCTCGGGAGGAGGACTCGTCAGGTCTCGTAAGGGGTGGAGCAGGAGGCAGGGGGTGCCGTGGGCTGGGTGGGAGCCAGGGAAGGGAGGGCGGGAGCAGGGAGATCTGGGAGAGCTGGGCCGTGCTGTCCTGGCTGCCGATGCGCTGACGGGTCCCTCTGCCCCGGCACAGGACCGGAACACCTTCCACCGCTTCGACAAGTTCAACACCAAGTACAACCCCATCGGGGAGTCCATCCTGCGCGAGATCTTCATCAAGACGGACAACGAGGTCTCAGGGAAGTACTTCGCCCACATCATCAAGGTGAGGGCTGCCTCCGGCCCCGTGCTCCCCTGCAGGGCTGTTCCCCTGCCCTGGTGCCTCTGTGCCCCGCTGCGGAGTCCAGCCAACAGCCCCAGGCCCCCTTCCGCCTCCCGGCCCCTGAGCGGGCAGCCTGGAAAAAAGCCCAAGGTCGCGTCTATCGGGGGGGCAGGGTCAGAAAGGGCCAGGGTAGCCTGGCACCCGCTCGCTGTCTGACTTGCTTGGTGTCGCTGGTGTAAGGCGAGGGGGTTGGTGTCTGGCTGCTCAGTGCCGGGGCGAGTCTGGAAGGCTCCGGCTGTCGGGGATCTGCACCGCAGAGACTCCGGGTGGAAACAGAACAAGCCGGGTGGAGGGGGCGGGGATCCAGAGACGTGTGATGAGCCTGGTTCAGCCTGTCTCCCCTCTCGAGGCCTGGGCGCGTCAGTGTCTCGTGTTTCGCGAGCGGCCGGGGGCTTTGCCAGCCGCGTGGTGCCTGCGCGTCTCCGTGTCCCGGGCCGGCCCGCGGGCGGGGAGGCGCTTCCACGGCCGGTGCATGTCCCCCCGCAGGAGGTGATGTCCGACCTGGAGGAGAGCAAGTACCAGAACGCCGAGCTGCGGCTCTCCATCTACGGCCGCTCGCGGGACGAGTGGGACAAGCTGGCCAAGTGGGCCGTGAGCCACAAGGTGCACTCCAACAACGTGCGCTGGCTGGTGCAGGTGCCGCGTCTCTTGTGAGTATCCCTGCCAGCAGGGCCCGGGGTTCCAGGCAGAGCTTCGTGCTGGCGATCGTTCCCTGGATCCCAGTAGCTGCTCTGGGCCCCTGGCTTGGCTGGACCGGGCAGGGGCTCCCTGGCTGGAGGGGAAGCCAACCTGGATCTCGGCACTTGGGCCCAGCCGGGGGAGGGAGAAGATGGGGGGATGCGGCAGGATGAGGGAACCTGGAAGGGGGGGATTGACAGCTCTGAGTCTGGGGCAGGGAGAGGCCTAGAGGAGTCCTGAGCCCCACGGCCGGGGGTCTGATGCCCTGACCCCAGCGCCCATCGGGACTAGCCTCACTGAAGCGGGTGGAAGCAAGAGCAGAACTGGGGAGCTGGCGGCTGAGCAGGCCTGGGCAGGGTGGTGTCCTGCTCAGAGCCGGCCCCTGTCTCTCTCAGCGACGTGTACCGCACCAAGAAGCAGCTGGCCAACTTCCAGGAGATGCTGGAGAATATTTTCCTGCCCCTCTTTGAAGCCACCATCCACCCTGCCAGCCACCCGGAGCTGCACCTCTTCCTGGAGCATGTGCGTGCTGCAGCATGGGGCGGGCTGCCAGAGGCCCTGGGCGGGGGGCGCGGGGGGGGGGGGGGGCAGCCAGTGTCCAGTGCAGGCCCCTGTCTGACCATGGGGTGCCAAGAGCCTTCTCGGGGAGGGTAACGTGTCACATCTGGCTGCCCCGGGCATGTCTCTCCTCTCCGGCCAGCTGGGGCGTGGGATCTCTAGTCCCCCGGGTGGCACAGCACTGCCTCCAAGGGGGTGCCCCAGGAAGGCCCTCCTGTCCGGTCCACACGCTCCCCCTCCAGCGTCTCACGCTCCCCTCCCGGTGGCAGGTGGACGGCTTCGACAGCGTGGACGACGAATCCAAGCCGGAGCATCACATCTTCAACCAGGACAGCCCCCTGCCCGGGTCCTGGGTGGAGGAGGACAACCCGCCCTACGCCTACTACCTGTACTACATGTACGCCAACATGACGGTGCTGAACCACCTGCGCAGGTAGGGGACCCTCGTCCCGCTCGTCCCCCGGGCCTGGGCCGTGGGGAGTAGGGCCCTGCCCCCCCACTGGCCCTTCAGGGGAGGACTTCACTCACCCAGCTGCTGTTACCCCCGTGGCTGCGGGGGCCAGCCAGCGGGATATGGGGTGCAGGGTCTGTCTGGGGATCCCTGCCATGGGGAGCCTGCTCCTGGAGGTTACATTTGGGCAGCGCCGGTTCCGGCCTCCCCTGCCCACATGGCTCCGTGCGGCGTGTCCGTGCCCAGCCTGACCTGCCTCTGGCAACCTCTCTGCAGGCGGAGGGGCTTCCACACCTTCGTCCTGCGGCCTCACTGCGGGGAGGCGGGCCCCATCCACCACCTGGTGTCGGCCTTCATGCTGTCGGAGAACATCTCGCACGGGCTGCTGCTCCGCAAGGTGAGCCCCGGGGCAGGGCCGGCCTTCCCGTGAGGCGCGCGGAGGCGGCCGCCTCGGGTGCCAGGCTGTGGGGGGGGGGCCCCCAGGGCCAGGCTGCGTGTGTGGGGGCACGTTGACACTTTTTGAACAAGGCAGTGTAAGTTAATTCTCCTTTCCTGGGGCGGGGAGCAGAGCAGGCCCATGAGAGAACAGGAAGGAGGCAGAATTGGGACCCGTCAAAGTTTTGGCTCAAGCGAGGGGCCTGGGGCGTCATTTGAGCTCCCCGCCTCAGGTGCCAAACTGTTGTGGGGGGGAGCTGGGCAGTGCCCTGCCGGGCCAGTGGTGCTTGGGTGCAGGCAGGCCGGGGGCCACTCTCCATTGCAGCAGGTCGGAGGGAAGGGGGAGCCCGGGCACTGTGGTGAGGGGCACACCGAGCTTGGCACGGGGAGGGGAGGGCAGTGCGGACCTGGCAGGCCGGGGAGAGCTCTCTGGCCAGCCAGACTGTGGGTCTGACCCCCTGCCCCGCTAACCCGGCTGGTCCTGCCCAGGCGCCCGTGCTGCAGTACCTGTACTACCTGGCCCAGATCGGCATCGCCATGTCCCCGCTCAGCAACAACAGCCTCTTCCTGAGCTACCACCGCAACCCGCTGCCCGAGTACCTGTCCCGCGGCCTCATGGTCTCGCTCTCCACCGACGACCCGCTGCAGTTCCACTTCACCAAGGTGAGCCCCCGGCCCGGCCCGGCCCGGCCGGCGCTGGGGAGCTGCTGCCAGCTGCCGCCACTTGGAATCGCCACCGCCGGGCTCTGAGGGCGGCGGCGTGCCCCAGTGCCACGGGCTGGCCTGCTCTGCTTGGCACCTCCCGCCTTGCCCAGGTTTCTGTGCGTCCTGCCCAGCAGCGCTCGGCTGGGGCTGTGCCCTGCGCCCGGGCCGGCCCTCTGGCTCCTGGGCCAGTCTCAGGGAGCCGTGGCCTATTCCTGCCCTTCCATTCGGGCCCAAGACTCCCCCCATCTGGGCTGCCGGGCTGGAGTCTGGAGGCTGCCGGTGCATGCGGCCAGGCCACGCGTGCGCTGGACCCTGGGGGCGGGCGCAGGGTGCCTGGAAATGGCCGTGCTCACGAGGAGCCCTCGTGCTGCCCCACGGGAAGGGTCTGGGCTGCGACTTCCCCCTCGGGCCCTGGCAGCCTCCCAGCCGAGAGGCCAGAGGCTCGGATGGCCACACTGGGGGCTCTAGGGGCTTGGCCCGGGTGGGGGAAGCAGTTGGGTGCTGCCTGCACCAGCTGTGCTCCCCCACAACTGTCCACTGCCCGGGGCGGGGGCCGGATCTCCGTTGCAGGTCTTGAGGAAGCCCGGATGCCATGGCGGGGGGCACACGGAGAGAACGGAGCTCGGCGTGGGGAGGGGAGGGCAGTGTGGGCCTGGCAGGCCGGGGAGAGCTCTCTGGCCAGCGGGCACACCGTGGGTCTGACCCCCTGCCCTGCTAACCCGGCGGGCTCAGGGCGGGCACAGGGGCGGCTGACCCGGCCGTGCCGTTGCAGGAGCCGCTGATGGAGGAGTACAGCATCGCCACGCAGGTGTGGAAGCTCAGCTCCTGCGACATGTGCGAACTCGCTCGCAACAGCGTGCTCATGAGCGGCTTCTCCCACAAGGTACCGGCCCCACCCCCAGCCCGTGTGCAGCTCCCGGCCACGCTGAGGAACCTGGGCCGGGTGCCAGGGGCACTGCGCCCCATCTCTGTACCCTGGGGTAGGGGCACCGTGCCTGGACCTGTACCCCATCTCCTCTGCCCGGTGTAGGGGGCGCTGTGCCTGTACCCTGCACCCCATCTCCTCCGCCTGGGGTAGGGGGCCTGGACCTGCACCCCATCTCCCCTGCCCAGTGTAGGGGGCACCATGCCCTGTACCCTGCACCCCATCTCCCCTGCCCAGCGTTAGGGGGGTGCTGTGCTCAATACCTCACACCCTCTGTGTTCCGGCCTGGCACATGTCTCTGGGGCGTGGGGCCCTGTACCCCTGCCCTGCATGTCTCTGGGGGGTGGGGCCCTGTACCCCTGCCCTGCATGTCTCTGGGGGGTGGGGCCCTGTACCCCTGCCCTCCATGTCTCTGGGGCGTGGGGCCCTGTACCCCTGCCCTGCATGTCTCTGGGGCGTGGGGCCCTGTACCCCTGCCCTGCATGTCTCTGGGGTGTGGGGCCCTGTACCCCTGCCCTGCATGTCTCTGGGGCGTGGGGCCCTGTACCCCTGCCCTGCATGTCTCTGGGGCGTGGGGCCCTGTACCCCTGCTCTGCATGTCTCTGGGGCGTGGGGCCCTGTACCCCTGCCCTGCATGTCTCTGGGGCGTGGGGCCCTGTACCCCTGCTCTGCATGTCTCTGGGGCGTGGGGCCCTGTACCCCTGCTCTGCATGTCTCTGGGGCGTGGGGCCCTGTACCCCTGCCCTGCATGTCTCTGGGGCGTGGGGCCCTGTACCCCTGCTCTGCATGTCTCTGGGGTGTGGGGCCCTGTACCCCTGCTCTGCATGTCTCTGGGGCGTGGGGCCCTGTACCCCTGCTCTGCATGTCTCTGGGGCGTGGGGCCCTGTACCCCTGCCCTGCATGTCTCTGGGGCGTGGGGCTCTGGTCTGCTCCCCACCTTGACCGCAGTGTAGCATTGCTGTGCTCTGTTGAACAGCGGCTGCTCCCGAGCTGGCTGCATTTCAGCCGTGGGTCCCAGCCAGTGTGTGATCCATCCGGGTGGGGTCCCCACCCTGAGACCGCCTGACCGCCCCTCCCCGTCCTCTTCCCCAGGTGAAGAGCTACTGGCTGGGGCCCAGTTACCTAAAGGAGGGCTCGGAGGGGAACGACATCAGACGCACCAACGTGCCGGACATCCGGGTGAGCTACCGCTTCGAGACGCTGTGCCAGGAGCTGACGCTCATCACGCAGGCCGTGCAGACGGCGGAGCTGGAGACCATCCAGGAAGAGGACGCCCTGACCATGACATGCCCCCTGGGCACGCAGTGAAGGACCCTGGCCTGCGCTCCCCCGGGCGCTGTCCCTGGGGGCTGTCCCGGAGCACGAGGAGAGCCTGCCGCCGAGCCTGCGTCCTAGCCCGGGAGCCTGCGGGCCCTTCGCTGGCGTCCGTGCTTTCCCTTGGCTTGGTGTTTCCCCGAGGAAACTTTCCTTAGTGGCTGCCCCTGGTGACCGGCTGGGGCCGCCGTAGCTGCTTTGGGTGGTTGTTAGTTTTCTTTTGGATGTTTCTTCTGCCTTTTCCTTTTTTAAACTCCTGCTGGACTGTAGCACGAGGGTGCTTGAGGCCCTTTGGGGCACTAGTGAGGAGGGGCCGGTGCCTGGATCCTGGCCCCCGGGGGAGAGGAGACACGAGGGTGCGGGCGTGCGTGTGTGGGTTGGAGGTGCTAGTGAGCCAGCGTGCGTGCCCGGCGGCAGGCCGGTGAGGCGCGAGTGTGCTGGTGGGAGAGCACACGTGTTCTGGCACGTGTCGAGGTGCTTGGTGGGGGGTGGCCGGAGCGTGGTGCTCTGGGCAGGTGCCACTCTCACCGTGGCACGTGTCCTGCCTGCCCGGGGAAGAGTTGCCTTGGGACTGTTGGTCTGTGGCTGGAGCTGCAGCTGTGAGGGCAGGCGGCCGAGAGCTGGGCTTTGCCCTGGCCTGATGCTCCAGCCTGCTGCCGCCCTGTGGCCATGGGGCCCGCGGGGCCAGGGACTTTGTAAATAAAGGAGGATCCACCCTCCAGATTCCTCAAACTGTGATGCCCGAGTCCTCCGCCCCAGGCTGCGCCCTGGCCTGGGGGGGGGCGGGGCAGGGTATTTTTAACTCCGTTCACACCTGGTGTCCGTCTGAGCATTTCTCTGTCGGCGGCAAGGCAGGGCCTGGGCGTGTGGAAGCCTCGAGGGGCTGGGAACCGCCCAGACGGGCCCCGGAGCTCCCCAGCAGTAGCAGGGAGCAAGGGGCCAGCTGTCTGTGTGTCGGGCTGCAGAGCCGGCCTCCCCGCATGCTGCTTCGCGGCTCCCCGGCCCCTGCCCGCTCTGCTGCCCTGCGTGGGCCCGGCCTGACCCCCCTCCCCCGTGGCTCTGTCGCCAGTGTCCCAGGGGTGGGGGAGGACCCATCTCTGGCTTCCCACCCCCGGCACTGGCGCAGGGGAGGGAGGCCTCAGCCCCGCACAGCGCTGTGGGGACTGGTGTGGGGGCAGAGGGTTAGCACTGCCCGCCCTGCCCTGAGAGCAGAGCCCTCGGGTCTGCCCCGCCCAGGCAGCCGGCACAGCGGGGGAGCCCTGGCACCAGGCCCGTCTTGTGGCTATGGGGTTGGGCACGGGCAGGAGGTCTCTGCCCCAGGGCAAAGCTCAGCTCCCCCCCCCAACTGCTCAGTTACTGCCTGGGCCACTGTATGTTGGGCGCTCCCCTCCCCCATCCAGCCCCATCCCCCTGCCCTTCCCTGCCCCCCATGCAGCTGCCTTCAGGGCTCTCGGCCCAGCCGGACCTGTGCCCCTAGAGCGCCCGGCACAGCGGCCACTGTCCCTACTCCGGCTCGGGCCTGGCGGGGGCTGCCAGCTACTGCCCACAACCCCCCCTCCCGGGCAGAGCCAATGTCTGGGGGCCCAGGCCCTGTTCCAGAGCCCTTGTAGTGGGGCTGGTCCATGAGGCCTCTCCGTCCCTGTGTGTGGGGTTAGCCTCCCCCCGCACTCTTTGCCCGGCGCCGGGACCACAGAGGCATTGGCACCGCCTGGCCCCTGGTGGGTGCTGGGGCACGGAGCTGGGAGCAGGGCTGGCTGTGGAGTGGGGACCCTCTGCCCAATAGGGGGTTATCCCCCGTGTGCACCCCCCGGCGCCAGAGCCCCTCCCCCTTCGCTGTGCTGCCTGGGCCGAGCAAGTGTTGATTTCCGTGTAGCTGTAACGTCCCCGCCCGGCATCCCGTCCTGCGGCCACCACGGCTGCCGCCTTGCGTGTCCTCCCGTGTCGTGTCCACAGGAGCATGGTCAATAAACACAAGCTGTGTGCGTGCACGTCTGGGCTGTGACTCTCGCGGGCAGGGGAGCTGCGCCCAGGCCTGGGCTCTCTGCTCGGCGCCAGCAGGTTCCTATGCCAGTCGCTGATCAGACCTGGGGCCTGCGGGCCAGGTTACTGCCCTCGGCCGACAGACCAGGGCAGGGTAAGGACTGACCCCAGGCGGCCCAGAACCTGCTGCTCGGGTGGGGGTGCTGAAGGGGAGCGAGCCTGGACCCTGGGCCTTTGCTGTGCCTGTCATGTGAGTTAGTGGAGTTTGACCCCAGGGTGGGGAAGTGCAGGGAGCCGGCCAAAGCTCACGGGCTGCTCCCCTGCAGCAGGCAGGTCCGGGCTGGGCGTTACAGGGAACCAGCACAGGGCGGTGGGTTTATGGCCCTGGGGGGGGGGGGGGGGTCTGGCAATGTCCTGCCACAGCTGGGAACCACCCAACTGCCCGGGGGACGTCCATGGCAAACCACTCCAGGGACACCCCCCAGGCAGGCTCCTTGCTCTGGATCCGTCTGCGGGTAGATGGCCCAAATCCTGTAGCAAGGCAGGGTGGGGGGTAGGGGAACCAGGCTGGCAGAAGGAAGCCTCTGGGGGAAGCGGCCATCGCTGGCCCTTCACGGGGTGTGAGGGTGTCAGTGCCCGGCTGGGGATACAGCGCAGGCGCCCCTCCCCCAGCTAGCGTCCCCCTTGCCCTGCAGCACGGTCAGGCCCCACGCCGCCAGCTGGCAGACGCGCGTGGGCCTTGCAGAAGCGGGCCGAGATGTCCAGGCTGGCCCTGCACGTTTAGGGTCCTACGGCGCCTTGAAGAATCGCAGCTGACAGGAGCCAGAGCTTCGTGACCTCTGTGCTTGCACGCGCGGCTGACATGGGCCGTGTTCTGCTGCTTGCAAATACAGGCTTGTCTGATCAAAACACCCACTACCAGCAAGCCCTCGCCCCGAGCTTGCGCCTGCCTGGCGGGGAGTTTGCTTCCCCTGCAGTGAGTAAACATCCGTGGGGCTGGCTTGTCTCTGCACCTACAGCTGCCCTGGGGCGCCAGCCGGCAGTGAGGGGCCAGTAACAGGGCATGCTAGCGCCAGAAGGTCTCTATCCTCTTCCCCACCTAGCACAGCCCACAGCTGCGCGCTGACCTGCTGCAGGGAGCTGGCAGGCCCTGGCTGGTTGTAGCAGCAGGCTCAATGTTCGGGGAAAGTGACGTACGTGCAATAGGCAGCATCGTTTTCTCTGGGCACCAGCCAGACCCTGCACTCTGGGAGTGCACAGCTCTCACTGAACCAGAGACAGAGGGCAGGAGCCTGGAAGAGGCGGCTCTGGCCTGGGAGCCAGGAGACTCATGGTCATTTCCCAGCTTTGCCACAGACTTTCTGCTTGGCCTTGGCCATGTCCCTTATTCTATCCAAACCTGCTTGTGGGGAGGATAAAGGCAAGTACAACACACCCACATGGGGCACTGGGTGGGCACCACAGCCATCTCCCTATCTCTGCAGCGTTATCCAGCTTCAGCTGCCAGCCGCTGGGCCAGGTCAGACCTTGGCCTGTGGCACAGGAGAGCCCGGGGCCAGGTGCCTGCTGGTGCTGGCAGAGCGGGATCTAGTCTCTGCGGCAGCTGCATGGACAGGCTCCTCCAGGCTCTCGCGCTGCACCACGTCCCTGCCCTTTGATCACTCTCCTGCCTCTGCCTCCAACTGGCCAGCACCCGCCTTGCCTGGTGTGGTGGGTGCAGCCGCCGCCCCTGGGCCGCATGGAGCCCTCTCTAGAGCAACTGCAGCCCCCTGGTTACACGCCCCAGGCCACCTGGCAATGGCACCTGGTCTGGAACCAGGCAGGGACCGATTTTACCAGGCGCGGGTTGCACTTAACCAGCACCTCCTGCAGCCTCGTCCCCAGGAGCCATGGGAGAGCAGGGCTGGGGCGGGCCCTGAGCCAGGCTGGGGCCGCGGGTGTGGGACTGAGCTAGCCCCTCGCAGACGGTCTCCCAGCCGCCCGGGGAATTTCCATCTCTGAGTCCGTGTCCTCGTGAATCACGGGCCCAGGCCTGCGCTGCAGCAAGTGGTGCCGGTTTCCTCTAGCCGAGGCTTGGCCCAGGCTTGTACCCACAGGACTGTGGCTCCGCTTCTCCAGGAGCAGACCCCAGAGCAGCCCCAGGCCAGGGCAGGGCTGTTTCCTTGTGGATCCGCCTCGCCCCGGACACACGTTCCCCAGACTGCATGTGGCCCCTGCTGGGCCTGCCCCCGGCGCACCCCCAGCCGTCCCCCTGCTGCCACTGGGCCGGTGTGTTACCCCCTGGGATCGCCCAGGAGCCGCACTGCTTCCTTGGCTGCAAAATCTGCCGCCTGGAGACTGGGCTTGGGGCAGAACAGGCCCCCGGAGAGCACAGAACGGTGCAGTCACCCTGCTGGTCCAGCGGCAGGCGGGACGAGGGGAGGACATGCCCCTGCAGGGCCTGTGACTGACCGTGCCCACGCATGGCCGGGGGGTCTGGGATGGGGAGCAGGTTCCAGGGCAGGACAGCCGGGGCTCCAAAGAGAAATTCACCCCCCGGGGCTCCTTGGGGCCGGGTCCCTTACACCGGGGGGAGGTGGATTCTCATGGGCTGTGCCCTGGCACTGACCTGCCTCCTCCCTGCTCCTTTACATGGGGCCCAGCCCCCTCGTGCTGCCGGCCCTGCCCCCGTCCTGCCTCCCCGGCCCCTTTCTGGTACGATTCCCCGAAGAGCACAAGGGCCAGGTCCCTCTGAGCCCACTGGTGACAGGGTCACCCCCCCCCCCCCCCTTCATCCTCACCAGAGCCACTTGCTTTGTGATCCCGCCACAGTCTCCTCGGGCGAGCCGGGTTGGGACGCCCCACGGTGCTGAGTGACCGGCCTTAGAGCGTGGCCTGGCTCCTACGCAAGGCCCCAGGCACCGGGACTGGCTGAGAGCGGGGCTCCTTCCATCCCCCCACCCCCTGGGCCCCAAGTCCTACCAGGAGATGCTGCTGCTGCCCAGCCTGCAGCTCTTAGCTGCATGGTCCCACCCCCCCACCCTGCTAGTCCAGGGCCCCTCCACCTTACACTCCAGCGCCGCTTTAACCCGGGTCCATGCCTGGCCGGGGGGGGTGATCCCCCCACCCCAGGAGGACCCCATGGCTTTGGGCTGGGCTCACTGTCCCCCGGCTGCGCTTTGGGGTGAACAGCTGCGTATAGCGCCCTGGACGGCAGAGCTGAGCCGGACTCGCCTTGGTGACTCGGTCGGGCCCCGCACACGTGTTGCGAACAGCAGGTGCCTTGTCTTGCCCGGAGGTGCGTCCAGAGATGCCAGCGCTCGCTAAGGCCTGTCGCTCTCCGGCCGGGCGGTGGGCGCCCGCGGGGAGCGGCCCGTGTGGGACCAGGTGTGAATCGTTTATACCTCGCTGTAGGTAGGGTGCTTTGAGCCGCATGCTGTACTTGGGTTTTCCAATGGCTGTGTCTGTTCTGTACACTGTCGTCCTCAAACTGAGCCAGAAGAGCATGCTGCTCTTTACAGGGGGGTGCGCACGGCCTGGTAGGGTAGGCAGGTAGCCATGGTGATGCAGCACAGTCTGGGGTGGAGGGCAGAGCCTGCGGATTAGCCACCACACTCTCCACCCGGCTCCTGCAGCCCAAAAGCCTAACAGAGAAAAGTGCTAAGAAGAAGTGATTTTCCATAGCTGGTTTAGTGTGGACTTGGCAAGAAGAAACAGTGTTTGGGTTTAGTTTATTTTTAGTAGCACTAGTAAGAAATTGTTGAATTAAGGACAGGAGTGTTTAGCTTCGCTTTGCTCTGCAAAAAGCCCAGCTTTTGCAAGGATTTACTGTTCGGAGGGGGAGAAATGTCTGGTATGCTAACAGATAAGAGAGAGGAGGCACCAGGACCAGATGGACCGGCTGGTCATAAGGGAAGTGGAGAAATTAAAAAGCACCACCCACTGTTCCCACTAATCCTTTCCATCTATGTGTGGAATAATGTTGTGCACCGAGACATGTGTGAATGTGCACCATGCGTGGAAACAAAAGCCTAGCCATGGGCAGCATTTGAATGTCTCCTGAGTGGCTGCACAAGTGCACAGCTTACCGGGAACATGGGCCTGACATGCTAATTGGTATCAGGATCGCACTGATGGCTGGACAAGAGCAGACTGATGTCCTCAGCAGGCGGATAAAGAGTGGAGCCAGAGAGAGGAGAGAAGAAATGCCCAGTAACAAAGCAACCTTATGCAGACAGGGGGTCACCTTGAGGATTTTGGGGTTAATGAGTCCAGCATGACACAGCAAAGCCCAGCGGTGTGCATGGGACGATACTGCTATAAAAGGCAGATGTGCTGCCATGGGCCTCTGGCTTCCATCTGCATTGACACTAGAGTGCCGTACATGTTGACAGAGACCCCCGCCCTAGGGTGTGGGAGGGTGGGCATAGGAGTGTGTGTGTGGATGTGGCTGGGGGGGGAACAGGGTATGTGGCAAGGGGTGGGGAGGGGAAGGGGGTGCGTGTGGAGGGAGGGGGAGTGGGTGTGGGGGGATTGCGAGGGAAGGGGGTGCGTGTGGAGGGTGGGTGAGTGGGTGTGGGGGGGTTGCGAGGAAAGGGGGTGTGACGGACCGGGTCATGTCTGGGCACAGCTGAGGGCGTCCGCTCAGGGCGAATTGCTCAAATCCGGGGCTCCTTACAGCCCCCAGACTGGTGACCTCTCCAAACAGGCCACAAACCAGTCCCACAGAGCGCTTCAGCTGCCTGCCTGAAGCGTCACGAGCAAAACCCCTCCGACACCCCAGCAATATCCATGCCCCAGATGGCCCCGGGCCTATACACAGGTGGGGGGTCCTAACACCCAATCCCACCTACCCCGAACAAGTTCTGTCCGGTTCCAAGAAACCAGCCACAGATCCCTGGTCAATTTACCCTCTGGACCTTACCCACAAATCACGCTGGGCCAATCGTTTAACATCTAACAAACAACTAAAGGTTTATTAACACAAGAAAGAAAAGCATGAGAGTAAGGTTGTTAAAGGATAGTACGTTACATGCACCGAATCTCCCAGTCCTCGATGCAGGCTCTAGCAGAGATGTTACAGCTGCTGGTTTAAAAGTTCTTGTTGCACATCCTAGCATCAGGATGGGTTCACAGGTCTTCCAGGCTCTTCGATCCCTGCAGTGCTGCCTCTGGGATGAAGTGCTGAGCTGAGAACAAAATGGAGTCCCCCACATGGCCTCTTTATACCTCCTTCCTGGCCTCTTCTTGACTGAAGCCAGTCACCTGGCCCTCAGCCTCTTTCTGCTGGCAGCTCTTAGGTCTCCGCCCTCATGCTTTAGGTGTGTCCTTGGCCCATTGAGTGCCATTGTCCCATAGGGCCTCGCTAATTAGCACGTCCATAGGCCGGGCTCTGCCCAATGCTCAACCACATTCAGAGAAATATTCAGCTTCCACACAGATTACAGATTCCTACCTATACACACAGACACTATACACTCACATAAATAGCGTACGCAGGATCGGCAAACAGTAAGCTCCCATTCAACACTCCACATGGCCCCCTTTTATATCATTTTTGGGGCCAGCACCCCTACCTATGGGTGCAGCCATGATCTGGCTGCTTCCCTCAAATTCCAGTAACGTGACACCCCCCAACGCAAAATTAATGCAGGAAGTGATGCCAGTAACATCTCTGAGGGCATCACAGGCCTCCCCATGCTTTGGCTCTGGGTCATCACATGTTCTACCCAATGGCAGAAACAACAGTACAGAGCTGAATGAGAGTATGAGAACCAAGTGTGCCTAAAATAGGGTTCATTATTGCAAGGTCTGCCCTATTGACAACCATGTCCTTGCACTGTCTCACCAACCCAAGGTAGAACTTGGTAGAACCACAGCTACTTGGATCTGCTTCTGCGGCATGATCCTTAAGCATGTCAGGTGCTTTTGCCCTGAGTTGAAAGAATTAGTGAATTTATCCAGGCCAGCTCTGGCAACTCTCTGAACAACAATTAACATCGTGTGAATGCAGGTACTCTCACCCCAAATTGTGTAGCCATTTTTGCACTTAGCCACGAAAACAAAATGGTGGTGTGCCTCAGTTTCCCTTCTCACACAGAACCTTCTGGCTGGAACCTTTTGTCCTGTAAAAAGTTCCAAGACTAGCTACAAGCATTAACCATGCATTAGCAACATCACAATGTCCCCTTATATACCGTCTGTTGTTTGGTACATCTCCGGACAGATTACATGGTATTTCCATAAGATCATGCCCATTGTATACCCTTACAATTCTCTGCAACAAGAATTAACATCAGTAACAAGAACAATCACAGGTGTATATTGACATTCTCCATCAGGCCCCTTCTCTGGCCCCCCACCATTGCAGTTTTGGCCCTTCAGGTTCAAACGGCAAATCTTCTTTGCCAAAGCAAGCCCTGCCCCTCCCCCTTGTCCTCTGGGCTCCAGGCCTGAAACCTCTGGCCTGCCTAAGACAAAGGGCTGGCTGGGCGTGACTCCCTGGCTCACAATGGCCCTGGAATTCTCCCCCTTCCCCCACTCAGTGGGGTAACAGCAGTGAGCTGTAGACTCCCAAGTCTCTCCTCTGGCCACCTCCAACCTCTGTTTCCACATGGAACCAGATATCAAACGCCCTGATTGATTATGAGTGTCCACCGTGTCCAGAGATGGGAGCTTAATCGCCATCTCCTGCATCCTAGGGAGAGTGACCACACAGCTGTTCTGCTCTGCATACAGAGCTACACAGTCCTTCTCCTGAATCTGAGACACTAACTTCCCACTCTCCTCATTCACCTGGGAATAATCCTGTCCCACACACACTGACTTCCCAGCAAGCTGGTCACCCACAGTCACTGGGTTATCAGCCTGCTCCAATTCTCTGGCTGTTCCTGCCTCATCTGGAACAACCCTCCGTCCCTCTGAGACTTCACAACCATCCACACTGGATTTGGCTATATCCAAGTCAGTGGAGTCACTGCTAATGGACAAGTTCTGTCTGTCAGGCACTGCAACAAGTGACTCACACAACAAGCTGCTGCCTTTTACAGGCAGAGCTTTCTCCTGGATGCCTTCTCCAAGCCAGGCATTGTCACCTCTCTCAGTTACTGCAAACTGCTTGCTACAAGCACTGCCAGGACTCTCTTCCCTATGAGCTTCCTTAAGCAGCAGTTCACCCTTCTCTGGCTCTGCAGCAGCATTGCCCTGCTGAGCCACAACCAACTCCTCCTGCGATTCCCTTACTCCCTGAATCATCTCTGGCCCCTCCGGTGGATTCACAGACAATCCCCTCTCAGGCACACAGGCAGACTCACAAGAGACAGGGTCAGAGGCACCTTCTCTCCCTTTGCAGCTCTCTAGATGGCTGTATAGTTCCATGTCATCATTAGGCTCCAGAGTTAACAGTCCCTCATTCTCTCCTTGTGCCTGGGCTAAGGGGTCACCCTGGTCCCACAGAGTCACTTTCCCCTCTTCCAGCAACACAGCAGCATCAGGCACAACATCAGGGTCCCCACTGTCTGGTCTCTGGGGTTCTGGCAAGACACTGCCTGGATCTACCCAAGTCACAGCATCCTCCTCCCCAGCAGACACAAACTTAGAGACACCTCCTTTCTGGGCCTTTGTATCCAGACCCAACTCTGGGACAACAGCCCTGCTCTCAGCCAACACAGGCTGTGGGGCACCTTCCTTAGACAAAGGAAGAAACTCTTCCCCACACACAGACAGGCAATCAGAGACAGTTTCTCTCTTGTCCCAACACCCCTGGCTAATCTCAGGCATACAGCTAGACACAGACAGCTTCCTTTACTGACCCACTGTTACTTCCACCAGCCAAATTGCCAGCTTGCACACTCTGTGCTTCACACAACTCAATTTCAGCTTGTGCAGGTTCAATTCCACAAACCTCACCAGCCAACAACTCCTCAACTAAAACTTCACTCTGGCCAGCCACTCCAGACTGCCCCAGAGAAACATTTCCCTGACTTCTGGGCCCTTCTTGCCCTGTTTCTGATTCCAGCCTCATCTGAGGCGTCAGACAAGCCCTTGGGTCCCACACTCACAGACTCACTGCCCCCCTGCACAGACACACAGCCATCTGCCACAGGCACACATGTAGAGACACTTTCCCCTTGGTTACAGGGAGACTGACCAGCTCCAGGAAACTTTCCATAGCCACATGCACCCCCTTCCCAAACCTCCCTGCTAGCTACAGGTAACACAAAAGGTTTGCATTCACACATGCTTTGGGGTTGGGTCATCACATCAGCTGGGCAAAATACGTCTGCCATATCATAAGCACACCGCATACCCACAGAGTTATACATTGAACCTTAAGGAGAATACAGTCTCTCTTGTTCTTTTAGTCTCTTAAGCTGGAGGTCAAGTCTAGCATGTTCCTCCTTGGCTAGGGCCATCTTCTTTGCATGCTCTGCCATTCTCTCTGCATGTTCTGCTTTTCTCATCTCAAGTTCCCGATCCATCTCCTGCTTTCTCTTAGCAATTTCTTCATCTGCCTTCCGCCTTCTTTCAGCAGCTTCCTTTGCTCGTTTCTGCTCCCTTTCATCCACATCTCTGGCTAGTAACAACACTACCAGATCTAGTTTAGAGGCCCTTTTCCTAAAGGCAATGCCTCTCCCCAAGCACAAATCCTTCAGAGCCTCTCTACTTAGGCTCTCATACTGGTGCTGACTCATTTCAGCTGCCCTTTAACCAACCGCACTCTCAGTACCACAAATCAAATTTAGACAGCGTGGGGTCCTGATCCCAAAGCTCAATTGACCAAGATCTGTGGATCCTGTCGACTACGCCACTGTGACGGACTGGGTCATGTCTGGGCACAGCTGAGGGCGTCCGCACAGGGCGAATTGCTCAAATCTGGGGCTCCTTACAGCCCCCAGACTGGTGACCTCTCCAAACAGGCCACAAACCAGTCCCACAGAGCGCTTCAGCAGCCTGCCTGAAGCCTCACGAGCAAAACCCCTCCAACACCCCAGCAATATCCGTGCCCCAGATGGCCCTGGGCCTCATACACAGGTGGGGGGTCCTAGCACCCAATCCCACCTACCCCGAACAAGTTCTGTCCGGCTCCAAGAAACCAGCCACAGATCCCTGGTCAATTTACCCTCTGGACCTTACCCACAAATCACGCTGGGCCAATCCTTTAGCATCTAACAACTAAAGGTTTATTATCACAAGAAAGAAAAGCATGAGAGTGAGGTTGCTAAAGTATCATACGTTACATGCATCAAAACTCCCAGTCCTCGATGCAGGCTCTAGCAGAGATGTTACAGCTGCTGGTTTAAAAGTTCTTGTTGCACATCCTACGATCAGGATGGGTTCACAGGTCTTCCAGGCTCTTCGATCCCTGCATTGCTGCCTCTGGGATGAAATGCTGAGCTGAGCACAAAATGGAGTCCCCCACATGGCCTCTTTATACCTCCTTCCTGGCTTCTTCTTGGCTGAAGCCGGTCACCTGGCCCTCAGCCTCTCTCTCCTGGCAGCTCTTAGGTCTCCGACCTCATGCTTTAGGTGTGTCCTTGGCCCATTGAGTGCCATTGTCCCACAGGGCCTCGCTAATTAGCATGTCCATAGGCCGGGCTCTGCCCAATGCTCAATCACATTCAGAGAAATATTCAGTATCCACACAGATTCCTACCTACACACACAGACACTATACACTCACATAAATAGCGTACGCAGGATCAGCAAACAGCAAGCTCCCATTCAACACCCCACATGGCCCCCTTTTATATCATTTTTGGGGCCAGCACCCCCACCTATGGGTGCAGCCATGATTTGGCTGCTTCCCTCAAATTCCAGTAACGTGACAGGGAGTGCATGTGGCTGGTGGGTGTGGGGGGATTGCGAGGGAAGGGGGTGCATGTGGAGGGTGGGTGAGTGAGTGTGGGGGGGTTGCGAGGGAAGGGGGTGCGTGTGGAGGGTGGGTGAGTGGGTGTGGAGGGTTAGGAGGGAAGGGAGTGTGTGTGGTGGGTGGGTGAGTGGGTGTGGGGGGATTGCGAGGGAAGGGGTTGCGTGGGGGGAGGGTGAGTGGGTGTGGGGGGTTGGGAGGGAAGGGAGTGTGTGTGGCGGGTGGGTGAGTGGGTGTGGGGGGTTGGGAGGGAAGGGGGTGCGTGTGGCGGGTGGGTGAGCGGGCGTGGGGGGTTGGGAGGGAAGGGGGTGCGTGTGGCGGGTGGGTGAGCGGGGGTGGGGGGTTGGGCAGGAAGGGGGTGCGTGTGGCGGGTGGGTGAGCGGGGGTGGGGGGTTGGGCGGGAAGGGGGTGCGTGTGGCGGGTGGGTGAGTGGGTGTGGGGGGTTGGGCGGGAAGGGGGTGCGTGTGGCAGGTGGGTGAGCGGGTGTGGGGGGTTGGGAGGGAAGGGGGTGCGTGTGGCGGGTGGGTGTGTGGGGGTGGGGGGTTGGGAGGGAAAGGGGTGCGTGTGGCGGGTGGGTGAGTGGGGGTGGGGGGTTGGGAGGGAAAGGGGTGCGTGTGGCGGGTGGGTGAGTGGGGGTGGGGGGTTGGGAGGGAAAGGGGTGCGTGTGGCGGGTGGGTGAGTGGGGGTGGGGGGTTGGGAGGAAAAGGGGTGCGTGTGGCGGGTGGGTGAGTGGGGGTGGGGGGTTGGGAGGGAAAGGGGTGCGTGTGGCGGGTGGGTGAGTGGGGGTGGGGGGTTGGGAGGGAAAGGGGTGCGTGTGGCGGGTGGGTGAGTGGGTGTGGGGGGTTGGGAGGGAAGGGAGTGTGTGTGGCGGGTGGGTGAGTGGGTGTGGGGGGTTGGGAGGGAAGGGAGTGCGTGTGGCGGGTGGGTGAGTGGGTGTGGGGGGTTGGGAGGGAAGGGGGTGCGTGTGGCGGGTGGGTGAGCGGGTGTGGGGGGTTGGGAGGGAAGGGGGTGCGTGTGGCGGGTGGGTGAGTGGGGGTGGGGGGTTGGGAGGGAAAGGGGTGCGTGTGGCGGGTGGGTGAGTGGGGGTGGGGGGTTGGGAGGGAAAGGGGTGCGTGTGGCGGGTGGGTGAGTGGGGGTGGGGGGTTGGGAGGGAAAGGGGTGCGTGTGGCGGGTGGGTGAGTGGGTGTGGGGGGTGGGGAGGGAAAGGGGTGTGTGGGGGGAGGGTGGGTAAGAGGGTGGGTGGCTGTGGAGAGAATGACGGCACAAGCCGACTGTAATGTTTACATTGTATTTCCATACACGCGGTGTGTGGCCTCATCCCCTAGAAAAGCCCCCCCCCCCCCCCGTGTGGCGTACAAGTCCAAGGCTACAGGCGGGCTGCAGGGCGTGTGGCCCGGCGGCGGGCGGTGGCTCTCAGCAGAGCGAGGGCAGCCGGCGGCTCCAGGGCAGGCGCTAGCCAGCGCACATGGTTCTGACCCTGCGGGCGAAGGTCCGCAGGCTGCAGCCAGACGGGGGCTGGTCCTTGACGGCCTCCAGGATCAGGCAGGTCTGAGCAGCCAGGCATCGCACGCGGGAGTTGCTGTCCTGCCCCAGGCCTTTGAGCACTGCGGTTGGAAGGGAGGAAGCAGCGGTCAGAGCCCCAATGCCGCGCGGGTGACTGCTCCAGCCCGTGGCTGCTGGGTGTCCGGGGAGGCAGCTCCCCCCAGCAGCTCGCCCAGCTCTGGGGTGGAGACCGAGTCCCAGCCCGGCCGCTGCGCCCCAGCGCTCCGTGCCCCAGCCGCGGCCCCACTCACCCTTGCAGATGGCATCCAGCTTGTCCCGGCTCCGGTGGTGCAGCTGCCGGGCGCTGAGCCCTGCACACAAACAGCTCGTCACATCCCTGCAGCCCCAGCCAGGGCATCAAAGCAGCTGTCACCTCTAAACACGGGCCCCCCGGGCAGCCACCTGTCCCATCGCAAACCCAGCACCCTCCCTGGCCCCACCCCTTCCCTGAGAACCCCCCTTGCTCATTCCACCCCCCCTCACTTCCCCCTCCCTTCCTCACTCTAACCTGGCTGGAAAAGGGGTCGGGGCGCAGGCCCTGGGCTGGGGCCGAGGGGTTTGGCGCGTGGGAGCCGGGGATCCTGCGCCGGGTAAAATCTCCTGCTTTGGCTGGAGCAGCCTCTAGGAAACTCCCAGCAAACCCCTCGCGGGCTGGGCCAGGGGCCAGGCTGAGGCTGGCTGCCAAAGGAGACCCTACCAGCTCCCAAGGACCCACGGCGGGAGGAGGCTGCATGGGGAAGAGCGGGTTGAGGGGACCCATCTGCTGGCCTGGGCTGAGCTTGCTCCTGGGGGTGTCGGAGCCTTCATTAGGGAAGCGGAGCCCAGGGGTTACTTCTCGCCACTGGCCGGGGCCGAGCCGGGCCTGGGACTGGGTCCAGCCGCCCCGCTAAGGGGCCCCTCTGCTTGGTGGTTACCTAGGAACCTGATGGCCGCTTCTCTGACTGGGGCCTGCGGGTGCTCCAGGAAGGGCAGGGTCTGGCACAGGAAGCTGTCGGCTCTCCGCTTGTAGCGCGTCAGCTAGGAGCCAGAGCAAGGGAGCCCGAGGTGGTTAGCGGCCTGCCAGGGGTCCCGGGGGGACAGCCCTTCCCCCTCCTGCCTGGGCCGGGGGTCGCGCAGAGGGGCGCCACGCGGGGCCAGGCGTGGTCCCGAGCTGGGCTGCGTGTGGGCGCGGAGCCGGACATGGGGGTGCCTGACCCAGCCCCGCTCCTGCCAGCGAGGGCTGCGCAGTGACCGACCCGCGGGCTCCTCACCAGGCAGTCACAGCTTGGCCACACATCCTTCCTCTGGACCAGCACCCTGAGCCGCCGCCACCTCAGGAACAGCGTGGCCCTGGCGAGGGTGTCCCAGCTCACCTGCGGCACAGGAGGGGCCGGGACGTTACAGGCGGCGGGACCCGCTGGCCTGGTTGCCCCGCACACCGGGAGGCCAGGTGGGCCGAGCTCCCCCCGGCCCCAGGCGGCTCGCGGCTGGTCGGAGTGTGGCCGGGGACCTGGCGAGGCTCCCGGCTCTGCCACTGATGCCCTGGGCGAACTCGAGGGGGCCCCCCCAGACCCTCTGAATTGGGAACTGGGGTCTACTCCCCTTCACCACAGACAGTTCTGAACTGCAGCCCAGCCTGAGGAGTTGGGGGGGAAGCACAGTCTTAGGCCCAGGTCGCTGGCTTAGAGACAGAGGCAGCGTGACCAAGAGAACACAAGGGCTGTTAGTAAAGGCACTACCAGCTACTCCCGTCAGAATATAGGAAACAAAGGAGAATGGAGGGAGGTAGCAGGCGGTGTCCCCCAGGGGTCTGTGCTGGGACCGCACGTTCATAGGTGAGCTGGAAAAAGGGTAACGGTGAGCTGCAAAACTTGCTGATAGTTACGTCCCAAGCAGACTGCAAAGGGATTTCAAAAACTAGGTGACTGGACAACAAAAGGGCAGATGAAATTTAATGCTGATGAACGCAAAGCAATGCGCATGGCAAAATATAATCTCAACTACACGTGCCAAACGATGGAGTCTAAATTATCTGAACCCACCCACACTGAGATCTTAGATTCATTGCAGATAGCTGTCTGAAAATAGCTGCTCTATGGCTAGTGATAATCAACCTCCCTCCTAAAAAACCCCCAAACTACCGGGACTCATTAGGAACGGGATAAGCGAGACAATATCATATTGCCTCTCTCGAAATCCATGGTGCACCCACTGGCCGAGTACTGCGTGAAGGTTTGATCACTTCATCTCAAAATAGCTACCCTGCATTTGGAAGAGGTATGGAGAAAGGCAAGGGGAGGCGCACAGGGCCGTCCTTGCTGCGTGTCCAAGATACGTTCCAAAAACCCTCGGATTTCTAGCGAGACAATGTAGAGCGGGGAGTTCTTTTTTCACGGCTGACTTCCATTTGTGCATTTTTTTTGCGCAACTTCAGAGCGTGGAATGGGAGGGCTCATAACGCATCCGCTCCTACAAGCATCAGCGAGGTTAGTGCAGAACGGATGCACACGGCGTACAGCGGGGACGCACTGTACCGAACCCCTTCCATACGAGCATGGGAGGCAGGTAGCGCAGCAGGGGAATGCAATACCTTCCCAAACTGCCTCACCTGGCCTGCTCATGTTTCTCCAGAATCCCACTGCTGGGGCCGTCTGCCCACCGGATTTGCGGCGCTCCGGAGATGGGGCAGCCTGGAGCTGCGCTACCCACTGACTCTGGGGCTAAGGGAAGCTGGAGCCGCGCCACCACTGCCCCTCTGGAGCTCACGGCATGCTGGATTCTCCCCCCTGCCCTTTTCAAGTGTGTAAGCAGCCCCTGGAATCATGGTTCAAGTTGGCCCCACCCCAACCAAAATCTGGAATGGAGTGCCTGCTGACACCCTGGGCCAGCTGCTTAGGCCCAGAGCTGCAAGAGGCTTTAGGTGCCCAACTCCCATGGGCGTTCCCTACTTTGGAGGCTCTAGGCCATAGTCGCTCTGTGCCTCAGTTCCCCGCCTGGAGGAGGAGGGGGCATGAGGAGGAATTCATTACTGCTGGGGGCATCTGGCGCCCCAGGGACGGGGGCCAGGAGAGCTAGTGTGAGCACGGACAGCTGGGGGGGGGGCAAGGCCTGGGCATTTTGTGGCTGTCTGGCCACTTGGCCAAGGCCACGCCGGGTCTTGAGCGCCACCTGCAGGCCGGGTAGCCCTGCGCCTGGGAGGGGCCGTGGCCAGGCCTGGGCTCTTCCTGCCAGCGCAGCCTGTGGGCTGTGTGGAGACAGGGGCCGTAGGCACGGTGAGGTGCCCCCACCTCGCAGCCTGGCTGCACAGGGGCTGTTGGGCTCAGAGGCTGCAGGGATGGCTCTGGGCGGGGGTGGGGGAATGACCAGGGGGCTACTGGACTCAACTTTCAAGGAATTTTGAGCACGGGGTTGTCGCAGCCCTGAGCACCTGCCCCTGCCGGCCAGCCCCGGGGGCGGGGAGTCGCACGTTTCCCCCGCACACAACTCACTGGTCACGGGTAACGCGCTCAGCTGCAGGCTCTGGCCTCACCTGGGACACGCTGAGATTCTCATCATGCAGGAGCAGCAGCAGCGGGACCAGGCTCCGGAGAACGTGCTCCTTCATCCACCACCGGTAGGGCTCCGTGACGATGCCCAGCAGGGCTTTGAAGAGGGCAATGGAGAGCATCCGGAGTTTGCTGGACTCCTGCAAGAGAGGATGTGGGAAGGAGGCTGTGGCGGTCGTGCTCACCCGACGGGCAAGGTCTTTCAAGCACAGTATTACCACATAGCTGGAAAATAGCCCATGAGAACCACCAAACTCTATAGCTAACCCTTTTCTGGGTCTCTCTTGTAGAGTGGTGTGCACACTGCTTGGTTCAGCCTTGCCTCTTAAGGTGAACTGGACTCGGTCACCTTGCAAAAGCCCAATAGCATCAGATCCTTGAGTTCTTCCATCCGTCCCGGCGGCCATGCTGCAGTGGAGAAGTTTCTGGTTTCTGATCCATACACACGGAAGCCTCAGCTGTTGTCTCTGTACGTTGGTTGGGTGGTAAAGTGGCCCATGCAGTACAGAATCCCCCCAGCTGTGCCAGATGGAGCTCGGGGTGGGGTTAAGTCCCATCTGAGATGACTGTGACATCAGCATCTGAGTCAATTTTCACGTCTTGCCATAAATATTCATTTTCAGGCTCCAGGTGGGCGCCAGCCATGTCATCACAATGGGTCTTGATTATCTGCAATGTGAGTCAACTCCCTAACTGATTTGGTGCAGCAAAGAGATACAACGTGTCCACCTTTCATACATGTATTACACCATGCACCACTGGCTGGTCATCTCTTGGGCTATGACTTCTTCATACCTTGTGCATGTTGGCTGGAGTTCGGCTCTCTTACTTTGGGAGTTTTCTCTGTTTGCCCCATGGGTTTTACGATAAAGACTTTTAAACACTCAAGTGTCTGTTTATATCTTATAAGTTAGTTTCTGGTGTTTCAATGTGCTCTTGCCTGTTTGACTAATTTTGTCTCTTTTGTTATCTGTAGAGCTGTGGCTAGAGTTTAATCCCTGTAGCTATTGTGAAAGGGTTTTTTTCACAGTCAGTCCCAAGACACTAGAGCAATAAGGTGTATCCTATATACCTTATCTGCCTTGTCTCTGTGAAAGTGTTTATCTTTTAACGCTATAGCCAGACGATTTCTGATATTTCTATGTTTGAAAACTGTGATTTTTGGGAATGTAAGTCAGGGGATGCAGGAGTCTTTAATTCTCTGGTGAAAACATGCTCTTTCATAAACCACATTTCTCTGAGATATAAAGTATGCATCAAACACAGCCAGAACCCTTCCATGCTCATCTTAGTGATGGTCTTCAGTAAAGTCAAAGTGTGTTAAGACATGCTGCCTACTTCCCCACTGCATACATTAAGACAATACCCATCTATCTCCAGTTCCTTGTGCCGCTTGTTTGCAATGCGAAATCTGGCACAGCATTGTTTCCAGTCTCTCCATTCTGAAGGTTTGTGAAAAGTGACATTCTCTGGGGCATCAAAGAGGCACATGGGAATGAGACCCTGCAAACTTGGGTGCCGCTTCTTCCAGCTGCAATCTTTTGGTTCTGTTCTCACTTTACTCTGAGTCATGTCACATGCCTGAACCAGCTCTGGACTGGCTACAGAGCTCGTCTGCACACACCAGATGGACAGTGCTTAATTTGTAAGGAAAAAGGTGCTGAGCCTCAAGTAAGATTTTTTTATTCATAACTGATGTGTCAGGCCCAGAAGTGCCAGGCTCCGAACTGCCAGGCCCAAAGGTGCCGCCGGGCTCTGAACTGCCAGGCCCAGAGGTGCCGCCGGGCTCTGAACTGCCAGGCCCAGAGGTGCCGCCGGGCTCCGAACTGCCAGGCCCAGAGGTGCCTCCGGGCTCCGAATTGCCAGGCCCAGAGGTGCCTCCGGGCTCTGAACTGCCTAGGCCCAGAGATGCCTCCGGGCTCTGAATTGCCAGGCCCAGAGGTGCCACCGGGCTCCGAATTGCCAGGCCCAGAGGTGCCACCGGGCTCCGAATTGCCAGGCCCAGAGGTGCCGCCGGGCTCCGAATTGCCAGGCCCAGAGGTGCTGCCGGGCTCCGAACTGCCAGGCCCAGAGGTGCCGCTGGGCTCCGAACTGCCAGGCCCAGAGGTGCCGCTGGGCTCCGAACTGCCAGGCCCAGAGGTGCCGCCGGGCTCCGAACTGCCAGGCCCAGAGGTGCCGCCGGGCTCCGAACTGCCAGGCCCAGAGGTGCCGCCGGGCTCTGAACTGCCCAGGCCCAGAGGTGCCGCCGGGCTCCGAACTGCCAGGCCCAGAGGCAGATACTAAGCACTGCAGATGGGTTCATCTGGGCTGGTTGAATGCGCTGAGTTCGGTTCAATGAGGTATCACACAGTGCCACCTAGTAGCCGAACAGCATAATACAGTGTAACAGGCTATTACAGAGGCAGCCTCCATCCCATGTGAATCTTACTAGCCCGCTGCCCTCACCCCAGTGGTGGGGCAGGCTGAGTTGCGACCCCTGGGCAGGGCGCGGGGGCATCAGGGCTGCACTGCAGGGGACACCGGCAGCTGTGCCATCTGCTTGTGGAGGCCTCTTCGCCTTCCCCTGGGACGGGCGTCGCCTTCTTAGCACTGGTTTGGATTGTCCACCCCCATAAGGGCCTGTTTTGTGCCCCCCCAGACAGGGCTTTGGTTTAGAGAGCTCACCCCTGGCTCTCTGATCGGCTGGGGGTTCAGCCCCCTGGGAAGAGCTGAGGGTGGGACTGAGCTTTGTGTGAGCTGGGTGGCCCCTCGTTACCCCTGCAAGGCCGCACCGGGTGGGCCCCTTTCTCCTCCCTCCGGTGCGGACTGACCCTCAGTCTGGTGCACACGCCGGAGGGGGCTGGTTCTCGGCACACCCCTTTATGAAAGAGGAGGGCAGAACTAGCCCCTCCTTTGATGCTGTGTTGCCATGGGAACGAAGGGGAGAAGAAAGGGGGGAGCGGGTACCCGCAGATGGAGCATTTCCTTCTGGAGCCCATAGGCCGGCGGTGGGCTCCATGCTGGGAGGGCAGGTTCCCGCCCTGACTGCCATGCGCTCTGCCGGAGAGCGGGGAGCCGGGGAAGGCGGGAACAGGCTAGGAGCAGGCCAGGCCCCGCCAGCCCCCCACCCACCCCCCTTCCCTCGCCGTGGCTTGGAGGGTCTCCCGCCAGGCCTTACGTTGTCAAAGAGGGGCAGCAGCCTCTCGGCCACTTGCACCGCAGCGGGGCTGGCGCTCTGCCGGTCCAGGCTGGTGAGGATGAGTTTCAGGACGCCGATGGCCTTTGTGATGACACCCCGGTCGGCCTCCCGCAGCCGCTCCTGGATGTCTGGCAGCAGGCGCTGGAGTTTCCCCACCTGTGTGGAAGGAGGAGCTGCTTTGCCAACACCCGCAAGAGACCGGAGAGGGATGTAAAACCCCGTTGCATTGGCTAACCGGGGAAACATGTTGTTTAAAGATTAAAGGGGGATAAGTGGGGGGTCAGGATGCCAGAGAGGCCCCTGCCTGTGGGGGGTGGGGAGGTGCTCCAGCCCCACTGGTTAACTATAGCTGATAAGCCTCACTTGTTAAGGAAGAGGCGTACCCCTTAACCAATTCACTCATTCAAATCCTTCACATCCCTAACCCTAACCAAATCAACATCTGCCTCCCCTCCAAACACAGGCCCGGGAACACAGGGCTTTGCTCCTGGCCCGTGACGTAGTTGCTACGCTGGGGCTGTGGGTGACCCCCACTGGCGGCTGTCTGTAGCACGGCCCAGCAGGGCAGGGGATGAGTCACTAGGCAAGGGTCTCTCAACCTGTCGGACCAGCTACCCCCCAGGGAAAGAAACAAAGGAAGGTGGAATGTCCCCTGGCTGGGGGGCAGGGCTGGAAGTGAGTTAGTTTTCTGTCTGGGAGCATGGAGGAGACAGTCTAGGGAAAAGGGCTGGGATTTAGGGGCCCAGTCTCCCCCATCTCAAGGGGGGCTGAGGTATCCTAGGCCTGCCCTGTGACCAGATGACATCTGTGCTGTGCTGTATCCTGGAGGAGCAACAAACTCCCTCTGTTCTACGGGCTGGCGGAGTCTGTCCGTGCCACTACGGGGGTGCAGGAGATGGGAAAACCCCAACGTGGCGTCACACACCCATACCCAGAGTCCCAGCTGCCAGCCCCAGGCCCTGCTCCTGGCCCTGCACAGGGGCTCCCGGGTCCTGGCTCTACGTGCAAAGGCTCTGCTCCTTTGTCCGGTTCCCAGGCTCCCAGCTGTTGGCCTGTGCCCGGGGCTCTGTGGGACCCAGCCTCCCCCTCCTGCCCACTTCTCCCTCCTGGAGCCACAGCCTTGCTCCAACCAAGGAAAAACCAAGCACAAGCAGGGTCTGAGCAGGCTGAGGCAGACAGAAGAGCGGGACTGGTGTACAGCGCGGAGAATGGCCCTCTCCCCGTCTACCCTATGGGCAGGGCGGGTTCCCCACACCGGAATGACTTGGTGCGCCGAGGGGAGGTGTCGCTGCAGATTGTCTCCTCTTTGGCCAGGCTGATCAGCTGCCATTTACCACCCAGGAGTTGTCTCTGCCTGCACTGAACCACGTGTCTCAAACTTGGTAAGAGCCACGTGGCAAAGAGCTTTTGCCAGCTCCTGTCAGAGCAGCACCCAGGACCTCGGTAGTTAACGTCTATGAGGCTTCAAAAGGGAATTCATAGGGGGAAATGGTTCCTAATGACACTGGCATTAAAATGCTGAGGGAGATTAGAGAGGCTACCAAAATAAAGAACTTTATAATAATAGGGGATTTTTATTATCCCCATATTGACTGGATACATGTCACCTCAGGAAGAGAAGCAGAGATAAAATTTCTCAATGGCTTAAATGACTGCTTCTTGGAGCAGCTGGTACAGGAACCCACAAGGGGAGAGGCAATTCTCGATTTAGTCCTGAGTGGAGCGCAGGATCAGGTCCAGGAGATAACCGTTACAGGACCGCTTGGGAATAGTGACCATAATATAACAACATTCAACATTCCTGTGGAGGGAAGAACACCCCAGCAGTCCAGCACCCTGGCATTTAACTTCAAAAAGGGGAATTACACAAAAATGAGGAGGTTAAACAGAAATTAAAAGGCACAATGACTAGAGCAAAATCCCTGCAAGCTGCATGGAAACTTTTTAAAGACACCATAATAGAGGCCCAACTTAAATGTATACCCCAAATTAAAAAACATAGTAAGAGACCTAAAAAAGAGTCATCGTGGCTTAACCACCATGTAAAAGAAGCAGTGAGGGACAAAAAGGCATCTTTCAAGAAGTAGAAGTCCAATCCTAGTGAGATAAATAGAAAGGAACATAAACACTCTCAAATCAAGTGTAAAAATGTAATAAGAAAAGCAAAAAAAAAAAAAAAAAGATTTTGAGGAACAGCTAGCCAAAAACTCAAAAAGAAATAGCAAAATGTTTTTTAAGTACATTAGGAACAGGAAGCCTGCTAAAAAACCAGTGGGTCCCCTAGATGATCGAGATATAAAAGGAGCAATCAAGGACGATAAAGCCATTGCGGAGAAACTAAACGATTTCTTTGATTCAGTCTTCACGGCTGAGGACGTTAGGGAGATTCCCAAATCTGCAGCGTCCTTTATGGGTAATGAATCTGAGGAGCTGTCCTGGATTGAAGTGTCAGAGGAGGTTTTGGAACAAATAGAAAAACTTAATGTTAACAAATTACCGGGACCGGATGGCATTCATCCAAGGGTTCTAAAAGAACTCAAATGGGAAATTGCAGAACTATTATCTGTGGTTTGTAACCTATCCTTTAAATCGGCTTCCATACCTAATGACTGGAAGGTAGCCAATGTGACACCAATATTTAAAAAGGGCTCTAGAGGTGATCCTGGCAATTACAGACCAGTAAGTCTAACTTCAGTACCGGGCAAATTAGTCAAACAATAGTAAAGAATAAAATTGTCAGGCACATAGAAGAACATAATTTGTTGGACAAAAGTCAACATGGTTTCTGTAAAGGGAAATCCTGTCTTACTAATGTATTAGAGTTCTTTGAAGGGGTTAACAAACATGCAGACAAGGGGGATCCAGTAGATATAGTATACTTAGATTTTCAGAAAGCCTTTGACAAGGTCCCTCACCAAAGGCTCTTGTGTAAATTACATTGCCATGGGATAAGAGGGAAGGTCTTTTCATGGAGTGAGAACTGGTTAAAAGACAGGAAACAAAGGGTAGGAATAAATGGTACATTTTCAAAATGGAGAGGGGTAACTAGTGGTGTCCCCTAAGGGTCAGTTCTGGGACCAATCCTGTTCAACTTAATCATAAATGATCTGGAGAAAGGGGTAAGCTGTGAGGTGGTAAATTTTGTGGATGATACTAAACGTCTTACGATAGTCAAGACAGAAGCAGAGTGAAGAATTTCAAGAAGATCTCACCAAACTGTGTGATTGGACAACAAAATGGCAAATGAAATTTAATGTGGATAAGTGTAAAGTAATGCATGTTGGAAAAAATAACCCCAACTATACGTATAGTATGATAGGAGCTAATTTGGCTACGACAAATCAGGAAAGAGATCTTGGAGTTATTGTGGATCGTTCTCTGAAAACTTCCACACAGTGTGCAGCAGAAGTCAAAAAGGCAAATAAGATGTTAGGAATGATTAAGAAAGTGATAGAAAATAAAACACAGAATATCTTACTGCCCCTGTATAAAACTATGGTACGCCCACATCTTGAATACTGTGTACAGATATGGTCTCCTCACCTCAGAAAATAATTTTGGCCTTAGAAAGGGTTCAGAAAAGGGCAACTAAAATGATTAGGGGTTTGGAACAGGTCCCATATGAAGAGAGGCTAAAGCGACTTAGACTTTTCAGTTTAGAAAAGAGAAGACTGAGGGGGGATATGATAGAGGTCTATAAAATCATGAGTGGTGTGGAGAGGGCTGATAAAGAAAAGTTATTTATTAGTTCCCATAATAGAAGAACTAGAGGACACCAAATGAAATTAATGGGTAGCAGGTTTAAAACTAATAAAAGAAAGTTCTTCTTCACACAGCGTGTAGTCAACCTGTGGAACTCCTTGCCAGAGGAGGCTGTGAGGGCTAGGACTATAACAGAGTTTAAAGAGAAGCTAGATAATTTCATGGAGGTTAGGTCCATAAAAGGCTATTAGCCAGGGGATAAAATGGTGTCCTTGGCCTCTGTTTGTCAGAGGCTGGAGAGAGATGGCAGGAGACAAATCGCTTGACCATTGTCTTCGGTCCACCCTCTCCGGGGCACCTGGTGCTGGCCACTGTCAGCAGACAGGATACTGGGCTAGATGGACCTTTGGTCTGACCCAGTACGGCCATTCTTATGTTCTTATGTTCTAATTTAAGCAAAATGGCTCTGTCTGGGGATCCCTGATTGGTGTCACCAGCATTCCCCAGGGGTCTAGAGTCCACAGCTCTGATACCACTCCAGTGATGGGTTCTTTGTATCACAGAGACCCCAGACACAAGCAGGCCCAGCAGTGCCAGGTGCTGCTCACACCCAGAGATGCACCCCTTGGGAGCCAGGCTCTGCCCTGCAGAACAGCACAGGACGGGAGGAGACTTGCACAAGGTCATTCGGCAGGTCAGTGGCGGAGCTGGGGACAGCACCCAGGGCTCCTGACTCCTAGGCCATGCCATGTGCCCTGGGAAGGTTTCAATGGCTCCAGCCCTGTGGTTCAGGGTTTATCCCTCAGCCCACTCCCCTCTCACCTTCTCTGGGTGAAGGGCCAGGTTGAAGAGGCCTTTGAGTGCCAGCCAGCGCACCACGGTGTTGGGGTCTCTCAGCTGCCTGCTCATCTGGTCCAGGATGGCGTCTTCCAGCTCATTGCCGAGGTCAGGGCACTGCAGGAGCTAACCCACCAACGGGAAACAAGCTAGAGAAAGGGGCTGGCCCCGGTGACTCGGCTCTGGGCCTGGCGTGGGCTGTGGGGCCCCCGGAGGCTCAGCCAAGAACCAGACCTGCCCTGCTCCTTCTGTAAGGCCCAGGCAAGGGAGGGCTCTAGGGCCATGCTGCACGCAGGACACGAGGCTGCAGCCTTTGCTGGGTGGGAGAGGCAGGTGAGCTGGCCTGCACGCGGCACGTGCACGTCGTAAGGCTCTGCAGGGCCTCAGGCCTGAGGTCACACAAGGGACCCTTCTATGGAGCTGAATTCTGGGAGCCGGAGACACCCTGCCCTGGGGCCTTGCCCCATCCCAAGGACACCAGCCAGGGCAGGTAACTGCAGTGTCCAGAGCGAGCAAGGTCCACCCCTCGGCTGTAGCTCCCCTGCCCCTGTTCACTCCCACCCTGTCCTGGCCCTCGATCGGCGCCGCTGCTCATGCACATGCTCCAGCCACTACCGGGCCAGGGCGGTTCTCTGAGGCTCACCTGTATGAAGAAGGCCATGGCCGGGATGTGCCGTTTGTCGTCCCTTCTGTCAAGGATGGCCATCAGCTGGTGGAAGATCCAGGAGCGCTCCTGGAAACGGTTCCTAACCATGGCCCTGGCACGGGAAACACAAACCCCGCCTCCTCAAGGTGGGCAAGCCAGGTTCTCGATTTACAGGGGGACCCCGGGCGACCAGTTCCACGACGCTGGCACAGACTGGTTCCTGCCGGCTAGAAATGCTCAGTGGCCTCCACGCCCCTTCAATGCTCCACAGGGCGCCCGCCCCGAGGTCAGCTCTGAGCATGCGGTGTGGGGGCTGCACCAGAGCGGCAGGCGAAGAAGGGCGTTGTGTGCCCGGACAGAAGGTGGGGAGGGAACAGCCTAGACAGGACCAAGACGAGTGCTGGCGCTTTCGATGTTAGCCTCCCGCTCACCCCCAGAAGCTGGGCCAACCGGCGACTTTCCCTCCCTCTCTCATGTCCCGGGCTGGCAGAGCTACCCCAGCTGAGCTGAGCCAGGCAGCAGGGTGAGAAGCAGCCAATGGCCCCTCAGCCCACAGCCCGGAGGCCGAGCCGTCGACTGGGAGCCACATTTGACCCCCGGGGCAAAGCAATGGAGCCGTGTCCTCAGCCCTGCTGCGGGCAGGGGCGCGACGCTCACCGGGCCAGCAGGCAGACCCCTTTGTGGTGTGTGTCGGAGCTGGCGAGCATGTCCCAGCCACCCTGCTTCTGGATGAAGGTGACCTGGTCCCCGTAGCCGGCACAGCGGAGCAAGGCCCTCATGGCCTTCACCACGCACCTGTGTGCAGAGCGAGTCTGGTTACCGTGCGAGCCAGGCCAGGCCGTGCTGCAGGCCGTGGGTGGTCTGGAGGCAGGCTGACCAGACTGATGTACCTGACTGGGCTGAGGGGCGTGGGCGTGTTCTCCTGCCTGCACACCCTCCAATAGAAAGCGATGTCCTGCACCGACGGCTCCACCGTGTAGGTGATCTGGAAGAGCAGGGCGATGTAGAGCTGAGGGTAGAGCTCCTGCACCTCCCGCCTGCAGCCCGGCTCCTGGAAGATCTCGTACAGGGCTCTGGTGGCCTGCAGCAAGAACAGGAGACAGATCTCACCACAGGGCCCCATCCTCCCCATGCTCCCCCAGGCACCTGGAGAGGAGTGGTGGTCTGGGGACTAAGGCCTGGGATACTGGCTTCAGTTCCTAGCCTGACACCTTGGCTAGAACCACAGAAGGGCCTGTCAGTCTGCCATCGATCCCGGGCCAGATAAGGGAGCAGCTGGTCCAAGACTCATTTCATAAAGAACTAACGAGGCTAACATAATTAATGCAAATCAATATGGGTCCATCTCCTGACGCACCAACTGGCATCTGCTTTTTGATGAGATTATGAAATTGCTCGCTAGAGGTAACAGTACTGATGCTGTAGAACATGGACCTCTGCAAGGCGACACCCACCTGTGACGAGCCCCCCCCCCCTTCCCCATGCTTTATGAACTCAGAGATGCTTTGAACAAAACACCTCATGTAACCGATCAATGCTGGTGCCAAAGAGCCTATTTTGGTGCATTCTTTTGTATGAAAAATTAGAAATATGAATAACGAGGCGGTTTATAGATTTAAATGTGCTAATGAGACCGATTTCTGGTGCCCAGCTTGGAAGTCTTAATGACTTGGTGAGCAACTTAATGACTTGTAAATAGCCTTTTTTTGTCCTGTAAGTCCAAAAGTGATTGGACTAGTAAGACATGTCTAGTACCACCTGGTACCGGGATTCCCCTTTGACCCTGGCTTTTTCCACGAAAGGGGGGGATGTAGAACAAAATGTTTCTGCCCTGGGAAAAGTCAGTTTAAGCAATGGGAAGCTATCAGCCCGTTGTCTTCCACTGGCCTGGTAAACCCTGAAAGGCTACAAAGGGCTGGAGATCAAGTCAGGATAAAAGACTCTTGTCTGTGACCTTAAGATTATTTTTGAAATAGGAACAGCTCTTTATGGCAAGAATCTGTCTGAAATAAGTTTTTCACTGATCTACAACTACCTACATAAGAACATAAGAACGGCCGTACTGGGTCAGACCAAAGGTCCTTCTAGCCCAGTATCCTGTCTGCTGACAGTGGCCAGCACCAGGTGCCCCAGAGAGGGTGGACCGAAGACAATGATCAAGCGATTTGTCTCCTGCCATCTCTCTCCAGCCTCTGACAAACAGAGGCCAAGGACACCATTTTATCCCCTGGCTAATAGCCTTTTATGGACCTAACCTCCATGAAATTATCTAGCTTCTCTTTAAACTCTATTATAGTCCTAGCCTTCACAGCCTCCTCTGGCAAGGAGTTCCACAGGTTGACTATACGCTGTGTGAAGAAGAACTTTCTTTTATTAGTTTTAAACCTGCTACCCATTCGCTTCATTTGGTGTCCTCTAGTTCTTCTATTATGGGAACCAATAAATAACTTTTCTTTATTCACCCTCTCCACACCACTCATGCTTTTATAGACCTCTATCATATCCCCCCTCAGTCTCCTCTTTTCTGAACTGAAAAGTCTCAGTCGCTTTAACCTCTCCTCATATGGGACCTGTTCCAAACCCCTAATCATTTTAGTTGCCCTTTTCTGAACCCTTTCTAAGGCCAAAATATCTTTTTGGAGGTGAGGAGACCACATCTGTACACAGTATTCAAGATGTGGGCGTACCATAGTTTTATACAGGGGCAGTAAGATATTCTGGGTCTTATTTTCTATCCCTTTCCTAATAATTCCTAGCATCCTATTTGCCTTTTTGACCACCGCTGCACACTTTTCAGAGAACTGTCCACGATAACTCCAAGATTTCTTTCCTGATTTGTTGTAGCCAAATTAGCCCCCATCATACTGTACGTATAGTTGGGGGTATTTTTTCAGATGTGTATTACTTTACACTTATCCACATTAAATTTCATTTGCCATTTTGTTGCCCAATCACTCAGTTTGGTGAGATCTTCTTGGAGTCCCTCACAGTCTGCTTCTGTCTTGACTATCCTAAACAGTTTGGTATCATCTGCAAACTTTACCACCTCACTGCTTACCCCTTTCTCCAGATCATTTATGAATAATACCTATATGTTTTCTTTTCATTGTAATTTAGTAACTTACTTAGATCTGTCCATTTTCATTTGAAACCACTTCAGTCCTACTATTTGTACTTAATAAAAACCCTTTGTTTACTATCAAGCTCAGTGTAAATAGCTTCTAGCTGGAGGAATGACCAGTGTGAATATCTCTCTTTCATTGAGAAAGAGGGTGAACGTCCTCATGAGCTTTTCTTCTGTAAAATGTTTATACAAAGACAGATTGATTTGGGGTTTTGATCACTTTTCAGGGTTGGTTTCCTGAGTTATGTACCCTAGAACTGCATCCTCCCAGAGCTGAAGTGGTTCAGTGCCTGCATTGCTCTTCCGGCGGGTGGGGGGAGGATGGTAACCACAACTTTGGGCCTTGTCTGGGGGAGACCAGAGGGTCTGGCCCAGCAGCACAGGGTGGCAGGGAGCTCCAGAGACCAGGAAGGCAGGTATTAGTGATCAGCAAACTGGGGAACAATCCCAAGAGGTCTTCTCTGACCACACCACCATTTAGATGGAAACCCTAGAATGAAACAGAAGTAATGTGGCACCCAAGAATTAGCTTATAAACTGTCTGATGGGTCTCAAACTGTAATTGTAAACTGGGACTCAGCATTGCAGTCCCTGCAAGGGACTGGGTCTTGGCCCTACGCAATTTTACATTTTTATCAAGGGCCTGGCAGAAAACATAAAATCATCACTGATACAGTTTGCAGCTGACACCCAAACGAACGAAGAGGTTGGGTCCGATTCAGAGTGATCTGAAAAGTGTGGGACAGGCCCATGGTGTGCGTGTTTTAATACCGGCTCATTGTAAATGTATCTGGCTAGGAACAAAACCTGCAGGCCATGCTTACAGGGCGTGGGGCTCTACCTTGGGAAGCAGGGACTTTGAGAAGGACTTGGGAGTCGTGGGGACAATCAGCTGACCAGGAACTCCCAGTGTGGCGCTGTGGCCAAAAGGGGGAACGCCACCCGGGGAGCAGTAATCGGGAAACGCTCGAGGTGGGACAGAGAGGTTATTTCCCCTGTATCTGGCAGGGGTGTGACCACTGCTGGGCCTTGTGTCCAGGCCCGCTACTCAAGAGGAATGTGGATGTACCTGGGAGAGGGTTCCCAACCCTGTTTGATTAGAAACCCTGCCTCATGGCAATCGACTCCGGAAACTCAAGCTAGTCCTCTGGACAAAGACAGGCGAGGGGGCCGTGAGGACAGTCAGTGGACAGCTACAGGGGAAGAAACATTTAATAACGGGCTCTTTGGTCTACCAGGAAAGGACGAGCCTGACCCGGGGGCTGGAAGTCGAAGGTAGACACATCAGACGGGAAATAAGGCGGACGGATAACGGGGAGAGTCATCAATGAATCAATGGGGGGGATTCTCCGTGTCTGACCGTTTCTGAAGCAGGATGGGATGGTCCCCCTCTAAGCTCTGCTCTGGGGACAGATCTCTGGCCTGTGTCACACCAGAGAGACTAGATGATCACAGAGATGCCTCCGTGCCGTGAAATCCATGAACCTAACAGTGGGGAGTCACCTACACCAGCCAATAGGGCAACGCCGAGGAGAGAGGGGGTGTGGTAACCCCCTCCCCCGGCCGGAAAGGAGGTCAGTGTCTATTTCTACTTGGGAGCACACACTCCTAATTACAGCAGGGATTAGCCCCTGGGTTTCCCAGCTGGGCGCCCTCCCCACCCACGGGTGTGGCCCAAAATCTGAACATCCTGGAATGCCACAAAACACTGATTTTCTTCAACAAGAGTTAGAGCCCCGCGACTAAGCATTTTATACCCAGCGGCACTGTTTCAACAGGAGAGATTGGGAGACCCAGTGGGGCAGGGAATAAACCCAGTTCTCCCCGTCCCAGGGGAGTGCTCTCGCTCTGGGCTGCTGGGCTTCAGGGGGGTTGTCTCCCTCTCCTGTGTCCGAGCCAGTGGGCGTGTTCCCCAAGCAGGCCTACAGGACTGGGCTACGCCAGGGCAAAGCCGAGTCGGAGGATGGTGCCGGGGCTGTCGCTTGACAAGTGTAACCTCAGCCCGGTGGGTCCCCTCGCAGGTCTGTGTGGCATGCCCAGCCCAAGGGGGCAGTGAGCCCAGCTGAGGGGGCCAGGAGGAGGCATCCCCAGAGTGAGGTTCCTGGCTGGTTAAGGGGAAGGCTGGTCCCCAAGAGACTCGGCTCCACCCCAGAGCAGGGTGCCTGTGGGAAGGACCTTGAGGATAGGCTGGGGCAGCAGACAGGGGAGCCTGGGACATGGGGGGCACTGCCCCTTCCCACCCCAGCAAGGAGGGGGTGGCCCCTGCCAGGCCATTAGGGGGACCCACGGCGCGCCTTCCCTTGCTGCAGGGGCTGGTTCTTACGGCCAGGGGGGTGACGGCAGCCATTTTCTGAGCGGTGTCGCGACGCTGGCCCAGCGGCCCCTCCTGCAGCCTTTTGAGCAGCTCCCGCAGGATCCTTCCTGTGGTCTTGGGGTGGGACGTCAGGGTCCGCCACATCTCCACGGCTGCCCTGCAAAGGGGGAGGCGACGGCAGCTGGGTCCTGCAGCCCCCGGCGCTGGCACGCCTGCTGGGTCCCCCCAAGCCACCCTCCCGCTCCAGCAAGGGGGCTGCATCCGCCCCAGGGGAAGCCATTCAGGGAGGGCTCCTGTCTCTGGGGCCGGTGGGCCCGTAAAACCCTCGGGGAGAAGCATCAGCTCGCGGGGCCGGGGAGGGGGCAGGTGATCCCGGGAGGCTCCGCTTTCCCCGTACCTGTCGCACCACAGCGAGCAGCCCAGCAGGGCCGTCACCACCTCCTCGCTGTACTGGTAGCCCAGCAAGAGCAGGGACCTCAGCAGCTCCTGCTGGGCCAGCGTCTCGCTGATGGAGTCCAGGTTGTGGTACATGCTCCTCACGGCCTCTGACACCTGGGAGAGAAAGGGGGAAACAGGGGCTTGGCTTCCTCACGCCCTCTGGGCTGCCAGGGACCTGCCGCACCCCAGAGTCCCGCCCCACCAGCCCAGCCCACAGCCCTGGGCCAGCGCCCATGTCCAAGGCCACAAGGGACCTTGGCGATCACCTCGCCTGACCCTGCACAGCACAGGCCAGAGACCTGCTCCCATGACGCCTCGCGCCCAGAGCCACTCACAGAGGGGCTCAGCTCTCACCCTCTCCAAGCTTGGGATGGGGACTCCCAGGATCGCATGCAGCATGTGCCTGGCCTCCACTGCGTCGTGGACGCTGTCGTCTCTCATGCCGTCGATGGCCGCCAGGATGAAGCCCGTGCGCTCGGCCGGGTGCAGGTACTTCCCAAACATCTGGAACAAACCTGCCACTGAAACCCCTTTTCCCGCCCGGTGCTGTCCCCGGGGGGCCAAGCAGCCAGGACCGGCCCGGCCAGGAGCGCAGGCAGATCCCGCTCTGCCGGGACAGGACTGGGTTCTTGCACCTCGTCGGCAATCCGGAGCTGTCGTGCATCGCCACGCCGGGGTGCAAACTGCACGGATACACGCGCTAGTGCTCAGCAGCACTGCTGTGGATGCAACGAGGGTTTTATTGCGTCTCCCTCCAGGCCTGACAAGGTTCAGATGAGCCCCAGTGCATCTTGGGCACGTAGGTGGGTGAGTCACACAGCTGGGTCTGTCCCTCCCCACAGACTCAGGGGATGTTAATTCCTCCCCCTGCTAACTCTGGGCACAACACTCCCATGAAGCACGAATGGTAGTTACCACGGCTATATCGCTGGCGTTGGTGAACCAGGCGAACCAGAAGGTGTTCTCGGCTTGCCAGTCTCTGAGGACTTGCAGATACTCTGTGCTGTCCTTTGCCAGGGTCCTGCCTGAACCAGGGAGGGGAAACAGACAGCAGGCCATAGAGCTCACAGATAGCCAGGGGCAAACAGGGGTTTGGTTTCGGGGAAGGAGAACATCAAACTGGAGCAGAGGGAGATCACCCTGAAGTCATGATACCTCACTGGACGGGAGAGCCCCAGTTACCAGCCCGTTTTCACAATGGAGAGAGGTAAATAGCAGGGTCGTGCTGGGACCAGTGCAGTTCAACATAGTCCATCTGGGAGCAGGGGGAAGGGAGGTGGTAAAATGCACAGATGATCCAACATTACTCCAGAGAGGTGAGTCCCAAGCAGACAGCGGAGCGCTGCAAAAGGCTCTCCCCAAACTGCGCAACAAACCGGCCGGTGGAATTCAATGCTGATAAATGCAAAGTAATGCAGATTGGCAAACATGGCCCCAGCTGTACATCCGAAACGATGGGGTTTAAATTGCCACCTACAGAAGAGACCTTGGAGTCACCGTAAATAGTTCTCTGGAACCAGCCACGCAACGTGCAGCAGCAGTTAAACAAACACACACAATGCAGGGACCCATGGAGAAAGGGCGAGGTGGCAGGGAAAATATCACAATGCCACTATGTCACACCTTGGGACACCCACAGCTGGAGTCCTGCGGGCAGGTCTGGGCACCTCATCATGGAACAGAAACCAGCATTGTAAAGAGTGCCAAGAAGAGCAGCAGACATCAGGGGTAGGGAACAGCTTCCATGGGAGGAGAGATTAAAAGTATGGGGAGCTACATTACACTTAACACACTGCATTGCCGTCACTGTGACTATGTCCCCGTGCAGCAGGAGCCGTTGGTGGGAGATTGCACAGCACATTCACACAAGGAGCGCGGCTGGTTCAAACATTGCTCAGGGCGGTGGATTTTTCACACCCCCAGCAAGGTAGATATAACAATACAGGTCTGCAGTACAGACCACATCTGGGCCTGTTTCCTGTAGAAAACAGGAGACTAAGGGGGCTGGGAGGAGGGTATGATAGAGGGCTGTACTCTCTTGACTGGTGTGGAGAAATGGACCAGCGAAGCATTCTTCACCCCGCCATAACACAAGAACTAAGGGTCACCCTGGGCAGGCGGTTGCAAACAGACCAAAGAAGGCATCTCTTCACACAACGCACAGGAACCTGTGGAAATCATTGCTGTGAGATGTCGTGGAGGCCAAAAATATAATTGGGTTCAAAAAAGAGTTTGAAAAGTTTGTGAAAGTTGGAGCCATCTGTTAGCCAAGCCGATCAGGGCACGCAGCCCCATACTCTGTGTGCCCCTAAACGTCCAGATGCTGGGACTGGCCACCAGGGAAGGGATCACTCCGAATTTCCCAGTCTGTTCATTCCCTCTTAACCATCTGGCCCGGCTGCTCTTGGAAGACACAGTCCTGGGCTAGAAGAACCATTGCTCTCACTCACTATGTCCAACGTTATGTAAGGTATGAAGAGTAGAACACGGATAGGGGATGCTAAAGACATGGGGGAAGTGCAGAGCTTGGATAATGAGGACGTTTTTTAGTTTCTAAGGCCCAAAAGAAGCCCTAGCGACGGTGCAGGCTCAGTCCGAGTTGGGTTGGGAATGGTGCAGTGTTTGCAAGGATGCAGCAAAGGCAGGTGAGCTCAGTAACTAGCTGCTCTGGCTTTGGGATGCCCGTGTCAGGGCAGTGAGGGCAGAGCAGGGTCTCTAGGGCTCTTACACTTTTGCCGCAGCATGAAGGAGTAGAGGTGGTGAAGTCCATCCACGGCCCAGCGGCAGATCTCCTGCTCGTGCTCCGCACAGCACAGGGTGAGACAGCCCACCAGCTGGCCCGGCACTCTGAACCCCTCCACGCCCTGACGGAGAGAGAGCAAAGGGAGTCACCCGCCCCTGCGGGCCCAGTGCTACGACTCCCCCGGGTCTGCACCAGCAATGGGGAGGCAGAGCACAGTGCAGTGACCAAGACAGCAGGAGGAGCCGGGGTGGGGGGGCATTGCTAGGGGCATGAAACCTGGGCAGCAAAGTCAGCAAACGTTGCCCCAAGTGTGGAGCCTCCTTCTCCAAGACAAACTCGTAATCCCGGCCTCTTTCGCCAGCTCGCACCTGCAGGGACCCCAGGCCAGGAGCAGCTCTCCTCCAGCTGCAGCCTTGTCCTCTTGCCCAAATGCTGCTGCCAGAGACCTTCCCTGGGCCTCCCGCAGGCCCTGAGCTGGCTCCCTGCCCTTCCCCACTTCACACCAAGCCCCTGCCCCATAATGCTCCTGCTCCTTTGGCCCCTCCCATCCCTCTCACTTGGTCCCCTCCCCCTTCAGTTCTGCTGCCTAAGGGTGCCTCCTTCCAGATCCTGCCATGGGAGGATGGAGCAGCTGGAGCAGCTAAATGGCCGAGAGTGCCCAGAAGGGGGCGGGGAGAAATTCATTTTGCAGCCCTGGAGGTGCCAAACCAAAGGACTGTGTCTAGACTGGCCAGTTTTCCGTTAAAAGCATTTCCGGAAAATCATGCCAGTCTAGACCTAGCCAAGCAGTCCCATGATGACTGGCAAAGAGTTGAACCAGGCAGCTGCCCCCGGACACCGGGGCTCAGACGGTGCTCGTGGGGCAATCCTGTGCAAATGCACCCAGCCTTCAGGGCAGACCGCGGTCCTAAGGGGACAGAATTAGGAGCGCAAAGCCCACTGGAGTGTGGATAGACCCCAGTGACATCAGTGCCCACTGCACCGCGAGGCTGCTCAGTGCAGTTCAGAGGCAAGCCAGGGCCCAGGCTGCCCACCTTGAATTTGTGATGCCCAGCGATGAGTCTGATCAGCCAGGCGATCCTTTCCACTGCCCTCAGCCGCTCATGCACCTCATTGGATGTGGTCCAGGGGAGCAGGAACTGGGAGAGTGAGAGAAACGAATTGGGACAAGGCGGCATGCAAAAAATTGCACAAGCACGTCGGGAGAAACTCAGAAAGGCTAAGGCAAAACTGAATGACGACTAGCAAGGGACATGAAAGCCAATCAGCGGTGGATCTATAAATGCATTAGGAGCAAGAGAAAGACAAAGGAAAGTGTCGGACTACTACTTAGCAAAGAAGAAGAGCAAATAACTGAGGAAACAGACGAAGTCCAGCTATTTCATGCCTTTTTTTGCTAGCGGGGTTAAAGGGTTAATGCTCACCGCAACATTAACAATAAGGGGGGAGGAACACAGGCCAGACTAGGGAGAGAAAAGGTGAAAGATGATTTGGATAAGTTAGGTGTATTCAAGTCAGCAGAGCCTCAGGGGCTGTGTCTAGACTGGCAAGTTTTTCTGCAAAAGCAGCTGCTTTTGCGGAAAAACTTGCCAGCTGTCTACACTGGCCGCTTGAATTTCCACAAGAACACTGACTTCCTACTGTCTGAAATCAGTGCTTCTTGCGGAAATACTATGCTGCTCCCGGTCGGGCAAAAGTCCTTTTGTGCAAAAGGGCCAGTGTAGACAGCTCAGATTTGTTTTGCGCAAAAAAGCCCCGATGGCGAAAATGGCGATTGGGGCTTTTTTGCAGAAAAGCGCGTCTAGATTTGCACGGACGCTTTTCCACAAAAAGTGCTTTTGCGGAAAAGCATCCTGCCAATCTAGATGCTCTGTTCCGAAAATGCTTTTAATGGAAAACTTTTCTGTTAAAAGCATTTCCGGAAAATCATGCCAGTTTAGACACAGCCTTAGGTCCAAGAGGACTGGAGAAAAGCAGATGCAGAACCTCTCTTTGAACAGGGAACAAAGATACCCTGAGGAATTCTAGGTAGTCGGCCCAACTCGGGTATCCAGAGAGAAACGGAAGAAAGGATTAAAGATGCCGTGTCAGAGCCTGGAGGAGCTATTCGGGTTAGGAGGACTAGCCTGCATGGATTGGTCCTGAACAAACCATGTCAAAACAGTCTAGGTTCCTCCGTGGACAGGGTATGTGAAATTGAGCAAGGCTTCTGACACAGCCCCCCAAAACATCTGCCCCAGCAAACTGAGGTCTAGCTGAGAGACTAGAAGGAGGGTGCACAGCTGAGTGAAAGCCCCGACTCAAAGAGCAGCGACAAGGGTCTCGTGGCACACCGAGGGGATGTCTCGGGGTGGTCCCTCGGGAGGTGCCTGGGCCCGGTACTAGTTTCACTACCAGCTCAGTTAGCGCCTGCTTGTAAAATCGGCGGAGGACACCTCGCTGGGCGGGGCTACCAGCACGGCTGAGGACAGATTGGAAATCATAATGAGCTTGTTGAACTGGAGACTTGGCCAACAAGACGCAATCCAGTACACACACATGGGACAAGCTGCACTTAGGAAGGAAAACTCAAATGTCCTCAGACAAAGTGGGGCTCGCGGGGCAGGAGGCAGGACTGCAGGAAGCGGGGGGCTAACCCGGGTCACATGCTGACTGGGAACGAACAGCGCCATGCTGCTGGGAGAAAGGGAAATGTCATTCTAAGGTGCACTAGCGCAGAGCACCATGTCTGGAGTATTGGACATTAGGAAAAAACTTCTTTAACTGCCCTTAGTTTTTTCCTAATGTCCAACCTAAACCTCCCTTGCTGCAGTTTAAGCCCGTTGCTTAAGTCCTATCCTCAGAGGCCAAGGAGAAAATTTTTTCTCCCTCCTCTTTGTGACACCCTTTTAGATACTTTAAAACGGCTCTCATGTCCCCTGTCAATCTTCTCCTTTCCAAACTAAACAAGGTCAGTTCTTTCGGCCTTCCCTCATAGCTCATATTCTCCAGACCTTTCATCATTCTTGTTGCTCTTCTCTGGACCCTCTCCAATTTCTCCACATCTTCCTTGAAATGTGGTGCCCAGAACCGGACACAAGAGGGCTGTGTCTAGACTGGCCAGTTTTCCAGAAAATCAGCCAGTTTTCCAGAAAATCAGCCAGTTTTCCAGAAAAACTTGCCAGCTGTCTACACTGGCCACTTGAATTTCCGCAAAAGCCCTGACTTCCTACTGTAAGAAATCAGTGCTTTTTGTGGAAATACTATGCTGCTCCCGTTCAGGCAAAAGTCCCTTTTGCACAAAACTTTTGCACAAAAGGGCCAGTGTAGACAGCTGAGATTTGTTTTCCGCCAAAAAGCCCCAATCGCGCAAATGGCGATCGGGGCTTTTTTGCGGAAAAGCGCGTCTAGATTGGCCACGGACGCTTTTCCACAAAAAGTGCTTTTGCGGAAAAGCATCCATGCCAATCTAAACGCTCTTTTCCGAAAATGCTTTTAATGGAAAAACTTTTCTGTTAAAAGCATTTCCGGAAAATCATGCCAGTCTAGATGTAGCTGGAGAGGTTTAGGTTGGACATTAGGAAAAAAACTAATGGCAATTAGGAAGTTTTTTCCTAATGTCCAATACTCCAACTCAGGCCAAATCAGCACAGAGCAGAGCGGAAGAATGACTTCTCATGTCTTGCTCACACACTCCTGGGAATGGAGTGTGGTCAGGAAGACCACATGGAGAAGCGTCAGTGACCCTCCTCTGTGTTACATCCCTGACGTATCTGAAGACTCTCATTAGGTGTCCCCTGAAGACTAAACATGCCCAATTCGGTCAATCTTTCTTCATAGGTTTGTTCTTCTAAACCAAGGATCGGTTTTGCCGCTGACCTCTGGCCTGGCTCCAGTTTGGTCCTGCCGTGAGGGCAGGGGACTGGACTCTGACCTCTCGAGGTTCCTTCCAGCTCTAGTGTTCTAGGGTTCTGTGTCCCGACAGCAGGACGAGAAGCAATGGGCTTATCTGCAGCCAGGGTGAGTTCGGTGAGAGGTCAGGAGAAGCCCTACGGTGGCGAAGCACTGAACAGGGGACCTCGGGACATGACTCCCCAGCATGGAGGTTTGAAAGACCAGCCTGGACTCTCATCGGGGATGGTCGAGGAATGCTTGGCCCTGCCTCACTGCAGGGGTGGAGTAGGCGACCTCCTGAGACCCCTCCCAACCCGGCACTTCTGTCATTCCCTCTTCCCAGGCTCTGGGGTCGAGAAGACAGGACCTCTGCCATGGACACGTCTCTCTTCTTGGGCCACAGACCACCCACAGAATCTACCGCCTGTGGCCCAGAACTAGGCTCTGGCCAGATTGGGGGGCCCACGGGTGGTGCTCAGGGCCTGCAGCCCAGGGGTCCCAGTGTGATTGCTGGGTGGGGCCTTAGGGCACAGGAAGGGCCGTGAGAACTTTGCACCCCACCCAGCCCCAGGCTCTGCACACAGCGGCGTGGGACAGGGGCTCAGTGGAGAACATGGCAGATCCCAGGTGGCTCCACCCCTGCCCCGTGCAGAATCTCTGAGATCCAGCAGGACACGTGGCCTCCCGGCTGAGCGCCTTGGCCCAGAAGGTACTGGGAGGAGCGTGTCCCGTGCTTGGGATTAAACGGAGCTCTGGGCCCTGAGCCCCACCCCAGCTACAAGACTAGTCCCCTCCCCACCCCCACAGCTGCCTCCGGACCTCCAAGATGTTCTGCAGCTCCACAAGGTCGGGCTTCTCATCCTTACACATCAGGGCCTTCAGCATCCCGTCCATGGCTTCCAGGGTCTGCACGCAGAGCAGAGAGGGTGCCAGAGCAGGGACATTACCCAGCCAGGTGCTGAACCAGAGCCTGGCGAGACACCCCCCGGCCATGGCAGCCCCGGGGATCCCAGCTCACCCAGTCCCTGTACCCGCAGGGGGCCTGCGGCAGACTCCTCCGGCCCCACCTGCCTTTGCTGTCCCCAGGGAGAAGCTGTGGCCGCTGCCCACTGGAAGTGTCAGACTGGCCTCCATAGTTGGAGCAGGAGGAGAGATTTCCAGCCAAGCTTCGGTTCCCCCTGGCCCAGGCGCATCTGATGCTGCCCATCCCAGGCCAGTGCCCCAGGTACACATGGGGGGATCAATGTGCTTGTGAAGGGAGTGTCTGTTCCCACTACTTGCTGGTGCACGTAAAGGATAAATGCCTACTACTGCTGCCCTAGGAGGGAGCTGCTCCTTTCTCTCCGGCGGTGAAGTCCTGCCGACGAGCTGTGATCAGTACTCGCTTGTGCCAGTGCCAGGTAACCCAGCGGGCAGGCACACCAGCAACTGGCAGGATCCCCATGCGGTTTGGGAGGCTCCACACAGCCACTTGGGGCTTACCTGGGTGTACAGATCAGCCTCGGCGCCCTGCATGGTCTCTGCTGGAGGCAGGGAGAACACGCTGGAGAAGCAGACGGCGAGCAGGCTGCCTTGGTCCAGACCCTGCAGCGGAGGCTTCACTTTGCTAAGAGAAGAGACACTGTGGACTGGAGGGCAGAGGAGGGACTGATGCTCCAATGCTGAGGTCTCCGGCTCCCCGGGCGTGGAAACAGACCTACGGGGTCCCAGGGGAGGGGCCGGAGGAGGGAGCTGGTGCTGCCTCCTCTCACACCAGCAGGGCAGGGTCCGGGCAGGAATCCAGCCCTACACCCAGCTCAGGGCTCGCAGCCCGCTGGACAGGGCACTCAGCTGGGCGGGGCAGGGGGCAGCCCAGCTGGCATTAACCCCTTCATCTCCATAGCCAGAGCATGGCCCTGAGCTGCTCCAGCACCTGCCCTGCCCTCCCCTCCCAGTCCGGGGGCACCTGTCCAGCCACCAGCCCATCTCCAGCCCACACCCTCCGGATGCCTGGCAAAGGCAGAGCAGGGCGCCAGCGGCACCGAACACAGGCAGTGCCACCTCCCAGGGCTCAGCCTGCCCAGCCTCTCAGCCACAGGGCTGCCAGCATGACACAGCTGGCACAAACGGCAGCGACCCCAGTTCTGCTCCAGCTGCCCCTCCGGCCCCAGAGCCATCGCTTAGGGGTCCCAAAGGTCCTCCCCCTTCCCCCATCGTCAGGGGCCACTTGATGAGGCCAAGCTCCGAAGGGTCCTCTACCACCAACCCCCTGGTGCCGGCGACAGTCTCCAGTGCCCGAGGGCAGGGAAGCTAGTGGGGAGCAGACAGCTCCAGCAGGACAGAGGGGGGATGCCCTAGAGAACTGGCCGCGGCAAAGAGGCTGGTGCATCTGGCTGCCCTGGGGCCGGGTGGGGCGGGTACCTCAGCTCCATGAGGGTGAGCATTGCTTGCTGGCGCACCCTCCCTGTCAGGGCGTTGACGGGCTCGTGATGAATCAGCATCTGGGGACACAGCGTGGGGAAATGGCAGGCGGGCTCCATGCTCCAACAGGCCCTGCCTGTGACATGTGGGCTCAGCAGCCCGGTCGTCCTCCTGCCGGCTTGATGGCGTGCAGAGCCCCAGCCGGGCAGTGCAAGACAGAGACAGGGCCCCCCGCATACACGCCAGCGCACTGCATTGGCTCCGTCAGCATCAGCACCCAGAGACTACCCCTAGATCGGGCCCCTTGTGCCAGGTGCTCAGTGAGGGCCAGTCCTGTCCCACAGAGCACACTAGATGAGGCCTAGCAGGGAAACTGAGGCACGGAGGAAGATGGGACGAGCCCAGGGTCTCCCTGCAGAACTGGGAGTCGGGTCCAGGTGAGCTGAGCCCCAGGGAAGGGAGCTAAGCCCCGGGAAGCTCTCTGCAGCGTGGGGGGCAAAGTGTTCCCAGCTCTATGGAGCAGATGGTGCTAGTCCCCGAGCGCTGCGTGGGGCTCTGAGCAGGGGGCCGGTGGCGTGGAAAGCTGGCGCAGGGGGACGCTGTCCATTTCCCTAGAGCCACTGGGCGGTTCTGTGTCTGGGAGCAGAAGGCAGTCCCAGCCGGGGGCTCTAACCGGAAGACACGGCTGCCATGGTAACCGGCTGCATGTGAGCTCCTCGTGCGACACGGGGCCCACAAGGCTAATGCTGCCCTGGGGCGTGTGACCAGGGGGCTGCAGTTGCTCTAGAGAGGTTAGCTCCCCTCTGCATTCGACCCGGGGGCGGCAGCTGCACCCACCACACCAGGCAAGGAGGGTGCTGGCCAGTTGGAGGCAGAGGCAGGAGAGCGATCAAAGGGCAGGGACGTGGTGCAGCGTGAGAGCCTGGAGGAGCCCGTCCATGCAGCTGCTGCAGAGACTAGATCCCGCTCTGCCAGCGGCAGCAGGCACCTGGCCCCAGGCTCTCCTGTGCCACAGGCCAAGGTCTGACCCGGCCCAGTGGCTGGCAGAGGTGGCCACAGAGCCCGCCCAGTGCCCCACGCGGGTGTTGGACTCGCCTTTATCCGCTCCACAAGCAGAGCTTTGCTGATAAACGCATCCAGGTTCCCCTCCGGGCTCTGGGCGCTGACGGCTCTGCTGAGGGTGCTGACACAATTCAGAAACATCAGTTTCTCGGCCTCATCCTGCGTCCCGCAGAGATTAGACACAAGCGGGCAGGTTAGCGTGGCACGGAGCCCCCGGGGCAGAGAGGCCAGGAAGCTTCCTCCCCACGCAGCTCAGGCTTTGACGTGCCGAGTGCGGGGAAAGGCGTTTCCTCTGGCCTCAGGAGCGACTGTCTGGGGAAGGCAGGGCGGCTCCGTGTGGAACCAGACCAGGGCCGGTGGCCAATGGCGAACTTCAGCAGGTGCACAGCCAAACTGGGGGCCCTGGGGAGTGGGAGGAACATCTGGATGTGACACCCCGACACCCCAATATTCACCACTCTCAGGCAATTGCCATCGGTTCAGTAGAGAGTAGGGCTTATAAGGTGTCGTTCTCAAAGCCTTTATCCGCTAGACATCCATGTCTCGTTGGGCTGTGGGTGTTGTCGCTGCATGTGAAGTTATGTACGTTGTGACGTTCAACAGGGCCTCAGGGACAACAATTAAAGAAGCCAAACAATGTCTTCTCGAGACAACGCACAGGCCCTAGGTTACCCCTGGAATGGCCAGCCATGGAAACCTCGCCAAGGCAGCACTGCACCTTGGCAACTGTTTGACCCAGGCCACAGCAAAAGAGCTTTCAGCCAGCGGGAAGAGGAGATACAAGGGGAACAACGAAATGGAGGGGGCTTACTCTCCCTGCAACAAGATACTGGGAAATACCTGAGGGACAAAGAGTAAACTATAGTCCCAGGCTAGAGAGAGGCCTCACTTGTGTAACCCTAAACCCTAACTCTAAGGAAATCCAAGCTGCAAAGCCAATCTAGCTTGTGCCTCTCAACCTTTTTATCACCCAGAGTGCGAATTTGCTAATGCAGGGCTACTCAACTTTGGAAGCTCTGGGGGCCACAGTGATACTCAGCATATGCCGAGGGCCACTACTTAAGTGTGGTTGCATGTACATGCAAATATATATGCAAATAGTTTCTTTCACACTGACGGGCATGTATACAAAGATTAAAGGCAAGGCTACACAACACGCAGGCCCCATTTAAGTCAGTCCTGCTGATATTAATAAAATGCAGCATTTACCCGATTTCCACCCATATGACAGCACTTGTAATGAGCAAAGATAGTCCAGGAATTTAATTACTAAACCGCATCTCAACAGAAGACCATTCTATTGACTGCTTTTTTGTTTTGGCTCCCATCCATGGGCTGCATGTTGAGCCCCATGTAAACCCCAAACCACACTGTGGGCCACAAACAAACAAGCCATGAGCCACATGCGGCCCGTGGGCCCCGTGTTGAGTAGCCCTGTGCTAATGTACACCCTATCTATCTAATGGGATAGCTTCATTTGTGGGTTTTATTTATTTACTAAGTAACTTGCTTTGTTCTGTTTGCTATCCCTCATACACATGTAAAATTGATCCTGTGTAGGTTAAACTTAATTCTTGTTTATACCATAACCCAGTTTGCCCCTTTCCTCACTTACTAATTTCACAAAGAGCTGTGCATACCACTCTCCACATTGAGGGAGGGGGTGAATTTCATAAAGCCGTTGGTTCTGTACTCCAAAGGCCAGATCCTGGGACAAGCCCCCTAACCTGAGTCTTCCAGGATGGATCTCTACTGTGTCTTTCTTCCCTGTCTGTGTGTATGGCTGGAAGAAGCTTGTGAGCCCAGCCCAGCAAGACAGGGAGGGTGAAAAGCCCCCGATAGGCTCAGAGTATTCCAGGACATCAGGTGGAAGTTAGACACATGCAAGCGGGAAATGTCCATTTAAACAGTGAAAGTAACAAATCAGTGGGGAAGTGTCCCAGGGCAAGGGGGGTGCCCATTGGTGAGCCGAGGTGGGATGTTTTTAAGATGCTCTAGTATAAACCTTTGGGGGTGGGTCTCTGGGCTGTGTTACCCCGGAGGTCACAGTGGTCCACTTTGGCCTTGGACTCCCTGCCCCATGTGGAGAAGAGTGGCTAGCACGTATGGAGGGCCAGGTCAGAGGAGGGCTCTTGGTACCTGCTCATTGACCTGGAGAAAAGCGTCAATGTAGTCCAGGGCCTCTTTCTCCTCCAAGTCTGGTTCCAGAAAGCAGGGGCGGTTGGGAGGGGCTGGTGAATCTGATAGAAGACAGAGCTGGTGGTAATGCTACAGGCAGGGATCTTAGACCTTTGCCCCCAGCTCCCACGCCAGCAGTGTAGAGGCCCTGAAGCACAGCACAGTGATCCCTGGCCTCCTGAGCTCTTTCCTGCCCAGCCCAGCAAAGATCGAGTCAGAACTCTAGCCCCCAGCGGCCACCCCTCTTCCCCACGCACGCTGGGAATTTGGAGAGCACCGCCCCTGGCTGAAGGGATGATGTCAGGCCATGAGCGGTGTCCCTGCTCTCCGGGCCATGGCTGGAGGGGGCAGAGGGGAGAGCTGTCCAGTCTGTGTGGGATGCGGGGTCCAGGGCAATTAATCGACAGGCCCTCTGCCCCCTCCAGCCATGGCCCAGAGAGAGGGACCCCTCTGCTTGTTCTGCCTGCCTCTCCGGCCATGGGCAGCCAGAGCCATCGGGCGTAAGCGGGCAGGCACTGGGCACATCAGCCACCCCCCTCAGGGAGCCAGCCTGAGCATGAGATGCCCTGCACTGCCACGTGTGGCCCTGCAAAGGAGCCAGCAGCATCAGAGGGCATCTCTTGCTCAGGCCGGCTCCTGGCAATCCCGGGCTTTAGCAACCACCGTGCCCCGAGCAACCCGCCGACCTGCCGCCTGACGGGCCTGTCTCCACCTGCCCCAGTCAGCTCTCACAGCTGCAGCTGCTGCCAGCCGGAGGGCCTCCCCTCCGCTGGGTTTGCCTGTCTCCATCTCATGGCAGGCCAGAGCCCTGCAAGGCTACGGAGTCGTCTCCTCCAGGGGACCCCAACCCTGGAGGGGCCAAGCCCCACCACCATGCAGCTCCCTCCCCCACCCAGCTGGCCCCCACTCACCTGCACAGACGGGCTGGAGCACACACAGCTCCTGCTGCTGCGGGAGGTGCCTCTGCCGACTCTTCCAGGGGGGAGCTTTGGTCTCCTCCCAGGCAGGGATGGGCTTCGAGGAGCCCTGGGGTGCTTCCTCCATCATCCTGCAAAGAAGCCAGGACCAGACATTGCTGGTGGGGGAGGGGAGGCTGTGCAGTGGGGCCAGCCGGGCTAGGTCTGTTCCACCAGCACCTCCAAGTGCCAGCTGCGACCAGGGCCCTGCTGCACTCGGTCCCTGGCCACAGGGCTCACGCGCTAGCCAGCCCAGCCAGCAGGGAAACAAGTAGACAGACATGCTCAGAGTCACCCAGCCCCTCAGCCGTACAGGCAGGGTTAGAACCCAGGTCGCCAGGCTCCCAGGTCACCCCCAGCCCAGGGCAAAGAGCTCCCCACTGGGTCACAAGCTGCACACCAGAGAAGCTGGTCCCACCCCGCCAGGACTCTTCCTGCCCAGGGAAATTACCCTGATCCCTCCCCCCAGGAATACGGGGCGGTGGCAGCCCCCAGGAGGGGGTGCTGGGGCAGGCGGGCTGTGAGCAGCAGGAGTTGTGGAGCTAGAAAGTGACTGTGTGTGGGGTTCCCCGTGGAGGAGGCTGGAGCGCTGGGGTGGGGCTGGGGAGCTGCGGCTAGCCGGCCAGCAGAGAGGAGGAGCAGCAGGTTGGCTCTGGAGGGCCCGGGGGCTGCCTGCCAGGCTAGGAAGGGCGCGGCCGGGAGCCAGCTCCAAACGCTCTGCAGGGCCGGGGGATTCAGAGCCAAACACCAGTCTGGCTCTGAATTCACAGCTCCCCTCCCAAGCAGCTGAGGCTCCAGCGCCGAGAAATGACAGAGCCGGAAGCTCCCCAACTCATGCTCCCAACTTACTGGGCAGGAGCCAGGATCAGGGCCACTTCTGGGTCTGGGTATTCCCCAGCCGCCTTCTGGCAGGCTGTTGTCTAGCCTCTCCCCAGCTCGCTGAGGCCCAGAGCAACTCACCACATCTCATGCCGAGGTCTGAAAGCAGGGCCGGGCACTGACCACTGCTCTGCTGGGCCCCTACCAGACGGTGCCACCTGCCCACGCCCTGCCAAGTCCTCCTCCTCCGTGCTGCCTGGCACAGCCGTGGCCACCCTGGACTCCATCCTGTGCTCACGCCAGCGGTGCAGGGACGGCCCCGTGTGCTTGGCAAGGCGAGGGAAAAGCAGGGGCAACAGAAGAGTCTCCGGCGTGGAGCCAGGCGTGGGCAGAAGCTGCAGTGTAAACGGGCAACCCACTTTCTGCAGCCGGTGACGGAGCTGAACGGGCTGGCTCAGCATTCCCCAGCCACACGTGCCAGCGCCAGGCCTGGCAGTGAGGCGGCAGGGCTGTGCCAGCCAGCCGGCGCAGTGTCACAATGGGCAGGCGAGTCACAGGCCAGCCGGGGCGTGACTCACCAGACACCTGGGCAGCCTGATGCCCGGAGACGTGGTGGTGGCCAGAAGTGGAGGTGGCTTCCAAAAAGAACTGGATCAGCCCATGGGGGAGAAGTCAATCCAACGTTGTTAGCCAGCCCCTGGCTCCAGGTGTCCATATGTCCCTGAATGCCAGAAGCTGGGAGAAAAGAGCTCCATCGATAACCAACGCCCTGATGGCCGTGTTCTGGGCAAGTCTTCTGCAGTGCTGGCCACGTCAGAGACGGGATAGTGGGCGAGATGGGCCGTGGTTATCCCAATGGCAATAGAGATCATTCCTAATAATATTAAAGACACTGTGCCGTGCTGGTGGCATGGCTGACTCCCCTCTGCTTTTTCTGTCTTCCCTCCTGTGTCTCAGCTGGAAGGAACCGCCCCCGGCACGACTCCTCCAGCTCCCTTAGCAGTGGGAAAGGAGAAAACTCCCGAGTGCTCCCGCAAGGCTCTCTCAGTGCGCAAGGAGGGAGCGCGTGAGGGAGATTCCTTGCAGCAAAGCCACGGCGGCCTCCGAGGTCGCCCCTGCCCCGCAGCATCTTCCCAGCTCGTTGTCATGGGCGCTCTGCGCGGTCACCGCTTCCTTACCGCCGTGGGCCAATTAGCTGCGACAGGCCTTGTGATGTCATGCCACGCCCACCCCTGCCACGCCCACCCCTGCCCCAGATAGCCCTGCCCCGGACAGCCCCTTTGGATGTGTGGGCTGCTCCCCTGTCTCAGCCCCTGTCCCCCCCCCCCCCCCGAGTCACTAGGGCTGGGCTTCAGGCAGGCGAGACGTGAAGACACCCCAAGGCCAAGCAAACGGTTAAAATGAAGCTTGGTGCCCTTGTCAGAAATACGGGATCGGCCCCCCCCATCAGGGTCTATCACCTGTGAATTAATGAAGCACTGAAGCAGATCCCCCCCCTCCCCGTAGGTGCAATAAAGAGAGAGGAGGCGATGTTCAGGTGCAAACAAGGGGGGAGCTATTCAAGGACTGATTAGAAAGGAGGGAGAAATGGGGAAGAGAACCGGACACAGACATAACCAACATCGGACAAAACAGGACAGTGACGGCAACAAACGGGCCGGAAGCCCAGACTCACTAAGTCAAAGCCTTTGGCTCTGTGATTAAAATGGCAAGCAAACCCCAAGTACAGGGCCCGTTCTGGCCTGAGGACCTGGCAATGGCGCTGGGGGAGGCACCGGGACCTGCTACCCTCAGGCTGAATTAGGGCCCTTGGGGCAGAGCGCTGCGGAGTCCCATAACGTCCGGCCCGGACTGGTGGGTGAAAGGAGTCGCAGGCTGGTGATAATACAAGCAGGCGGTGTGCGGGTGAGACCAGTAAAACCCCCCTTCTTCCTCTGCTGCAGGCCCGGCTGGGGTTGTCCCTCCTTGTCAGGTGGTAGAGCAGACGGGCCCAGGCACGACTGCCACTGTGGCCGAGAGCCCTGAGGCTGAGTCCTGATAAAGCCACAAGGGTGGGAAAAGTCTGAGAACAGGACCCTCGTGACGCTTGCAGGGACGTCCGGGTTAGGTTGGTCTCTGAGTGGTCAGTGCCTGAGGAGATCGGAGCTTTGCGGCCAGGGAGGTTCCTGAGGGAGTTTGGAGGGGGAGCTGGAAGGGGTGAGGTACCTGTGCCTTTCTTTAACACTTTTAAACTAAACTAAAACCCAAACTTCCTGATTTAAATAAAAAACCCCATCAATAACCTAATTAGCTGTAGGGGAGAATGCAGGCAGAAGCCCAGCTGCAGAGTGGCTGTCACGTTGCTGAATTGGAGGGAAGCAGCCAGATCGCTGCTGCACCCCTAGGTGGGGGTGTTGGCCCCAGAAATTGGTGTGGGGGGAGCCATGTGGGGTATTGAATGGGAACTTATTGTTTGTTAATCGTATGTACACTATTTATGTGAGTGTATAATGTCTGTGTGTGTAGGTAGGAAACTGTAATCTGTGTGGAAGCTGAATATTTCTGTGAATGTGGCTAAGCATGGCTATGGACAGGCTGAGTAGCAAAGCCCTGTGGGACAATGGCTCTCAATAGGCTATGGACACACCCAAAGAATGGGATTTGTCACCTGAGGGCAGCCAGCAGGAAACATAGAGATTGGCCTATGACCAGGTGACTTGCTGCATGCAAGAAGAGGCCAGGACGGAGTATAAAGAGGCCATGTGGTCGATGCCATTTTGTTCTCAGCTCAGCACTTCATCCCAGAGGCAGCACTGCAGGGATTGAAGAGCCCGGAAGACCTGGGAACCCATCCTGATCGTAGGATGTGCAATAAGGACTTTTAACCAGCAGCTGCAACATCTCTGCTAGAGCCTGCATCGAGAACTGGGAGATTCGGTGCATGTAACGTACTGTACTTTAATAACCTTACTCTCAACACCAAAAATCAAATTTAGACAGCGTGGGGTCCTGATCCCAAAGCTCAATTGACCAAGATCTGTGGATCCTGCCGACTACGCCACTGTGACGGACCAGGCCGTGTCTGGGCACAGCTTAGGGCGTCCGCTCAGGGCGAATTGCTCAAATCCGGGGCTCTTTACAGTCCCCCTGACTGGCGACCTCTCCACACAGGCCACAAACCAGTCTCACAGAGCGCTTCAGCTGCCTGCCTGAAGCCTCACGAGCAAAACCCCTCCGACGCCCCAGCAATATCCGTGCCCCAGATGGCCCCGGGCCTATACACAGGTGGGGGGTCCTAGCACCCAATCCCACCTACCCCGAACAAGTTCTGTCCGGTTCCAAGAAACCAGCCACAGATCCCTGGTCAATTTACCCTCTGGACCTTACCCACAAATCACGCTGGGCCAATCCTTTAGAATCTATATCTAAAGGTTTATTATTACAGGAAAGAAAAGCCTGAGAGTAAGGTTATTAAAGTACAGTACGTTACATGCACCGAATCTCCCAGTTCTCGATGCAGGCTCTAGCAGAGATGTTGCAGCTGCTGGTTAAAAGTCCTTATTGCACATCCTACGATCAGGATGGGTTCCCAGGTCTTCCGGGCTCTTCAATCCCTGCAATGCTGCCTCTGGGATGAAGTGCTGAGCTGAGAACAAAATGGCATCGACCACATGGCCTCTTTATACTCCGTCCTGGCCTCTTCTTGCATGCAGCAAGTCACCTGGTCAGAGGCCAATCTCTATGTTTCCTGCTGGCTGCCCTCAGGTGACAAATCCCATTCTTTGGGTGTGTCCATAGCCTATTGAGAGCCATTGTTCCACAGGGCTTTGCTACTCAGCCTGCCCATAGCCATGCTTAGCCACATTCACAGAAATATTCAGCTTCCACACAGATTACAGTTTCCTACCTACACACATAGACATTATACACTCACATAAATAGTGTACATACGATTAACAAACAATAAGTTCCCATTCAATACCCCACATGGCTCCCCCCACACCAATTTCTGGGGCCAACACCCCCACCTAGGGGTGCAGCAGCGATCTGGCTGCTTCCCTCCAATTCAGCAACGTGACAGTGGCACTGGGGGCTATCCTGTTTATTGCAATCAGTGTAGCATGTATAGCCGTGACACAGCCTCAAGACCTCCCTGGCACATTGTGCCACCCTTGGATTCTGGAGCTGTACAAACTGAGGCCCTCTGCCTCCCCCTCACTGCCTCCCCTCCACCCACGTGTCTCGGTGCTCTCCAGTACAGACTAAACTTTTTCCCACAAAATAAGAACTAGGGGTCACCCAATGAAATGAATAGACTGCAAGTTTAAAACAAACACAAGGACGTTTTTCTTCACGCAATGCACAGTCAACCTGTGGAACTCCTTGCCAAAGGATGTGGTGAAGGTGAGGACTTTAACAGGGTTCAAAAAAGAGCTAGATGGATTCATGTAGGTTAAGTCCATCCAGGGCTGGCCTTACCCCGAGGAGAACTGAGGCAGCCACCTCAGGTGCCAGACTGTGGGGGGGCACCATTAGGACCCAGAGTGTAGAAAATTGTGTCTGCTTAGTGCAGCAAGGAGACATGGGGGTGTCAGGTGAGCTCCCCAGCTCAGGTGCCAATATGTTGTGGGCCCTGAGTCCATCAATGGCTATTAGCCAGGGTGGGTAGGAATGGTGTCTCGAGCCTCTGTCAGAGGCTGGAAAGGGATGACAGGAAAGGAATCACTCGATTCCCTGTTCTGTTCACTCCTACTGGCATTGGCCACTGCGGGCAGACAGGACACTGGGCCGGATGGGCCTTTGGTCTGACCCCGTCTGGCCGCTCTGATGTTCTAATATGGATTCCTACGTTAAACGGTCACAGACTCCATCTTAGTTGCCCCAGTTACTGATTTAAATACCATCAGATTATTATATTTTAATGTTGTAGAACAATCAACTTACACACACAAAATTGCCTAACAAGGTGTGACGTAGCGTTGGTACCTTGCTGGTTGCTAGGCTTGGGCTGTAGGTGACCCCCCCGCCCCCCCGGTACCACGGCCCAGCAGAGTAGCTGATGGGTCAGGTAGGTAACCTGTTCTACTGGTTACCTCCCAGGGAGAGGAACAAAGGGAGGAAGGTGGAGGGCAGGGCTGGAAGTGGGGCAGTTTCTGTCTGGGAGCATGGAGGAAGCAGCCTAAGCAAGGGGCTGGGATTTAGGGGCCCAGTCTCCCCCATCTCAAGGGGGGCTAGGCCTGCCCTGTAACCAGATTATATCTGTGCTGGAGAAGCAATAAACTCCCTCTATTCTACTGGCTGGTGGAGTCTGTTCGTGCCACTATGGGGGGTGCAGGAGTCAGGGAAACCCCAACACGCCGTCACACAAGGTACAGAGCACAGAGCCCCCTAATGCCAGGCCAGGAGAAAAAGAGTACCCAGTGCATGGAGCGTGGGGCCCCCTAACACCACGGTGGAAGATAACGTGTGCATGGGGCACGGGGCATGGCACCCGCTAATGCCAGGCCTGGAGATGGGGTGTGCACAGGGCAAGGTGTGTGGTGTCCCCTAACACCAGGCTGGGAAACAGGGTGTGTGGGGGGCATGGAGCATTGCACCCTCTAATGCTAGGCTAAGAGACGGCATGTAGGGGACCCTGTGCTCCATGCCTCACCTGACACAAGGCTGGGGGGCTGGGAGATGGGAGGTGTGGGGTACAGAGCTAAGTGCACCCTAATCTTAGGCTAGGATTTGGGGGTGCATTGCTTTGGCATTTGTTGACAAGGGTGTGACATAGTGGGGGTACCTGGCTGGTTTCTATGCTGCTGGCTCTGGGGTAACCCCCACTGGCTGCCGTGGGTACCACGACCCAGCAAAACAGGATGAGTCACTATGCAAAGGGACCTCTCAACCAGTATGGCCAGACACCCCCCATGGAGAGGAACAAAGGAAGGTGGATGCTGCCCTGGCTGGGGGGCAGGGTTGGAAGAGGGTTAGTTAGTTGCTGTCTGGGAGCATGGAGGAGACAGCCTAGGGAAAGGGGCTGGAGTTTAGGGGCCCGGTCTCTCCCCCATCTCAAGGGGGCCTGAGGCATCCTAGCCCAGCTCTGTGACCAGATTCCATCTGTGCTGTGCTGTATCCTGGAGAGGCAATAAACTTCCTCTATTCCACCGGCTGGTGCAGTCTGTTTGTGCCATTTCGGGTGCAGGAGACGGGGGACCCCCAACGCGCCGTCACAAAGGGAAACAGACGATTAGGGTGGCAGAGACCTCAGGAAGTCATTTAGTCCAACCCCCTGCTAAATGTACGACCGACCTCAAGTAAATCACCCCAGCCAGGGATTGACCTTAAAAATCTCTAGGGAAGGAGCTTCCACTCCCTCCCTAGGGAACCCAGCCCAGAGCTTCCCACCCGCCTCGGGAAATCGTTTTTCTGAATATCCAACTCAGACCTCCCCCACTGTAACTTGAGCCCATCGCTCCTCATTCTGTCACCTGGCACCACTGACAACAGCCTCTCTCCATCCTCCTCAGGTATCTCCCTCACGCTTCCCTTCCGCAGATCCCTCAGCCTATCCTCGGAGGACATGTGTTTTCAATGCCCTGCGCTGGACTTCCTCCAATTTGTCCCCATCCTTTCTGTAGTGGGGACACAATACTCCAGATGTGGCCTCCCCAGTGCTGAATAAAGGGGAATAATTGCTTCCCTAGATCTGCTGGCAATGCTCCTCCTAATTCACTCCAATAAGCCGTTCGCCTTCTTGGCTGCAAGAGCAAACTGCCTCATCTCCAGCTTCTCCTCCACTGTAATTCCAGGGTCCTTTGCTGCTGCTTAGCCAGTTGGTCCCCAGCCTGTAGGACTCTGCACTTGTCCTTGTTGAACCTCATCCGATTTCTTTTGGCCCAGCCCTCTGACGGAGAATTTAATCCGAGGGTTCGGATGGGGGCCCAAAACCCCTACCAAATCAATTCCAGACACCCTTCTTAAGCAACCAGCTTTATTCAGGAATGCATTCCAGGGCAAAAACCTCCAGGATACTCAGGAGAAAAAAAAGTTTCTGCAAAGTTTCTGCAAAGTTTCTGCAAATGCCCAAACAAAAGGCAAGGTCTTTTGTACTTTCTTACATGGTAATTATCCCCCTTTTACTGACCACTTACAATTGCATGCATATACAGGTTATGCCCCTTTGCACCAAATTCCCTCCAATCATCATTTGTCCCCTCACTGTCATTTTGCAGGCCTTATAACAGGTTTAAACCAGTTTTACCTGTCCCCTCCTTTTGTATACCTGTGCTCAAGCACGTACCTCTTTACAAAGACCAGACTTTAACAGCAGGGGTCATATTGACAAAAGTTAAGTTTATCCTTCATTCCCCCCTTTGATCCACTTGTGGATCACAATTAATCTGAAGCATCCTTTCCCATTTATTCTCAAACGTGCAAGTGTCTTTGTAGTCTTTCTTGGGAGGGTTCTGTACATTTAGCAGAAGCATCTGTTGTACTTTGCTTTCTGCTACATTTTCTATCTTTTGTAAGCACCTTTTAATACAGCATAAGGCTAGCTGTATCATTATGTATATAGAGCATATTAAGACAAGGAACATTAATATTCCTCCCACCACTTTTTTCATGAGTTCGCTTAACTCTATTCCCAACCAATTCAAAGGATTTCAGTCTTGCAACTGCTCTCTAAATGTTTTTGTCTGGACAGACAATGTTTGGATTTCCTTTATCCTTGTGGTTAGGTTTGAACTTACATCAGAAACTTTAACACAACACTCTGGGCCTATTAATCCACATACCCCTTCTTGAGCTGCTAGTAGATAGTCAAGAGCCAGTCTGTTTTGCTGGGTAAAGATTCGTAATTTATTTAAATTATCCTGTACCACACCTAATGCCCCTTCTGTGGTATTCATGAATTTTTCCATAAGCAAGGACATTGTTTTTAAATCATGATTTGTTTTTGCCTGCCCTACCCATGGAATGGTAGTTTCAGCTACTGCAAGGGCAGTTTGTTCTATCCAGTTCCATGCTTTCTCCCAAGACCCATCCCGCTTATTCCTGATATGCCCTGGTGGCAAAGTGTCAACAATTCTCATAGCTGGTGTCACAAGACCGAGGTAACAAAACCCTGAGGCATTCTGCGGAAGCCTTTTATAGGCAAATTTACCGCATATCCACCAATAATTATACATGTTTCACGAGTCAGACTGATATGTCATCATGGCTCGGTTCCCAAAGGTGGTGTTACCTTCCTTGCAAAGGTCTGTACTAGTGGCCCCTCCCCATATGGTTGTTATTTCTGGTTTGAATAGGGTGCACCAAAGGTTTGCGGTAGACATAGTGGAACCATTATGCCATACATGTGTCCCATTCAGCTTTGTTATAATGTGTGTGCAGCTTGATTTCCCGACAAAGGTGGTACCTGTAAGATTCCTACATAGGGGGCTTGTACCACTGAATGATAATTGGATGCACCCAGTCTGGTTGAACCACACAGTTTGGTCATTTTGTTCCAGTAATGCATCACTTACTAGTCCAGTTTTGTTTAACGGAAGGGCACCTATTGGGTATCCACTATGCGCACTTTGTGGTGCCCAGGCACACACCCAACAGTTAGTTTTGTTTGCGGCTCGTGCCATACCTTCTGCCAGCTGCAGAAAGGTGTTAGTACCAATACCATTCCCCCCTTGGAGCCAAATAAGGCCTATACAAAGGAGGAACAAGAGTTTAGCCATTGTGCAGGATTGTAATCCTTTCAGCACTTGCGCGGACGGAGGTTATAAGTAGAAAACCCACCGTCCTCTGACAAAATGCCGGTAGGTTCAATGGCAAGGTCGGGTGCAGATTGTTGTGGAATGTCAGCTTGACTAATAGGACCAGAAGGGATCTGGCCTGTAGTGAGAGCGTAGTGAATGAGGTCCAGGTCTTTGATTTCCGATGATGTATATCCCTCGTTCAGGAGAAGTGATTCGATTTCTTTCTCAGAAAGCGGTAGAAAGTCGTTCTCTTCTGGCTCTGGGCTGACAGGTTCAGTAGGAGGCGATATGTCGGGAGAGGCAAATTCACACAACTTCTGAGGGTCAACGGTGCGGCGCACGTGGCTTGCGTGTATCCAAGAATCTCGCTCGGCTACCTTCACAGCCGTGTTGGTAGTCAGCAAGACCTGGAAGGGACCATTCCACCTTGGAGATAGGCAGTCTTTCCTCCGGAATTCTTTTATCAGGACCCAGTTTCCTGGTTGCACATCATGGCAAGGCACATCAGTTGGGACAGGTAAGGCTTCTGCAACCTGAGAGGAGAGACTAAAAGCAATTTTAGACAGATGTATACAGTATTGAAGTAGTTCGTCATAACATTCAGACAAGTGGGAAGGATTAATTTTTCCAGGAGGCTCAAATCCAAGTAAAATTGGCCTCCCAAATAGGATTTCATGAGGGGTGAGACCATGTTTGCGGTTTGGGGTATTTCGGATATGCATGAGGGCAAGGGGCAATGCCTGTGGCCACTTGAGTCCAGTATTAGAGATAATCTTGCTTAACTTCCGTTTGATATCGAGGTTTTTCCTTTTAACATGCCCTGAACTTTGGGGATGATATGGAGTATGGAATCGTTGTTCTATGTGGAGGGCTCTACACAGATCTTGCAGGATTTTGGCCGTGAAATGGGTTCCCTTATCCGAGTCAATTTTTAAAGGGATTCCAAATCTGGGAACCACCTCAGTAGCTAATTTCTTCACCACAGTAGTGGCGTCCGCTCGGCGGCAAGGGAAAGCTTCCACCCAACCACTGAACACACATACAATAACCAGACAATACTTGAACCCACAGGAAAGGGTTAACTCTATAAAATCAATCTGCAAATATTGGAAGGGTCCATAGGCCCAAGTATGAGCACTTAGAGTAGTTTTTTCTTCACCCTGGGTAGAGAACTTTTGACAAGTAGCGCAATTGCTGTTGATTTTAGCAGCAGCTTGGTGAATCCCGGGCGCATACCAATGCTTCAGAATCTGGTCTGCTACCCCCCTTTTGTTCATATGTCCTAATCCATGGGTAATGGTAGCCAAGTGGGACACCAACGTAGAAGGAGCCACAGGTCGTCCATCTGGTGAAAGCCAAATGTTATTATCTTGAATACGACACCCAGCTTTGTACCAATTGTGTTGTTCCTTCTCAGGTGCCCTAGATTGCAACAGGGATAAATCATTTAGAGTCAGGGGAACAGAAACAGCAACCAGGATTTGAAATGGAGCTGGAGGTCCACTGGCAGCTGCATTCTTGGCTGCAAAATCTGCCCGTCTGTTTCCTACTGATATAGTATCAGTTTTATCAGTATGAGCACTGCAATGCATAATAGAAATAGCAAAAGGTAATTGAATAGCAAGCAAGAGGTCATTAACAAGGGATCCATTAGAAATAGCACTTCCCGAGGATGTTAAGAATCCTCGATGTTTCCAAATCTGACCTACAGAATGACAGATATTAAAAGTATACATTGAATCAGTATAAATGTTAACAGATTGATCAGTAGCTAAAATACAGGCACGAGTGAGAGCAATTAGTTCAGCGGCTTGTGCACTTTTTATCCCTGGAAGAGAATGAGCTTCAATTATTGCATGATCAGAAACAACAGCATACCCGCTTATAAGGTTTTCCCTTTCATCCCTTTTACATGACCCATCAGTGTAATACACTAAATTAGGATTGGACAAAGGAATGTCCCTTAGATCAGATCGTGGGGTACAAGTGAGGTCCACCAATGCTAAACAATCGTGGGGTTCCATCTCATGGGGCTCTCCATCAGTAGGGTTAGGAAAAAGGGTGGCAGGATTTAAAGTAGAACAGCGTACTATAGAGACATTCTGGGCTCCTAAAAGGGCTTTCTCATAGTTAGTCAGTCTTTGCATTGACAAATGCTGGGTCTTAGTCTTATTCAACAAAGCTTGCACTGCATGGGGTACAGCAAGTGTTAGGTGGTGACCCAATACCAGGCATTGACTTTTTTCTAATAGTACAGCAGCTGCGGCCACAGCTCTAAGACACGGGGGGAAACCCTTTGCTACTGGGTCAAGCTGAGCACTAAAATAAGCTACAGGACGAAGGCGATTTCCAAATGGCTGACATAATACTCCCGAAGCGACCTGATCCTGTTCGTGGCAAAAAAGAGTAAAGGGTTTATCATAATCAGGGAGCCCAAGAGAGGGTGGAGAGACCAAAGCAGCTTTCACTTTTTGAAAGGATTTTTCTTTCTCCTCTGTCCACGGGATGGGATCCTTCACCTTGTCACATGTCAGAGATACAAGGGGTTTTACAAGACCAGAGAAATTAGGAATCCATTGTCTGCAATAGCTAGCAGCACCTAAGAGAGACCGAACCTGTTTCTTAGTTACTGGGCGAGGGAGAGAAAGAACAGAGGTTATGCGTTTATCAGTAAGCTTTTGCCCTTCTTGGGATATGAGGTGACCCAAATATTCAACCTCTGCTTTACAGAACTGGAGCTTTGCCTTGGAGGCTTTGTGACCTCTCTTTGCTAATTCACACAGCAAATGTACAGTATCCGTTTTACATGCTTCATGATTAGGTGAGGCTATCAATAAATCATCAACATACTGAACAAGGGTAGACTCTTTTGGCAGAGAAATTGAATCAAGGTCCCTTTTTAACAGTTGTGAGAAAAGGGTGGGACTTTTAGTATACCCTTGAGGAAGTCTGGTCCAGGTCAGCTGCTCCCCTTTATAGGAAAAAGCAAACAAAAACTGTGAATCCTTATCAATGGGAATGGAGAAGAAGGCTGAACATAAATCTATGACAGAGAAACATTTAGCACCTGCAGGGATAGAGGACAATATTGTTGCTGGATTAGGAACCAATCCGTCCAGGTCACTCGGGAGCCCATCCCTGCCCTCCAGCGTCTCTACCTCTCCCCCAGCTCAATATCATCCATGAACAAATCAACCCATCCTCCAGGTCATTAAAGAAGATTGGACAAACGTGGCCCCAGGACTCTACGTGATACAGGCTGGGCATCGTCACGGAGCCCTACCGGTGGTGGATGAAGGAGCACGTTCTCCGGAGCCTGGTCCCGCTGCTGCTGCTCCTGCACGATGAGAATCTCAGCGTGTCCCAGGTGAGGCCAGAGCCTGCAGCTGAGCGCGTTACCCGTGACCAGTGACTTGTGTGCGGGGAAACGTGCGACTCCCCGCCCCCGGGGCTGGCTGGCAGGGGCAGGTGCTCAGGGCTGCGACAACCCCGTGCTCAAAATCGCTTGAAAGTTGAGTCCAGTAGCCCCCTGGTCATTCCCCCACCCCCGCCCAGAGCCATCCCTGAGCCTCTGAGCCCAACAGCCCCTGTGCAGCCAGGCTGGGGGGGGGCACCTCACCGTGCCTACGGCCCCTGTCTCCACACAGCCCACAGGCTGCGCTGGCAGGAAGAGCCCAGGCCTGGCCATGGCCCCTCCCAGGCGCAGGGCTACCCAGCCTGCAGGTGGCGCTCAAGACCCGGCGTGGCCTTGGCCAAGTGGCCAGACAGCCACGAAACGCCCAGGCTTTGCCCCCGCCCCAGCTGTCTGTGCTCACACTAGCTCTCCTGGCCCCCGTCCCTGGGGCGCCAGATGCCCCCAGCAGTAATGAATTCCTCCTCATGCCCCCTCCTCCTCCAGGCGGGGAACTGAGGCACAGAGCGACTATGGCCTAGAGCCTCCAAAGTAGGGAACGCCCATGGGAGTTGGGCACCTTAGGCCCGGGGCTTTAGCAGCTGGCCTGAGTTCGCCCAGGGCATCAGTGGCAGAGCCGGGAGCCTCGCCAGGTCCCCGGCCACACTCCAACCAGCCGCGAGCCGCCTGGGGCCAGGGGGAGCTCGGCCCACCTGGCCTCCCGGTGTGCGGGGCAACTAGGCCAGCGGGTCCCACCGCCTGTAACGTCCCGGCCCCTCCTGTGAGCTGGGACACCCTCGCCAGGGCCACGCTGTTCCTGAGGTGGCGGCGGCTCAGGGTGCTGGTCCAGAGGAAGGATGTGTGGCCAAGCTGTGACTGCCTGGTGAGGCGCCCGCGGGTCGGTCACTGCGCAGCCCTCGCAGTCATTTGCTGGGAGGCTCCTGCTGTCGCCTTCAGTTTCCTAGAGGCTGCTCCAGCCAAAGCAGGAGATTTTACCCGGCGCAGGATCCCCGGCTCCCACGCGCCAAACCCCTCGGCCCCAGCCCAGGGCCTGCGCCCCGACCCCTTTTCCAGCCAGGTTAGAGTGAGGAAGGGAGGGGGAAGTGAGGGGGGGTGGAATGAGCAAGGGGGGTTCTCAGGGAAGGGGTGGGGCCAGGGAGGGTGCTGGGTTTGCGATGGGACAGGTGGCTGCCCGGGGGGCCGTGTTTAGAGGTGACAGCTGCTTCGATGCCCAGGCTGGGGCTGCAGGGATGTGACGAGCTGTTTGTGTGCAGGGCTCAGCGCCCGGCAGCTGCACCACCGGAGCCGGGACAAGCTGGATGCCATCTGCAAGGGTGAGTGGGGCCGCGGCTGGGGCACGGAGCGCTGGGGCGCAGCGGCCGGGCTGGGACTCGGTCTCCACTCCAGAGCTGGGCGAGCTGCAGGGGGGAGCTGCCTCCCCGGACACCCAGCAGCCACGGGCTGGAGCAGTCGCCCGCGCGGCATTGGGGCTCTGACCGCTGCTTCCTCCCTTCCAACCGCAGTGCTCAAAGGCCTGGGGCAGGACAGCAACTCCCGCGTGCGATGCCTGGCTGCTCAGACCTGCCTGATCCTGGAGGCCGTCAAGAACCAGCCCCCGTCTGGCTGCAGCCTGTGGACCTTCGCCCGCAGGGTCAGAACCATGTGCGCTGGCTAACGCCTGCCCTGGGGCCACCGGCTGCCCTCGCTCTGCTGAGAGCCACCGCCCGCCCTGCACCCTGCCTTTGGGAAAGGAGAAACATTTCGGGTCCATTCGGGAGGCTCCCAACACCCCTGGGAACAGCCATCTTGCCCATCGGTAGCCTGCCCTGCCCGGCCACGTGCACCCCCCCCCCCCGTAAAGAGCAGCCTGCTCCTCTGTTCAGTTTGCTGCATTTATTTACGAAGACAGTGTACAGAACAGACACATCCATTGGAAAACCCATGTACAGCATGAGGCTTAAATAACCCTATTTACAGTCACACAGCGAGGTATAAACTATACACACCTGGTCCTACACACCAAACACGGGCCACTCCCCGCGGGCGCCCACCGCCCGGCCGGAGAGCGACAGGCCTTAGCGAGCGCTGGCATCTCTGGACACACCTCCGGGCAAGACAAGGCACCTGCTGTTCGCAACACGTGTGCGGGGCGGCCGCGGGGTGGGGCCCGACCGAGTCACCCAGGCGAGTCCTGCTCAGCTCTGCCGTCCAGGGCACCATACGCAGCCGTTCACCCCAAAGTGCAGCCGGGGGAGTTAGCCCAGCCCAAAGCCATGGTGCCGCGCTCCGTCCTGCGCTGAGGTGGGGGGATCGCCCCCCGGCTGGGCATTGACCCGGGGTAAAGCGGGGCTGGAGTGTAAGGCGGAGGGGCCCTGGACTAGCAGGGTGGGACCATGCAGCTAAGAGCTGCAGGCTGGGCAGCAGCAGCATCTCCTGGTAGGACTTGGGGTGTTGGGGGATGGAAGGAGCCCCATTCTCAGCCAGTCCTGGCGCCGGGGGCCTGGGGCCTTGCGTAGGAGCCAGGCCACACTCTAAGGCCGGTCACCCAGCACCGTGGGGCGTCCCAACCCGGCTCGCCCGAGGAGACTGCGGCGGGATCACAAAGCAAGTGGCTCTGCTGAGGCTGAAGGGGGGGGGGGTGACCCTGTCACCAGTGGGCTCAGAGGGACCTGGCCCTTGTGCTCTGCGGGGAATCGTACCAGAAAGGGGCCGGGGAGGCAGGACGGGGGCAGGGCCAGCAGCGCGAGGGGGCTGGGCCCCGTGTAAAGGAGCAGGGAGGAGGCAGGTCAGTGCCAGGGCACAGCCCATGAGAATCCACCTCCCCCTGGTGTAAGGGTTAGGGACCCGGCCCTGCCAAGCACCCCCGACAGGCGCCCGCGCGGCCCAGCAGACAGGCTGCAACACGGGGGAGGGGCGGGGGGGTCACGGCGGTGTGGGGAGCAGCAGGAGGGATGGGAGCCCTCAGGACAACAGGCTCCCCCAGGATGGCGTCTGCCCCGGAGCCAGACCCTGTGCTTGGCAGCAAGGGGCTCTGCAGGGCTGGCAGGGGGGAGCTGCTGTGATGTGTGAGCCCAGCCCCCGCGGTGCCAGGGCTGGGAGCCGGGCTGCCAGGCCCACGGCCCGGGAGAGGACATGGGGGGCAGCGCTGGGCGGGCAGGGCCTGGCCGGAGCCCAGAGCAAGTCGTGTGACAGACAGGCGCAGGCTGCAGGGCCCACACCCGCGGCCCCAGCCCGGCTCAGGGCCCGCCCCAGCCCTGCTCTCCCATGGCTTCTGGGGACGAGGCTGCAGGAGGTGCTGGTTAAGTGCAGCCAGCGCCTGGTAAAAATTGGTCCCTGCCTGATTCCAGACCAAGCACCATGGCCAGGTGGCCACAGCCAGCGCCACTACCAAGGGGGTCGGGCAGGGCACCCCGATTTCATGGAAACGCACAGCACCCTCTTCCCCGCCCCCACTCGGGCCGGATCAGGAAGGCTGGACTCCCATGGGCTCAAGAGCCATACCAAGTCCGACCCCTCCAGCCTGACCCACGCTGGCCTAGGGCGACATCCAGAGGCCCCCTGCCCATGTGCAGACAGGGCCTCTATGTAAGACTCAGGGTCATGATTTTCAAGTACAGCTGGTTGTCGTAGGGGCCCAGCCCGGGATCCCTTAAAGAGAAAGCCTGAGCACCCCCCGGCTGGAGATCAGGCCCCTTCCCTGCCTCCAGTTGGCCTCCCAGGCTCACGGGCCTTTCCGCAGCAGACCAGGGCCACGCGTGACCTATGGCTGGGCTGCCCAGCGGGAAAGGCAGGACGCGGCCCAGTGCCCGGGCGGCTCAGCACTGCAGGCGGCGGCAGACTGTGCGTTCCCAGGACAAATTCAAGTTTCAAAATCATTAAAAAAAAAATGGCTCAGAGCATGAGGTAGCGTAACCGAAAGAAACCCCCCAACTGAAACAACACCGAACACACAGGCAGAGTACAACACGCCCCCCCCCCCCCCCTCCTTGCAGGGGCACCGCGTGGGAAGGGATTGGCCCAGCACGCAGGAGCGGGAAGTGGCCACACACTGAGAGCCACGGGGCCCTGGGCACGAGACGTAACGGGGCCTGGCCCCACAAGTGCTCAGTCCCATGACGTACTGGGGTCACTGGAGCCACGTAGGGTGGAGCTGCCGGGGATCAGCCCCCAGGCTGTCAAGTGTTACCCCCACAGAGCAGCTCCATGCGGCAGCTAGTGCGCCACACAGACACCCCGAGACATCCTCCTGCAGGGTCCAGGTCGGCAGCCCGCCAGCTACACTGGCGCCTCGGAGTCCCCAGCTCCCAGCCTCTTCCGCTCAGACGCTTGCTCGCCCCTCTTGCTGCTAAACGGTAAAATCCACCTTCGCTCTCCCAGCCACGCTAGCCCCGTTCCATCAGGGGCCCTGGCTGTACTCCACTGTCTCAGTGGCTGGAATGCAGCACTCGCTTGCCTGGGGATACTTCTTTTGTTGGTGGCAGCAGTGGGAGAGGACGGGCGGCTGGGGAGATCCATAGCTGAGCAAACCGAGTGACTGTCTTTGGATCCCACCACACCAGCCCCTGGCAGGACGTCAGTAGCCGGATGCTCAGCGACACGATGGAGATGAACAATTTTTCCCCTCTCAGAGAAAGCACTGATTGGTTCCAGAGAGCAGCAGGGGTCACAGGCAACGTTCACTGTGTCCAGCAGGGGGCGACCAATCACTGTTTTTGTAGGGTTTGCTACTCCAAGACAGGGCAGCTGGGTCATCAAAAGGCAAAACAAATAAATAAAGAGGCGCTGATGCTTAGAAAGTGGAACCATCTCCGGTCCCATCTGTAACAGATTTCAAGAAGGTCAAATCTGGGGGTGAGAACGCCCCGGCACCGTCCTTTGAACTGCCCCGTAGAAGGAAACGAGGGAAATCACCCAGGAACCAAAGGTCTGAGTCTTGGAGCCCCCGAGGACATACAAGTCCATTGCTGACGAGGGTAGCTGAAGAGCCAGCGCTTCACCAGCCCCCAGCACGTTGCCAGGATCAAGCCACACAAGCGGAGTCCAAGCGCGGCTTCTTCCAAGCTGCCTGGAGCGACTGCGGTTCCCTCCGGCCCGGCCCGCATCCCAGGCAGCCAGCGGCCCGTGAAGGTGAGTCCATGTGCTTCGGAAGTGCGGCGGGGGGATGCCCACGGGGTCTGGCAGCTGCAGGCACTTGGCTGTGGATGGCCCGAGGGAAGGTGGGTACCCCAGCAGGGCAGGAGATGGGGCGAGAGACCTCATGGAATCGTGGCTTTCTGAACCCAGACGCCATGTAGTGACGTGGCAGCGCAGCAGTGAAGTGGGTGGCAAGCAGGCAGGGGCAGGGGCTGGGTAACCCTTCTTGCCCCCCAGCTCTGCTAATGCCCCTCCTGCTACCCGAGTCCTTCCCTCGTCCAGGCTCCATTCGAACCCTGCTGTGGATCCCGCTGAGAGCACCCCATGCCCGCTGCCTGTGCCCCACACCTCTCTCCAGGCTACAGAACCGCCCTTCCAGCTCTACGCCAGTCCTGGAGCAAACCTAAAATCTACTGTGCGACGGAGCAGACCGCAGCCCTCTGCCCAGCCTTTCCGTCTTCCAGGCCATTACAAATCCCCAAACTGCTGAAGGGTGCTTCAACCTTGCGGGAAAGCCCCCTGCAAAAGCTTCCAGCCCTGCCCCCAGCAGCCGGAACAAGCTCGCCCCACACCCAGCCACGGGACACAGCCACCGGCCCCGCTGGGAGAGTCAGGCTGTCGGGTGGGGAGGTGCCCAGAGGGAAGAGATGAGGGCTCCCCCCTTCCTGGGAGGCGCCCCAGGGATTTTTCTGCTTTCTCTCCACCCCCGGGGCAGAAGGGAAACCCTGGCTCGGCACGAGGTGGGGCAGAGGCTGACAACAGCCGAGCAGCATGTGGATTTGGGCGGGAGACAGCGCTGGAGCTGCGGACTGAACCCCGGAGGCGGCTCCTGCCCCAGCGACGCTCCCTGTTGGTGCCAGGCTGGGATCCGCTGGTGCTGGGGTCGGCCAGGGATCCCAGGGCAACGCACAAGCCCGTTCCAGGTTTCGGGCCCGGCCAGCTCTGCTCCCCGGCGAGGCGCGGAGGGGGGCTCCTGCAGCCACTCCAGAAGGAGCCAGGCCCCAGGCATCGTGGTGGGCGGAGGCCAGCAGCAGGGGGCAGGATCCCACCATGCTCCAGGGGTCGGGGTACTGACCAGGCTGGGGGGCAGACTGGACGGATCCCTTCGGGGGGTCTCTGCTCGGGGTCCTGCTGGGGCTGGCAAGGCCCCATCCCAAAGCACTGCTGGGCCCTGCCCTGGTCCCCCTGCGCCCCACGGAGGCCCAGCGTGGGCTGCACAGGGCCACGCCCCCGGCCGGGAGTGCCCACAGCCCCAGCCCCCCGAGGCCTGGGAACCGGACACCACACAGGCCAGGCCGCCCCCCGCTCTTGCGGACAAAGCAGCTTCCTGGGCAGGGAGGGGGCTGGGCCTGCCTTCCCAGGGCCTAGGTCGGGCCGTTCCGGAGCTTCCTCCGGCTCCACAGCTTCACCGTCAGGTCGCTAGGGGACAAAGCGAGAGGAAGTGAGGCCGGGGGCTCCCCCAGCTGGGGAGAAGCAGCACAGTGCCCTGCCCCCCCCGGGCATCACGCTGCAGCTCGAGAGACCCAGGCCGCTGTGCGCCCGCGCAGGGAGGGTGCAGACGTGCCCGGCTGCCCCCCGCGTGCCAGGAACCGGGCTCTCGGCCGGAGGGCACCGCACTGGCAGTGGCCAGTGACGCCATGGGGTGGGAGGGAGCTGGGGTCCCCCCAGACGGGCCCAGGAGGAGCAGCAGTTGGAGGGACAAGCTCCATGCAGCACCGAGCTGGCCAGAGGGGTGGGACAGCTGCCAGCCTGGCCCCTGCCGCTACAAGAGGGAGCAGCGGGCCCCAGCCAAGGGGGCCGGCAGGGAGAGGACAGGCTCCTGCTCAGAGCTGGAAGGGGGAAAATCCAAAAGAAGCTCGTACCGTTGAGAAGCAGCGGAGACCCGAGTGGAGAGAGGGGGCGAGAGAGAGAGAGAGAGCAAAGCGCGCGCCGGCGAGAGCGCCGCAGCGGGGAGAGAGCCAGAGAGAGCAGGAGGAGGGTCAAGGCAGGCTAGTGGCACGGCCCTTGATGGCAAGGACGCGGCGAGGAAGGCAGGGGGTGAGCCCAGGCACGTAAGTCCATAGCTTCACCCGGCAGTCACTGCGGCACAGACACAGGGAGGAAGAGAACGGACGGGGGGGGGACATGGTGGGAGAAGAGGAGATCAGAGCGCGCCAGGGCTGGGCACAGGGCGGGCGGAGAAGGGGCCGTGGGGCAGGGCCGCCACGCTGGCACGGGAGGTGTCCAGTGGGCAAGAAGCCCTTTCTCTGCACCGAGAGGGCCAGGGGCACCGGGCCTGGCGAGGCCACGGACCCGGGGAGCAGCACCCTCAAGGGGCAGGGGCAGGTCGGAACCGGAGGGACGGGCACGGGGCCTTGTGGGGGGTGGGCTAACGACGGCTGAGAGGGGTCGGCGGTGAGAGGCTGGGTGGCTGCAGGCCCCCACCCCTGCTGCAGCCCAGCTCTGGCGCTGCTCACTGCCCCCTACCCTGTGCAACACTGCCCCGGGTGAGTTGGGGGCCGGACCCGCCCCCCGCAGGGCCCGACCCCCCTTCCACGGCGGAGCCCTGCCCCAGCCCTCACCTGGAGGCTGTGAATATGTGCTTGGCGTTGGTGCAGATGGCATTGATGGGGCTGTCGTGGCCTTTGATCTCCCCCACGGGCGTGAAGTTCTCCACGTTCCAGACCTTCACCGTGCCCCCGCGGCAGGCGCTCAGCAGCATGGGGCGGCCGGGCACGAAGGCCAGGGCGCAGACCCAGTCCTTGTGCGCGTTGGGGATTTGCTGGCAGGCACAGAGACAGGGCAGAGCTGGTGAGCCCGGCCACGGCGCCCCGGGCCAGAGCCTGTAGCGACGACGGGCCCATGCAAACGCCTGGTGCTGGTTGGTGCCGGGCAGCAGGGGCTGCCGGTTCTAAGCTCTGCTCCGGTCCACCCCCGGCCGCAGCGGCAGATTGGATCCCGGTCAGAGAGCAGCACCCCCCAGACAAGCGCTCCTTGGCACTGGCCAGAGGCTCCCCAGCGGGATCGATTCGCTGCAGCCAGGGAGCCTGGACACGAGACCCACAAGCAGGGCCAATTCTGGGGGGCGGGAGTCTGCAAACTCACCTTGGGCCGGAAAGCTCCCTTCAGTAGCCCCCTCCCCCATCTCTAATTACTTGTCTGCCCCCAGGCCTCACTGCCCCAGGGGGAATCACAGTCAGCCTGGGCCCCACGTCATAGGGGGCAGACTGTGGGGTGGGGCGACGGCTACAAGCCACAACTAGCTCTGGGCAGCTCCATTTTGGGGGACAGCCCATTTTCAGAGGTGCAGAGCCCCCACACTCCCCTTGACCCCCAGTGCCAGCCCCCTCCGACCAGCCCAGCCCTGGGCAAGTTCCCCAGAACAGAGGCGCTCAATTATCAGGGAGGGCCTCAAGTGCTCGCCAAGACGCATGAGCCGTAGCGCCATGTGGGGCGCGAGACCAGAGACACGCTCCCCAGGGCCAGGGCCAGGCACTGGGAAATGCAGAGCTCTGCCCTGAGGCCAACCTGTGCCCCCTGGCCCCACGGCCGTACGCTGCCTTCGGGACCCACCAGCAGCGGGCCCAGTGAGCTGTGCCCTTGGGCAGCCACCCAGGAGAGGTTCAAACGCTGCCCAGCTGATCAGCAGAGCGCCCACGGCCAGCAGCAGCCAGCAGCAAGTTTCTACTGGTGGTGCACATCCGCGCAGGCCTCGGCGCACATCACAAAATGTGTTCCGTACATGGAGCCAATTAGAGGGAACACTGCCCACCATGTCAGCCACTGCCATCGGCAAGGCCCAGGGCTCACATACAAAGTAGGGAGGGGACCGTGCCCCTTGCCCCCGGCCGGCTGGCAAGAGCCCTCGACAGACACGCCAGCAGGCTCTCCGGCCTGGCCCCGGCTCACCCTCCAGCACACAAAGGGGGCCGTGGGGCTAGGCCCACCTGCCACCGCCCAGCAGCAGGGCCGCCGGCTCGCCCCTCCCTACCTGCAGGAGCTCCTGCTGCTCCAGGTCCCACTTCTTGATGCCGTTGTCCCGGGAGCCGCTGAAGAGCACGTTGCCCTGGATGGCCAGGCACTCGATGCCGTCGTAGTGCGGGGGCTCGAAGTTGTGGGTGGGGCCGATGTTCCCCCCCACGCTGTCCGCGATCTCAAACATCTGCAAGGAAACAGCCACTGGGAAGGGGGCAGCTGCCAGCCTGCCAGAGGGGCGGGGGGCCAGGAGACACGAGACAGGGATGGGCTGGAAGCAGTGGGGCTCTGCCTGCTGACGCTGATCTTTGGGACACATGGGGACACGACGGCTCAGGAAATCGCCACCTCCTGCAGTGACTGGAGGGGCCACGGGGCAAAGTTCGAATGCCTACGTTAGCCACCCTAGTTCAAAGTAGGCTGGCAGTGCGGACATCCCCTACGGTGCCACGGGACACCTGGCAGGTGCGGGGACAGGACGGCTGGCTGGCTGCACAGCCACCGGGCCCTTCAGGCTACAAGCCCCGGGGTGGTGGCGTCTCAGACCCTGGCTGGCGTTAGCAGAAGCGCTCTGGTCTCCCTCTGCGCCTGCCGAGCTCCACAGAATGGCTCGGTCCCGCCACGGGAGCGGAGTCAGGCCCACGCTGAGCGCGCCGGAGACCCCCACCTAGCGCGTCCCCGCCTTGGGTGGGCAGCGGCTCTGCACGGGGGTGGGGAAGGCTGGCACCAGCAGCAGGCCGGGGGCTCACAGGTCTCGTGTGAGTGAGAGGGAGGGTCCCAGGGTACCTTGACGTAATGGTCCTTGGAGCCAGTGACGACCAGGTCGTGGTGGCTCGCGGTCTGGCTCACAGTCAGACACATCACGGGCCCAATGTGGCCGGTCAGCTTCCCGATCGGCTGCAGCCTACAAGCAGGAGCCGGGGCGTGAGGGCCTGGGGCACACTCAGCAGGAGGCGCTTGCTCCTGCGGGCCCTTCACTAGCTCAGTCTCCCAGCAGGGATCCTTCCAGCCTCAGGCCCTCTCCCCCGCACAGAAGTGGGGACCCGGGACTGTGGGGCGCTGAGGAAGGAGCACCCTGGGATACCGTGTCCCTGGGCACCATGGGTAGGACCCTGGCCTCAGGCTAAGGGCAGGGCGGTGGGCTCCGTGCCCCAGCCAGTGACCTCAAGCAGTGCGGGGTCCTGCTTTGCCCAGCCTCACCTGGCCACCTGCCCCCGGGACCTGCCCCAGCAGGGCCGTGGTGCAAGGCCCCAGCGCAGGCAGGCGAAGCTGCTCAGTGTTTATGCCTGGGCAGCTGTGGCCTGGCTGCACGGGGGGCTACCCCCTGCTCTCCCTCCATGGGGGGGCTGGAGAGCCTTGGGGCCAAAGCCACCCCTGCCTCAGTAACAGCTTCCAGCCAGGTGGGTGCGGGCCCTGGCCCAGCCCAGAGCGGCTGCTCCCACGGCCCACGCAGCACCCGCCTCCCCCAGCAAGAGCCGCCCTGGTCTCGGGCCCCGCTCGCCCCTCCGGGCCCAGCACCGCCCCCACCTGCTGAGCTCCCAGGTCCGGACGGAGTTCCCGGCGGCGGCGTAGAGCATGGTGCCGGCGGGGTTGAGCGCGATCTGGTTGATCTGGTGCTCGCCCTGCGCGCTGGCGATGGTGCGGGTGGAGGTCCCAGCACAGGCGTCCCCGGAGATCACCTGGCCCGAAGACCTGCAGCAGGGACAGAGGCAGGGGAGGCTCAGCAGGGGAAATGAGGCGGAGCGTGGATGGCAGACCCAGCCCGTGGGGCACCGAGGAGAAGGCTTGCGAGCGCCTGTCCCCGGCCACGTAGCAGATAAAGCAAAGCCACTTCCTGGCCACACGCAGCCAGTGGTGTCAGGCGGGGCCTCTCCCCAGAACAAGACATAAGAACAGCCAGACTGGGCCAGACCAATGGTCCATCGAGCCCAGGATCCCGTCTGCCCACAGTGGTCAGTGCCAGGTGCCTCAGAGGGAGGGAACAGAACAGGGAATCCTCACACGATCTCTCCCGTCGCCCATTCCCAGTCTCTAACAGAGGCTATAGACACCGTTCCTACCCATCGTGGCTAATAGCCATCGATGGACCTAACCTCCATGAATCTATCTAGCTCTTTTTTGAACCCTGCTCAAGTCCTAGTCGTCACCGCATCCTCTGGCAAGGAGTTCCACAGGTTCACTGTGCGCTGAGTGAAGAAAAATCTTCCTTGTGTTTGTTTTAAACCTGCTGCCTGTTCATTTCATTTGGTGACCCCTAGTTCTGATATTGTGGGAATAAGTAAATCACTTTTCCTTATTCGCTTTTCCCACACCAGTCAGGATTTTAGAGACCTCTGTCCTATCCCCCCTTAGTCTCCTCTTGGAGTGGAGGAATGACTCCTCGTATCTTGCTCACCACACTCCTGGTAATGCAGCCCAGAAGCAGGTTTGCTTTTTTGCAACAGCGTCACGCTGTTGACTCATGTTTAGCTTGTGGGCCACCGTGACCCCCAGGTCCCTTTCTGCAGGGCTCCTTCCTAGAGTGTCACTTCCCATTTTACACGGGTGAAACTGGTTGCTCCTCCCTAAGTGGAGCACTTAGCAGATGGCTCATTGCCCATCCCTGATCCAAGCCGCCATAGGAAGCAGGGTTACCAGAGCCCCCGAACTGCCCTGAGAGCAGAGCACCCAACCACAGAGCCTCCGCGAGCCAGGCCAGGCTCGTGACCAGCCCTTTGCCCTGGGCGCAGGCCCTGGCAGGGCAGCAGGGTGAGCCGGGCCGGGCCCGCAGGGCAGCCTCAGGGTGCCAGGTACCTACGTGAGGGTGCGGACACACTTGGCCGAGTCCCGGATGTCCCACACCTTGATGTAGGACGTGGAGACGGTGAACACCAGCCCCGAGTGGCTGCAGTACTTGATGGACACCACGTTGTTGGGGTGGCCTTTCAGCGAGGCGATTTCCTGGCCCGTCACCAGGTTCCACAGTTTGCAGCTGCGGTCTGTGGGGCGAGGCAGGGGCATGTGAGGCTGCGGGGCCATCCCATCCTAAGCACAGGAACCCCACGGCTCCCCTCCCCCCGCCCTGCCCTGCCTCCCCCTGCTCCCGGGGTGCCCTGGGCGAGAGGGGAGCTCAGTCCAGACCCTATTCTGGCTAGGTGCAAGGTGAACATCTGGCCACTGGGGGCCGGGCAGGTCACCACACAGCTGTTCAGCCCGGATTGCTGCCCTCTCCTGCAGCAGCTCGCTGCGGCTTAGGGCAGTGGTGGGCAAGATGCGGCCCAGGGGCCGGATCCAACCCGCCTAACACGTGGATCTGGCCCGTGGACTGCCTCTGGCAGCTTTCCCTTTATAGCCTGCTGCCCGGGCCACTGCATTTCCAGGCGGTGGCCCAGGCAGCAGGATCCTATTGAAATGGCTCCCGGTCGCAGCGCTACCCCAGCAGGGGCCGGAGCCGTGAGCCCTTTAAATAGCAGCAGCAGCCCCGGGGGGAGGCCAGGGAACGGGGTAGCAGCCCGACTGAGCCACGAGCCCGTCGCTGTGTTTTCAATTCAAAGCCTGTGGCCCCAGGCAGCTCTGGGGGGAGGCTGGTCCCCAGCCCCGCCCCAGGCCCCGCCCCTTAGGGGGTGGAGCCAGCCCGTGACCACGGACCAAAATTCATTAAGTGGCCCCCCTGCGAAAATCATCGCCCAGCCCTGGCTGAGGGGTGCTAAGGCATCTGGTGCTGTCTGAGCAGGAGGCTCCTGTCCCTGCAGGTCGGGGCGGCTCCCCCTTTCCCCTTCCACTCCCCAGCAATCCCACCCAGCGCTCAGCAGCCCGCCCGCCTCCCACGCGCCCACCTTTGGATCCAGAGAAGAGCAGCTCGTCGGTGGCGTCCACGCAGAGAACGGGCTTGGAGTGTCCCTCGGCCACGGAGATGCACTGCAGCGGGGCCGTGCGGGCGCTCTTGGCGCTGCTCACCGGGTTAATGAGGCCCCTAGCGTGGGGGAGAGAGCACCAGGCCGTCAGCAAGACGCCGACCGTGGGACGCAGATGCAGCCAGGTCCTGCTGAGCCCCATCCCCTTCGGAGTCAGGACCTAACGGGGCAGCCAGCTCTGGACCCGAGCCCAGAACCTCCGGGCTGGAATGAACTGGGGCTGCCCCAGCCACGCGTTGCGGCCAGCCCCGCTTCTCCAGCTGCCCTGTCCACTGTCAGTCGCTTTGACACACCGGGAAGGAGTCTCACGAGGCGGGTCGATGGCAGAGCCGGGAACGGAGCCCAGGAGACGGCAGAGGAGGGGTCAGACGGAGGTCCCAGGGCGCTGAGCACACGAGAATCAGCATCCGCGAGGAAAGAGCCCCGGGGGGAAAGCCCGTCATGGAGAAAGTCTTCAGAGCAGCTCCCCAGCCAGCTCTCCCAGCATCTCCCCTCCTCCCAGCGGGGCCGAGGGACGGTGGGGACACTGAGGCACAGGGTGGGGAAGGGGCCGGCCATCGGCCACACAGCACAGTTGGGGCAAGGTTGGAATAGGCTGTTCCAGGGCTGATGCCCCTCCTCTGTCTGATGCATGGGGGAGGGGAGTCGTGTGGCACAGATACTGCCCAGGCTGGCGCCGCTGGCTCTGCAAAGCTGGTGTTGCAAAGCAGGGCACACTGGGGGCAGAGCCTGCCCGCAGCCCCTCGGGAGGCTGCATTAAGATGGAGCAACCCCCAGGCCGCTCTAATCCACATGGGAGGCTGCACCGGCCCGAGCAGCAGCCACGGGGGCCTTGGTGCCAAGATGCTGCACCGCAGGGATTGACTCTTTGGGCCTCAGTTTCTCCATCTGCACAATGGGGAGAAGGACCCCCCCGCAGCGGGGGCTGGGAGGCCGAGGTGCCGTTTGTGCCATGCTTTGAGACGTCTGACTTGAAGGCCCAGCCCGGCCTCTCCGGCAGCCCCAGGCTCCAGCAGCTGGGCTGCCCTGCCTCTCGGCGCTCCGGGGCCATGAAGTCCCTAGGCTACCGCAGTGCAAGCGATCGCCACGGCCCGCCGGGCCCTCGAGGCAGAACAGAGCATGCAGCTGCCCCCACCCAGTCACAGCCCCACACCCAGCCCCACACTTCCAGACCGTGGCTCAGCCCTGGAGGCGGAACGGGACTTCCACAGCCAGACGCAGCATGCGGGGGCTATGCGGGGAGCAGAGAAGAGGGGAAGGGACACAGCCAGCAAGAGCAGCACCAGGACGGAGTGCCGTTAGATTTAGCAAAGCAAGGCCGGAGCGTGGCCAGCCGGGTTCGGCATGCAGGGCGGGGGAGCAACGCAAGGAGGACAGAAAGCGGGCGAGCTGCGACCCAAGGAAAGCGGCGTGTACCTCAGCACCTCCGAGACAGAGGAGTCGCTGTCGTCAGACCTAGGGACAGAAAATTAGCAGGGTTACGGGAGAAAAAACTCCAGCGGGGGCGGCAGCGGAGTCAGAGAGTGGAGCGTTGTTACTGCGTCCAAGCCAGAGGGTAGAAGGGAGGAGCAGACAGAGAACCAGAGAGAAGGGGCAAAGGAGCAGAAGGGACACGCGGCTGGCACACCAGGCCTTTCAGGGCAGCACAGAGACCTCGCCCCGGGATCCCTGCGTCCAGGCTTGGTTTCGTCTTCCCGTGGCCCCCCGGCCCAGGCATCTCAAGACAGAGCTCTGGTGGCAGGGACCCACCTGGCCCCGGGTTCCCCACGGCTCTGGGCCGTTGTGTGGTTAACCCCCACGCCTGCTGGGTGCGGGGCACTGTCCCTTCTAGGGCCACCACCCCACTCCAGAGAGAACAGCCAGTGCTCGGCAGCCTGAGCGGAGCCGCACTGAGCTCCCGAGGTCCCCGGTTCGGTTCTGCCTGCGCGACACTAGCACAGGGCTGGGCAAAATGCGGCTCTGGGCCAGATCCAGCCTGTCGATGCAGCAGGCAGGCTCCCCGCCTGCCACTCAACGGGACCGTGGGACCGTCTGTCTTTGAACAGTGGGAAAGGGGGGAGGCATCACACATTGCCCCCGCCCCCAGCACACAATCCTACTGGCGGCTTTCCAGCCAATGGGAGCTGCCTATTTGAAGTACAGGCAGCACCTGAGGGTCATAACTATTCATGGCCCCACAGCTGGAGCAGGAGTTCGGCAGGCAGGGAGCCGGCCCAAGAAACTAGCTGGGCTTCCATCCAGAGCCTGCCCCGGCACCCCGATCCCCTACCCCAAGCTCCCTTCTGCACCCGGCCTCCATCCCAGACCCTGCATCTCCTCTGTTAATACCCTGGAAGTGTGTGGCCCTCCACCACTTTCCAAATTCTTCTGTCCCCCCCCATCCGAAATCATCGCCCACCCCCAGGGAGAAGCAGCTGCAGTGATTCTATGGGGAGATGAGAGGAGACGGCTGCTGCCTCCCCCCCTCGGGGCTGTCTATGGAAACAGCAGCAAGGTCAATTTGCCCCCACCGGGGGCGGGCCAGTGCCCTACGGTGGGCTCCTGCCTCCGTGGGAGCCACACAGCCTGCCACTGGAGACCCCCAAACGGCCCCAGCCCTGGCAGCAGGAGCACTCAGGGACCCTGCTGGAAAGCTGGCCCGCCCAGCAGGTGTCAGACCCACAGGGGCCCAGGGCCTGTGAGCCGCGGGCGTCGCCCCACTGAGCACAGCAGGAGAGGGAGCAGGGCACTGAAGGGGCAGAGCGATGGCACAGCCAGTGCCCCACAGAACCAGGGCTGGGGCCAGCTGGTGCAGACGAGCCCCACGCGTTGGTGGGGGAGGTGGCTCCGCTCACAGCCCCTGGCCCCACCTCACCTGCTTGGGAAGCGCAGCCACCCCCAGCCAGTGGCTTCCCGGGTTCGTTCCCCGGGCTGGCAGCCAGCACAGCGGGCACCATTTTGGCCAACATGCTGGGGCCGAGCCGGGACCCCGCAGAGCTACAAGCAGGAGCCACAGAGCCCAGGGCTGCTAGTGGGGCTGTGAGCCCAGCCCCCGGGGACACGTGTGCGCACACAGGGCCACGGCCGGGGCAGCACGTGGGGCCTATTCCGAGGGCGCCACCGGGGCCTTGGCTGGATCGTCGGCAGGGCAGACACCTGCCAGGCAGGCTCACAGCAGCAGCTGCTTGTGCCTGAGGTAAAGGCCCAGGCTCGGTAGCTCAGGGCCAGACCCGAGGCCAGGCCCAGCCAGTAGAGGGGGAGCAACGAGCCCCCCCAATCGATGGGGTTACACACAGGCCTGGCATCGGGCCGCCACCCAGGGGGACTGCTACCCACGTGAGGTTCTAGCGCAGCTCCCTGCCTCCCCCGCTCGCTTCCCAGGATGCCAGGTGCGGGGGTGGCAAAGGCCCCAGTGGGTCTGCCAGCTCTGGGGGCTCTTCCCGCCATGGGAGTCCGCATCTGCCATTGCCTGCTGGTGGGGCTGGGCCCGCCGGAGATGCCCCCGCCCGCTCCTGGCGCCCAAGGCTCTTACTTGTCCAGCGCGGAGCCCTGGCTCTGGTTGCTGGTGAGGCGGGAGAAGACGTTGCGGTCGTTGCGCGGCCTGGTGGGCGGGGACGAGGGTGGCGTGAAGCCTGCGTCCGAAGTCCTGGGCCGGGGTGTTCAGAAAGAGACCCCCGATTACAAGCTTGGTCTGGGGGCCCGCCCATTGGCCCGCACCTGCAGGACCAGCTGGATCCGGCACTACACCCGGGCTCCGGCTGCTCCTCCCCAGCCGCTCCCCAGCTCACCTGACGGGCTGCCCACGGTCGTAGGACTTCCTCCGGGTCAGAGGCGAGGTGTCCGCGCCCCGGGACTGCCGCGGGCTAGAGCAGAGCGAGACAGGTCAGCAATCGCCCCCCCTGGAGCAGGCCGACCCGAGCAAGCGAGCAGACCCCGGGGAGCGCGCACATCCACGCCCGAGCCAGGCGGCACGAGGGTCTGCGCGGCGAGTGCGGGTCCCGTGGCATCGCCACCGAGACTCTGCTGCCAGGGCAGGCAGCTCCACGCCTTCGGTAAGGGCGGTGGAGACCGGACGCCCCGTCCCTCCGAGACGAATCCAGTCATCTCCACTTCCCCGATCCCGTCCCCCACGGCCAGTGTCCCCAGACAGGCTGGGCCGACCGAGAGGAGTCCCGACTCGAGGCTCAGGGCAGAGCTCGGTGGCCCAGCCCACCTGCCCCCCGGGGCTGTAAACCCGTGGGGCCCATGCTCGCCGGCTTACAAGGTGCTGCCGCGGGTGGGCAGGCTGATGGTGCGGGAGACCTTGTCCTTGTAGTAGGGATCCCGGATGGAAAAGCCAATCCCGTCCTCCTTGATCTCCATGAGCGACACCAAGGACTTGGTGATGTTCTTGGTGGAGATGTCCAGCGTGGGTCCCAGGCACTCGGCCGACACAGCCTTCATCTGGCCGGACAGCTTGGGCTCCCCCTAGGCGCGGCACAGGGAGGGGGCTGGTCAGGGCCCTGAGGTGGCACGTGGAGCAGGTGCCCCTTGGCCGTTCACCTCCAGAAAGCCCTGGGGCCGAGCTGCCAGCGGTGGCAGATCTAGGGCAGCTTCTGCCTGGGCCCCATGCCGGCGTGACCGATTCACAAGCACCCCCGTGCCAAGCTGTGTGGCCAGGGAGCACCCAGACACCTCCCCGGGGCTCAGTGCAGCCCAACCACGTGGCACTCGGGGGTCAGACGGTGCTAAAGAAACACACCAGGCTCAGCCCACACCTGGGGCTCCTGCAGCTCCAGGCCCGCTTCCTCGTGGCATCCCAGCCCTGGGGAAGCCCTGCTAGGGGCCGGCACCGGGCCAGTGGGGAGCACACTAAGTACGGGCCCCGAGGCCCAGCTCTAGCTAGCAGCCCACAGTGCCCCGGGCCTCTCGGCGGCCAAGGACTGACCTGGAACTTGAAGTCGTCCTGGCTGGCCGAGCCCTTCATGGTGAGAGACTGGGAGACGCTGTAGGGAACACAAGGGGTTAACAGGTTAGAACAGGAAGTTCCTAACTTCAGCAGCCCGAATTCCCCCATTTGGATTAAAAACATTTGGGACCCCCTGCCCCCCTTCTCCAGGGCCCCATCCTCCCTCCCTCTGTCACTTGCTCTTCCCCGCCCTCACTCTTTCACTGAGCTGTGGCGGGAGTGGTGGGAACGCCAGCTGGGGGTGCGGGTCCCGGGAGGGGCCGGGGATGAGGATGCAGGAGGGGACTCCACGCTGAGGCAGTGGGTTGGGGTGAGAGGTCCTGGCAGCGCTTACTGTAGCTCCCAGAAGGGGGTGCTAGGTGCGCGAGCAGCCAGGGAGTATGCAGGCCCCATCCCCGCAGCTCCCGTGGGTTGCAATTCCCGGCCAATGGGAGCTTCGGGCGGCGGCACTCAGGTGGGGCAACACGCAGAACCCTCCTGGCTGCTCCTACACCTAGGGCCCTTCCAGGAGCCATGTGGAGTCAGGGCAGGTAAGGAGCCAGCTTTAGCCCCGAGAGGGAGGAACTGTCTGTGGACACCCTACACATCCCAGTTTGAGAAACACTGAGCGAAAGAGAGGAACCGCGGCCCCGAACCCCCGCCCCTTACCACCCTGTCACCAGCCTCCTCCACTCTCCAAGGGCCCTCCCCTGGTCCCGCCCTTTCCCCTCCCAGCTCCGCCTGGCCCCTGCACGCCTGGGTCTGAGCACAGAGGGGCTGGCTCTGATCGGGCAGGTCTGGAGAACAGAGCGAGTGCCCCAGAGACGTGATCGTGGGGGCCAGCGCGATCGCTCCCTAGATCCCGCCGCCCAGGGGCTGGGACGCGGCCTGCTCCCCAGCGCGCTCACCTCCCGTCCGAGGCCAGGCTGAACTCCGAGATCTCCTCGTCCGTGCTGGCGTAGCCGTTCTCTGCACAAGGAGCAGCCAACAGGGCGTGTCAGCGCTCGGGGGGGAGGGCTCTGCACGGGCCGGTCCGATCAAAGCCAGCCAGCGGGCAGCCGCAGAGCCGCGTACGGCGCCACGGGGGCCCCCACACCCTGCTATCGTGCTGCGAACCCTGCGCCACCCCAGCACTGCCGGGGAATCCTCGCCAGCTGCGACCACGTGGGCCTGTCGCACCTCCCCCAGGGTCAGAGCAAAGCCAAGGGCCCGGGGTGGGCAGACTGCAGGGGCAAGGGGGCAACCCAAGCCTTCCCAGCCGCTGCCAGCCCCCCCCCCCCAGGACTGCTGCTCCCCTGCCAGCCAGAGCACGGCACTCTTGGGGGGCCCAGCGAGGCACCACCTTGCTGCACGTTGTGGATCAGCGCCTGCAGCTCGGGGTGGGTCTCGGCCTTCTCCCGCAGGGCGTCCAGGATCACGTGGTTCTGGGAGGAGCCGGTCACGTCCGTCTGTCTCAGGCGCCCCTCCAGCAGGCGGATCTGCGCTTCTTTCTGAGCCACCTGCAGCCCCTGTTCGGAGGGAGCAGGGGCCTCAGTCCAGCGCACAGGGCAGGCCAGCGGGTGGGTGGGATCCTGGCTCCGATCCCTGTCCCAGGATGCACACCAGCCTCGCTCAGCTGCTGCTTGGGGACAGTGGCCTTGGGCTGGGCCAGCCTCCCTCCCGCTGCGATTGGCACCCCACTCTGGGGCTTCCCGAGACCCCCCTGCGCCCCGCTGACCTTGTCGATGGACGCCTTGAGGAAGTTGTCCAGCAGCAGGCGCGCCTCGGCCAGGGAGCAGGAGCTGATCACCACGGAGGTGTCGGTGGAGTCCAGCTCCTCCTACGGAGCAGGAGAGACCGGAGGGAGGGGATCAGAACGGCCGTTGCCCCGGAGCTGGGGCCGAAAGCAGAGGGCCAGCCCCCTGAGCCTGGACTGGTGGACGCAGGGCTCTGGGGGCAGCTCATAGCACAGTAGAACTGGAAGGGACCTCGAGAGGCGTCAAGTCTAGTCTCCGGCTCTCACAGCAGGATCCAGCACCGTCTAGAGCATCCCTGACAGGCGTCTGTCCGACCTGCTCTTAAATATCCCCAGGGATGGAGATTCCACAACCTCCCTGGGCAACTTATTCCAGTGTTTCACCACCCTGACTGGTAGGACGCTTTTTCTGATGCCAACCGAAACCTCCCTTGTTGCGGATGGCCTGGAGGCCTGGCTTGCCAACAGCGTGCATGAGCACACGCCAGCAGGGGCCCCGGCAGCTCTCGGAGACGAGGGGGCTGCTCGCTAGCCAGGCACCCAGAGCAGAGCAAGGGCAGGATCACTTGGGGAACCGGTACCAGCAGAGCTATGGCTCCCCAGGGTGCGGAACACCCCCGGCCCGGAGACACACAGCGAGGCTGACCTATGGCCCAGCACGAACAGCCGCCCTTTGGGAGGTGGCTACCTGCTCCGGCGCACTGGAGCAGCCCAGTGTAAGTGTAGCATGCACCACTAAACCTGGGTACGTGCTCCGGGCACCAGGAGAGCAGAGCCACGTGGTGCTAGCCGGGGTCACCCCCCGCCACACGGAAAGACCAGCCCCCTCGGAGCCAGGCTTGCGCCACGGGCCTGAAAGTAGCGCCGCAATGTTCCCCCTGGGCTGCCTGGACCAGGTTACAGAGCCGGGGCTCCGGGCCTAGGGCGGGTGTCTCCCTGTGTACTCTGAGCCCTGCGGCCCAAGGCAATCGGCCCGGGGCTCGGAGACTCCGTGCTGTGGGCTTGTCTTTGCAGCAGACACACAAGCAGAGAGGCCCCAGCATTCGGGTGGGTCCCCAGGATTAAAAATGGCTTTTGGATTAACCAGCACGGTCCAAATTCCCTCCTGTTACACAGCCGGGCCTCGGCAAACGCCCCGCGCCTGAACGCGGCTTTCCGCGCAAGTTCGCCGGTTCGGTTCCCAGCACCTCCACGCAGGTTTGCACACCCACAGCTCTTCCCGTGTCTCCCCGGGGGGAGGGGGAAACGGCACATGGATTTGTTTTTCCCAGGGCGCATTTCCTACGGAAGCAAACGGCATTTCCGGGCCGCTCCCTGCGCTGCCCCGGAGGCTGCTCTGAGCACCTCGCTGACTCCCAGGTGCGATGTGACGGGACTGTTAGCGGAAACACACACTGCTGGGGTCTGCCCAAGCTCTGGGCAAAGTGGGCCCTGTTTCTAAACAATCGCCCTTTCCGTGTGCTCCTGCCACATTACACCAGGCCTCGGCGTTGCTCTGAGCCGCGGGGCTCCCTGTGCCGGGCGAGGCAGCGTCTGCCGGGAGACGCGCAGGGAACGGAGAAAGCCCGGTCCAAGCGCGTTTGCAGCCTGGCAGCGAGCCAGGTGCAGCGACGCCGACACGGACAGGAGCGAGTGTGGCTCTGGCACCGGCGCCAGCACGTGCAGAACTTCCAGCGGGGCGCTCGGCCCCCCCTTCTGCAAATAGCCCCCCAGCAGGATGGAGACCCTGACGACCCAACGTTTACGGGCCTCCCTGCACCCTGGCCTCGCCGGGCAGCCGCGCTGCTGAGGAGGGCCGATTTGCAGCCTCGCCAGCCCGAGCAGCCACAGCCACAGCCACGACCGTAGCCTGGTGTCCATGGCAGCCTCCGGAACCCACCGACCTGAGCCTGTCACAGCCCCCCCAGACAGAGACGGCAGCCGGACCGGGGCCCTGCAAGCTACGGCCCCTGATGCTTGTCTAGGGAGGAGGGGAGCTCCGGGGTAAGCGTAGGGACCCAGGGCAGAACGTTTCAGCTCCCTGTCAGCCTCCCAACCTGCCCCAGGGCACCCCGACCTCCTGCACCCCGTATGCTTCATCTGCCTGGAGCAAGAGTCCAGCCCGTGCCAGCCCCATCCACCCCAACTCTCCACCCCCGCCCAGACAGCACACGATGCTCCCCGCCCGGCACCTTGCTCTCCTCGAGCTGCATGATGGTGGCCTGGCAGTCGGAGATGCTGTCGTTGATGTAGTCGATGTTGGCCGTCAGCACCTCGATCTCCTCGTTCAGCTCCTGCAGGCTCTTCTGCTCCTCGGGGCTCTCGGCCTGCAGCTTTCCCCTCTTGCCCAGCAGTGCCTCCTGCAGCAGCGCCAGCTCCTCCCGCTTCTGCGGGCGGGAAAGGAACGCCTCAGCCGGCGCTGCCCAGCACCCACCCCGCCGGGCGCCGCCCTGCCTGCGCCTCGCCCGCCCTGCCCGCACCCTGCCCGCCCGCGCCTCCTCGCCTTGATCAGTCGCTCCATGTCGGCCTCCAGGTTGACAATGGTCATTCTCTGCATGACGATGTCGAAGATGCGCCGCTCCAGCGACTGCCACTTGAGCCGGGCCGCCTTGCTGAAGGTTTGGCTTGTCCCCTTCTTCGGGAACTTCTTCCTGCAGCAGAAGGGGTGTGGTCAGGGACTCTGGGGGGCTCAGACCCACGGGTACCAGCATGGGGCGTGGTCAGGGACTCTGGGGGCCTCAGACCCACAGGTACCAGCATGGGTCATGGTCAGGGACTCTGGGGGGCTCAGACCCACAGGTACCAGCACTGGGGTCAGGGATTCTGGGAGGCTCAGACCCACGGGTACCAGCCGCCATGCACGAGTGCTCAGGACGGGGGCATTCACGCATGGGGGCTGCCGCCAGCCATCTGGGCGAGTCCCCCGTGTCAAACCAAGAGGCAGATTGACCCACACCTATAGAGCCATCGTGCTCCTGTGCTGTGGGCCCTAGGACCGCCCTCCCGTCCCGGCTAACCCCCCGTAAGCAGGGCCACGGGCCAAGCAGGGAGTGAGGCGGTGAGGGTCAGGGATTGGGGAGCCCTGTCTGACCTGACGGGCCGCGCCCCATTCATGGAGGGCGAAGGGTCTCCCTGGAAGTTGTCGATTTTCCGGTTCCACTGGCGCACGATGCTGGAGACCGAGCGGGAGCCGGACTCCGGGTCCGAGGAGGTGGTGCCGGCGGACACCTCCGCACCAGAGTCCAGCAGGGCTGGCTTCTGGCTCGCCCGCCCGGCGACCCGGTCCGACATGGGCTTGGCCAGGCGGCGCAGAGCGGAGACCTGGGGGAGAGCAGTGCCTGAGGGCTGGGCCCCCCGGGGAACACCCGCAGGGGCGTCACGCCCCCCATCCCAGAGCCGGGGAAACGAGCTGGGAGCAGCTGCAGCCCCTTTCCAGAGAGTCCAGGCTCTCCGAGCAGGCAGCAGTTTCCCAGAATGCACCGGGAAGGGCTGGGGAGGTGTCTGGACCGCGGGCCCCGAGGTGGCCCCGAGGCACCGACGGGGTCGGAGGCAGCCTGGACACGGTCAGCGGCGAACGACGCCACCGACCCGCTGCCAGGACCCAGAGGAAGCTGCTGTGGATTGGACGGGAGCCGGGCCCGGATGGGGAGGGGGATGACGGACACAGCCAGCGTTTTCCCTCCCCCGGTCACTCCCGCCATGAAACGCGCCCGAGGGCCAGCGCCTTGGGAACGACCCAGCCTGGCCTGTTCTGCCAGGAGAGGCCCCAGGGCCCTGCCCGCGGCCGAGGCGCCATCCAGGGCTGAGCACCCACCGCGTTACAGCCGCCAGAGGCTCTCCAGACCCCGCAGGCCCCGGGCTGGCACTCACCTCCTGGGTTTTCCTTCGCAGCACGATTTCCTGCTGCCGCTTCTGGGACTCCAGGGCCCGGATCTGGAACTGGGAGAGAGAAGCCAAGCCCCACTGAGTCCTGATGGGGCAGGAGCCACTACAGACAATGGCAGGAATGGGGGGCAGGGACCCAGGGCTCCCCCTCCCCCTTGCTCAGCCATTCCCACGGCTCTGGCCGGCTTTGCAGGTTCCCCTGCTCCATCACAGGGGCTCCCCTGCACGCCAGGGGCTCTGGGCTCAGGCTGGCCCAGACCCCTTGGAAACCCACATTCCCTGCTGCCCCGATCCAGGTGGCATGGGAGCTGCGCACCGAGCAAGAGGCACAGGCCCAGCCGGAGCGGTGCTGCCCACAGCCCCCTGGCGCGGCTCTCACCTCCTGCCGGCGCTGCTCCTTCTTCAGCTGGGCGATCTCCCGGTTCCGCTTGGTCTCCACCAGCCGCCTGCGCTGCTGCTCCTCCCGCATCTGCTTCATCAGCGCCACCTGCGGGGGGACGGGCAGGTGCATTGGCGAGGCCGAGGGGGCTCCCCTCACAACCCCCCCCCCCCCCCCGGAGCTGGGCAGGGGGAGCCCAGGCACCTGTCAGACAGACAGACAGACTTCCCAGCAGGCACCGCCCCCCCGGAGACAGGACAGCACCCGCCCAGGTCTCTGTGTCCCCACCCCCCTGGCCCCCTCCTCGCCCAGCCAGGTACCTTCGCCCTCTTCATCTCGGCCACCTCAGCCTGCAGCTTCTTGAGCTCCCGCTCGTAGCGGGACTGGTTCTTGAGCAGGCGGGCGTGCTCCTTCTGGGCCACCTGCAGCTTCTGCAGGTCCCGGTTCATCTCCTTCAGCCGCTTCTCGTAGTCCGCCTTGATCTTGTTGGCCTTCTCCTCCGTGTAGCATTCCATGGTGCCTGGGGAGGGGGGCAGGCTCAGCGCGCCGGGCTGGGCGGAGCCCCCACGCGCCTTCCCCGGGAAAGCACCCTCCTGGGGAGGCCGGAGATTAACCCTTGGCCTGCCTGGGCCAGCCGCTCGGAGACAGTAGCCTGGACCAGCGAGGGCCCGTTTTACAGCAATAACCCCAGAGCAGAGCGGTGCCGGGGTGCAGGCCCCACGCCATGCGCCGTCCTCCCGGCAGCCGTTGCCGTTCCTCCCCAGAGGGAGACGCGGCTGGTCGGGGGCCCCGGTGAGAGGTGCTAGTGGTGCCCAGCTCGGAACATGCCCAGGACTGAAGGGCCCCGGAGGTGGAGCTCTCCTGCCTTGGGAAGCCACAAGTCTCTCACTGGGAGATCTGAGCTCTAGAGCCAGCTTCGCCGCAGATGCCAGGGCGCTTTGGGCACAGCTCCGTGCCTCAGTTTCCCCACGGGGCCACCACCCTTTGTGGCCTGTCTCACAAGGGCGCAGAGCTCGTTAACATGCTCGGAGCTCCTCAGAGGGAAGGCACCGGTGGAGCGAAGGCCTCAGCACTTTCCACAGGACCTACCCCAGTGAGCTGCCCAGGTCACGGGACCACCAGGCCTAGCCCTAAGCAAGCTGCCGGCAAGTGGCCAAACTAAGTGGGGACCCTGGAGAGGGACCAGCCCCACGAGCGGAGAAGCCCGACACTGAGCGGCCAGTGGCAATAGGTGGGAACTGCCAGAGGGGCACAGCCGGTTTGGGCTCATTGGGCACCCGGAAAAGCCCCTGGGCTCTTCTGCAGCGGCATGCGGGGGTGGGGTGGGGAGCCGGCCAGCCGGGTGGGGGTGGGGGTGGGGGGCCAGCCCGTACTGAGGTTCTGCAGCACCCGGTCCCGCTCCAGCTGGGTGTCACGGATCTTGTTCTGCAGCAGGATCAGCTTCTCCTCGTACTGGTGCTTGAGGGTCTGCAGGCGCCGCTGGCTGTTCTCCAGCTCGTCTATCAGCTTCTGCTTGATCTCGATCTCGCAGGTCAGGTCGGCCAGGTCAGCCTGGAAATTCACCACTGGGGGAGGGGGGGGGGGGAGCCGGTCAGCCAGGCAGCCCCCTGGGAGCAGACAGGCTCTGTGGGCTCAGGCGGAAGGGGCGGGGGGCCAAGCAGCCAGCCCTGAACGCCGCCCGGAGCGCACTGGCCCCTGCAACACGCAGCGGTGGCAGCGACTTAGAGGGCTTGAGGCTCTGACGGTCGCGACTGCCACCCTTTGAATCGCTGGGCCCCGGGGAACTGCCCCCTTTGCTGTCCCCTGTCAGCAGCCTGGACCTGGGGGAGAGGGGGGAGCCAGGCAGCCCTGGACCTGGGGGGGGGGGGGAGGGGGGAGAGCCAGGCAGCCCTGGACCCGGGGGGGGGAGGGGAGGGGGAGAGCCAGGCAGCCCTGGACCCGGGGGGGGGGGGGGGAGGGGGAGGGGGAGAGCCAGGCAGCCCTGGACCCGGGGGGGGGGGGGAGGGGGAGAGCCAGGCAGCCCTGGACCCGGGGGGGGGGGAGGGGGAGAGCCAGGCAGCCCTGGACCCGGGGGGGGGGGAGGGGGAAGAGCCAGGCAGCCCTGGACCCGGGAATGGGGGGGGGGGGGGGAAGAGCCAGGCAGCCCTGGACCCGGGAATGGGGGGGGGGGGGGGAAGAGCCAGGCAGCCCTGGACCCGGGGGGGGGGGGGGGGGAGAAGAGCCAGGCAGCCCTGGACCCGGGGGGGGGGGGGGGGAGAAGAGCCAGGCAGCCCTGGACCCGGGGGGGGGGGGGGGAGAAGAGCCAGGCAGCCCTGGACCCGGGGGGGGGGGGGGAGAAGAGCCAGGCAGCCCTGGACCCGGGGGGGGGGGGGAGAAGAGCCAGGCAGCCCTGGACCCGGGGGGGGGGGGGGAAGAGCCAGGCAGCCCTGGACCCGGGGGGGGGGGGGGCGGGGAGAGCCAGGCAGCCCTGGCGGGGGAGCACGTGAGGGGCTGAGGTGGGCAGGATCACAGAGCCGGGCAGTCAGGCCCATGCCACCGAGCTCCCGCAGGGCAAGCCCAGCTGAGACCGGCCCAGCTCACCCGAGGGCCGGCTGCAGCCCCCGCCCCGCCTCGGCAGAGGGGGCGCCAGGCCCGGGCGTTACCCTTCTCCTCAGCATCCGAGTCGGAGTCCACCAGGCTCTCCTCGCTGCCCGAGTCCTCGTCCTCCTCCTCACAGCCGCTCTCCTCCCGCTCCTCCTCCTCCTGGGAAACATTGGGGGTCAGGCCCCACGGGGCCTTCTCCCATCGGCCCAGGCTCTTGCTCCCGCCAGCCCCAAATGCTGTAGCCCCAGACACCCCCCCAGAGGCAGGGCGACGGTGTGAGCCGGGGCCCTCATCCCAAGGGGCAGGGCTGATCCCGCCCGAGTCAGGACGTGGGTGTGCGGGGGGGCGGTGTCTGGGAGCGCCCCTCGCTCCGCTGAGAGGGGGGCTGAACCCCCCACAGGAGGAAGCCCGGCTGCACGGAAAGGCCTGGGGCTGGTTGCCTGGGTGTCCGATGGCAACAGGGCACGCCAGGGGGCAGCCGGGACCCTCCCACTCTCCATCCACAGCCCATGCCCTGCCCCCACTCCCCACACCTGTGTGGGGGCAAACAGCAGCTGACTGCCCTATGGGGTGCATATCCCTGCCCCCCAGAATCTCCCACAGCCCGGCTGGGCTTTACCCCCCCTCCCAGGGGCAGGGGGCCCCGCTGCCCGAGCGCCGCCGAGGCACGGGGAAGGCTGCTGGCGGTCGGGCTAGCGATCGGCTCCACGGGGAAGCCTCCCTCACCTCGTTCTCGTCCGTCTCGTCCCCGTTCTCCTGCTGCAGCTTCGGCCTCTTCTTAAAGGCCTCCTTCTCCGGGCTGCCGGGAGAGGCGAGCGGAATGAGCCCCCAGACGGGGCAGCCCTGGCACGTGGCCCCCATAGGGGACACACGCCCAACGCCCCTCACAGCCCCCCGTGAGCCCAGCTTTCCCACCCTCCAGAGAGTCAGCGATCACAGCAGTAATGACAGATGGGGACACTGAGGCACACGGAGGGGAAGGGACTCGCCCAAGGTCGCCTGGCAAGTCAGAGGCAGAGAAACCAGGCACCCCACTTCCCTGCTGTATGGCTGTGGGGTGGGGGCAGGGTGTCTGGAGCGTGCCGGAAGCCAAGGGAGAAGGGGTGTCCAGTAACTATGGTCCTATAGTGATGGGAGGACCCGGAATAGCCGCCCCCCGCCCCCAGCCAGGGACTTGGCCTTCACCTCTTCCTCCGCTGCCTGGTCTCCTTCTTCAGCCGCTCCAGGTCCTGCTTGGCCCGCCGAAGGACTTCCGAGGCCTCTGCCTCCATGGAGACCATGGGGCTGCTGAGTGCCCCCAGGCCCGGCCCTGGAGACGAGCCCAGGGAGTACGGGGGCCGGGAGGAGACCCGCGACAGGCTGCGGCGGAGCGACTCGTTCATGGCTTCGCTCTCCAACAGCTTTGTCCTGGGGACCGAGGGGCTCTTGGTTACGGAGACCTGCCAGCCCGGGGAGATGTTCAGGCCCCCCGCCCCCGGGGGACAGAGACCCCCCCGACCTCTAAGGGGGGGCCAGCAGAGACGTCCCTCGCTCACTGCAGTCGAAGGGGCCCGGGGCTCTGCTCCCAGGGGACGCTGCAGAAAGGAGGGGTGCCTGTGCCACGACGCACCAGCCGGGCCGGGCAGGACACCCTACAGGACCCAGGCGTTCCCATCTCCAAAGGGGGCTTTTATTACGAGTTCACTAGCTCCCAGAGAGCCGAGACCAGGGCCCTGTTGTGCGGGGGGCTGCACGCCCCCAGGAGACGACCGCTGCCCCATCTAAACGGTCAAGTCAGACCAAAGGTGAGAGAGAGCAAGTGATGTGCCCAAGGTCACACAAGCTCAGTGGCAGAGCCTGTCTGAACCCAGTCCCATGGCACCAGTCACCGAGGTGGGCAGCGGAAGAGCCAGGGAGGGAATCCGGGCCTCCAGAACCAGATCAGCACCCCTCCCGGGCCTGGGCTGCCTGTCTGCGGGTTCTCCCGCGCGGTACGCGGCCCCCCTCGGACGGGCGGAAGGGGAGGAGGCGGCTCGCACCCACCTGAGCTCCTCGATCTCCCGGATGTAGTTCTGGATCAGAGCCCCAATGGCCTCGTTGCCGTCAGCTGGAGCGACAGGACTGGGATCAGTAATGCGGAGCAGCCCGGAG